>NC_067493.1:35094409-35396909 GCF_947179515.1 Apodemus sylvaticus | reverse complement strand
CCAGAGGAGCTGATGGGTTGTTCTGGTCTTTGTTAAGTACCTGCACTCACCTCTCTCTCTCTCTCTCTCTCTCTCTCTCTCTGTGTGTGTGTGTGTGTGTGTGTGTCTGTCTGTCTGTCTCTCTCTCTCTCTCTCTCTCTCTCCTATCTCCTATCTCCTCTCCTCGGTGAGTGTGTGTGTGTGTGTGTGTGTGTGTGTGTGTGTGTGCCTGTATGTCTGCATATGTGTGCCTCTGTGTCTATGTGTCTCTTTCTGTAACACACAAACCCACATACTTAAAAATAAAATATTTTTTAATATAGATGTCATGGCCAGGTGCTGATGGCACACACTTTTAATCCTAGCACTCAGGAGGCAGGGGTAGGAATATCTCTGGGTTTGAAGCTAGCCTGCTCTACAGAGAGAGTTCCAGGACAACCAGGGCTACACAGAGAAACCCTGTCTTGAAAAAAGTTATGAATGAGAAAAGATATCTAAGGGGTTGACCTCCTACACACATAAACATATACATGCACACACATATACACATGCATGCATACACAGGTACAACACACACACACACACACACTTTGTCCCTTGGACAGCCAAGGGCAGTGTTGAAACAAATATTCTTCCTATCATGCTGATCCATCAGGGCTGGTCACTAAATTCAACTCACAGACTCCAAGTGTGCCCACCCAGCCTTGTCCCTCTGCTGTGCTCAGAGCCTGACCTGCCTCATTGACATGCAGCAGTTGTAGCTGAGTCCCCCCCCACCCCCGCTTCCAGATCACTGAGAACTAGCGCTGATTTGAAAATGTCAGGCTCTCGTTAGCAATTCCGATGGCCACGGCGGTAATTACGCCTTTTCATGTTCCGGCGTGTTACACCGCATCAAAACTGACACAGAAGCCTGGTTTTATAATATCACGGCCTGGAAATAAATGTCTAGAATGATATGAAAATGTACTAGGAAGAGATTAATAACTGTTCTTCTAGGAAGAAAGATAGCCCTTTTCAACCACTGTATTATATATTTTTCCCCTCTTAGAAAAAAGTCTCTCTGATAGCGACTCTCCTTGAGGGGCACTGAATTATGTTATCATTCACAAGCTGTAATCACCTCTGTCAGCGGCTGGGCCGAGCCACCAAAGGCAGCTGGAGGGGAATCCAGAAACAGAAGAGGCCAGAGACTCCAATAGATGCCTCGAAGCCCAGCCCAGCCCCAGCCCAGAGTTCTCCTTCCCAGAGGGTGATGGTGCACACACACCTGTCATCCCAGCACTCACGAGGCGAGCAGGAGCACTGGGCAGTCCAGGGCAGTCTGGGTTACATATCCAGACTTTGCCTCAAAATATATCAGCTTACCCTGCATATTAGTCAGGGTTAGAATGAATATAAATAGAATGAATGAATGATAGATAGATACATACATACATACATACATAGTCATTCACTATGTCCGTGTGTGTGTGTGTGTATGTGTGTGTGTGTGTGTATGCTGTGGTCCAGCTAATCTAACAATGACAGGTAAAAATAGATAGTCCAAGAATCCAGTAGTTGCTCAGTCCGCAAGGCTGGACGTCTCGGCTGGTCTTCAGTGTACACTGGAATCCCTAAGAATCACTAGGTTCTAATACCAGTGAAGGAATGGATGTGCTAACAAGACAAGGTCAAGAGTAAAGAGCAAAAGTACAATGTTCCCACGTCCTTATATAGGCATGGCCCGGATGAAATGTGTGTCTTCCTGACGCAAGATGCTGATTAAAGGCATGCGCCTTCCTACCTCAAAGGTCAGGGTTAGAAATGGATCCACCTACTTCACATTAAGCCCTCCCCAAAAAAATCATCCCCAGGTGTGCCCTCCATTCTTGGAATTTAGGGGCTTCCAGGCAAAGCTGACAAGCAAGAATAGTCATCACACACGGAATGCAGATGAGTTCTTCTCTCTGGGCTCAACAAGGACCATCCATCTGAAGAGTATGGATGGGGGGGGAGGGGAGAGGAGGGGGAGTGGAGGGGAGGAGAGGGGGAGGGGAGAGGAGGGGGAGGGGAGGGGGAGAGGGAGAGGAGAGGAGGGGAGAGGAGGGGAGGGGAGGGGGAGGGGAAGAAGGGAGGAAAGGAAGGGAGGGGAGGGAGGGGGAGGGGAAGAGAGAGGGAGGGGAGGAGAGAGGGAGGGGATAGGAGGGGAGAGGAGAGAGGAGGGGAGGGAAGGGGGAGGGGAGGGGAGGGGGAAAAGGGGAGGAAAGGAGGGGAGGGGAGGGAGGGGGAGGGGAGAGGGAGGGGGGAGCAGAGGGGAGGGGAGAGGAGGAGAGAGCAGAGGAGAGGGGAGGGGAGAGGACAGGGGAGGGGAGGGGAGAGGACAGGGGAGGGGAGAGGAGGAGAGAGCAGAGGAGAGGGGAGGGGAGAGGACAGGGGAGGGGAGAGGAGAGGGAAGGGAAGAGGAGAGGGGAGGGGAGAGGGGAGGGGAGAGGAGAGGGGAGGGAAGAGGAGAGGGGAGGGGAGAGGAGAGGGGAGGGGAGGGGACAGGAGAGGGGAGAGGAGAGGGGAGGGAAGGGGAGAGGGGAGGAGAGGGAAGGGGGAGGGGCAAGGGGAGAGGAGGGTAGGGCAGAGGAGAGGTGAGGAGAGGAGAGGAGGGGAGGGGAGGGGACGGGAGGGGACGGGAGGGGGAAGGAGAGGAGAGGAGAAGAAAAAGGAAAAGAAATGAAGGGGGAGGAGGAGAGAGGGGAGGATGGGGAGGAGGAAAGGGGAGCAGAGGGAGCAGAGGGAGGAGAGGGAGGAGGAGAGGGAGGAGGAGAAGGAGAAGAGGGGGGAGAGGAGAGAAGGTGGGTAGGATAACAAGAGGAGGGAAAGAGGAGAAGAAAGAAAGAGGAAGAGACATGCAAATGGAAATAGGGATTGGCGGGAGGAGGGAAGGCATGTAGAATATGATGGGGAGAAGGGAAGGCATGTAGAATATGATGGGGAAGAGGGGAAAGAGGAGAAGAAGATGGGGAGCGTGGTGGTTTGAGTAAGAAATGACCCCGTGGGCTCAGGGATTTGATCACTGGGTCCCGGCTGGTAGAACTCTTTATAGCGATGATGATACAGCCTAGAGGAAGTGCGCCACTAGGGGCGGGCTTTGGGCTGGAGGAAGTGCGTCACTAGGGGCGGGCTTTGGGTGTAGGTAGCTGCTTTTGGTCACAGCAATAGAAAAGGTAACAATACAATCGCCATCAGCATCCAGCTCCTTCGGGAAGCATGAACCCACGGATTCTACCCAGTTAATTCACTTGGGGAGACAGGCACAGAGAATCAGAAGTTCGAAGTCATCTTGGACTTTACCAATTCAAGACCAACCTGGGCTCATGAGATCCTGTCTCAAAAGACATAAAAAGTTTGAGCTGGGGAGATGGCTCAGTGGTTAAGAGCACTGAGATGTGTGCATCCTCTCCAAAGCAAACAGTGATCTTCAATAGGCAGGAATGGGCAAAATTGATGAAGCCAGCTACTGCCAGCTGCTTCAAGGGACTTGAAGGCTCTCAATGTCAGTCGATAATGATGACAGAGAAATTAGAACTAATTAAGAGAAAATGGAGCCGAGAATGGTCTGGTGGGTCCTTTCTAGCTGAGCCCAAAAGTGCCCCCAGCTCTCTTGGAGACTGTGTGTTACCCAGACTTCTCATTACTGTGACAGATACCCGAGGACAAAAATAATTTGCAGGAGGAATGCTTTAACTGGGCTCAGAGGTGGCTGCCTCTGTCACACTGGGGTTACGGTGATGCGGGCCATGAGGACAGTGGTAGTGCACGGTAGTGGCTGCTCACCGCAGAGGCTCGGAACAGGAGAGCGTGTTTGTGCCAAGGACTTTCATCCTTCCTCCGCTTTTATTCTATACCAGCTCCCAGCTTCTGGGATGTCAGTCCACATTTGGTCTTTCCAAAATCTCCCAGGACATACCCAGAAGTACGATTTACAAACGGCCCGGGTGTCTCTCCAATCCAATCAAGTCCACAATCAAAATGCACCACAGCCTCCATAGAACCTCTTAGATGACCCTCACGGGTCACTAGTCCTCCCTCTAGGTCCTTTAAAAAATGCAAAATCCAGGAACATGGGAGATCTTTCACCAAACAAGGTGCTTGCTCTGCAAGCAGGACAAACCTCCAGCACCCACATCAAAGGTGGGCGTGGCTATGCGCGCCTGGATCCACAGGGAACTATGGGAACAAACATAGCGACAGGACGATCGCTGAGGCTCTGCTCTAGTTTGCTGTCTGTTGCTGAGATAAAGAACATATAACCCAAAGCAATCCGGGAGGGGGGGGGGCGGTAAGGTTTCTTGTAGCTTACTGACTACAGTCCATCATGAAGCCAAAGGCGGGAGCTTAAGGACGAAACGTCAGGGGGATGCTGCTCACTGGCTTCATTGCCCTGGCTCGTGATCTAACGTAGTTCAGGCGCACGGTGGGGTGGGCCTTCCCTACATCAATCAGAAATGAAGGGATTCTTCCTTCTACCTGTTTCTGGTCGACACCAAGATTATCCATCATAGGCTTTATGATCCAATTTATGATTTAGCTCTAGATTCAATGAGAGGCTCCGTCTCGGGGAATAAGGTGGAGAGTAATAATACATCAGGACCCCCAACATCCGCCTCTGACCACAGTACACATGAGGTCATGCACCCATCCATCCATATCACATATATACATATGCGTACACTGGCTGACGGACGGATAGGTAGGTAGATAGGTAGACATTTTTCTTTAAGCCAAGCCTAGTGATACGTACTTGTAATCCTTACTGGAGAGGTAGAGACAGGAGGATCCCGGCGTTCACTGATCAGTCAGCCTTGCCTGATTAGTGAGATCCAGGAGACCTCAGAAAACAAGGCGAATGACCATTGAGATGGCACAGCTGATAAAGGTGCTTCACGTGCAAACTCTGCAATCTCTGTCCCATGCGCAGAACACACATAAAGGTAGCCGGACAGAGACCCTCCTCCATAAAGGTATGATCACACATGAGCACATGCACCATGGTATACACACATGCACATATTATACATACAAAAATAATAGGGAAATAATTTTTAAATTAAAAATAAATGTAATTAAAGAAACATAAAGCCGGGCGGTGGTGGCGCACGCCGGTAATCCCAGCACTCTGGGAGGCAGAGGCAGGCAGATTTCTGAGTTCGAGGCCAGCCTGGTCTACAGAGTGAGTTCCAGGACAGCCAGAGCTATACAGAGAAACCCTGTCTTGAAAAAACCAAATCCAAAAAAAAACAAAAAAACAAAACAAAACAAAAAAAACCATAAATGATGTCCTGGGGGACCAACAGCTAATGTCACCCTCTGGTCTTCATACATAGACACAAACACAGATATTCAGAATCCACTAAACAAGGACAGAGAGAGATCGGGGGTCAGCTCAGACCCCTTGGGTATTGCCAACTGGGCGAGCTGGTTAGGACCAGGCAGGAAGAGAAAGGTTGGTTTTATTCAAAGCATTTCTTAGGCCAGTGAGATGGTTCAGAAGGTCAAAGGGCTTCCTGTGCCATCCTGACAACTTGAAGCCAATCCTTAAAACCCACACAAGAAAAGCCAGACAGTGGTGTACATCTGTAGTCCTGACACCCCAATAAAGAGATGAGCAAATGGAATAGAAGACTCACCAGGAACTTCATGGGCCATAACATCCATGCATTCACATACCAAGACACACACACACACACACACACACACATACGCACTGTGATTTTAAACTTAAAATAAATAAGATAATTAGGAAGAGGGTGAGAGATAGTTCAATGGTTAAGAACACTTGCTGCTGTAGCAGAGATCCCAAGTCAGGTTTCCAGGACTCATGACAGGTGACTCACAACCAGCCATAGCTCCAATTCTAGGGGATCTGACGCCCTCTTCTGTCCTCCATAGGCATCCATACTCATAATCTGTGTGCACATAACCACACAGAGATAAACACATACCAGGTTGTGTATAGTTCTGAAGTCAATCAACTCTGCGTACTAAGAATAATTCTAGCCAGGAGTAGTGACACAAGCCTGTCATGCTAACACACAGAAGGCAGAGGCAAGAGAATTATGAGATCAAGATCTGTCCAGGCTATAGAGTATGTGGCCAACAACTCACTGGTCTGAAAAATGTTTTGACTGGTCCCTTGTTTTGACAGGACAGTTATGTTTCAGGAAGAAAAAAAACAACCTTTCTCTCCCTGCCTGGTCCTATCCAGCTTGCCCATTTGACAGTGACTGTCTGAGCTGACCCTCTGATCTCTCTCTGTCCTTGTTTAGTGGATTCTGAATATCTGTGTCTGTGTAGATTCATGAGGACCAGAAGGTAACATTAGCTGTTGTTCCTCAGGACGTCATTTATGCTTTTTTTAAAATTATATTTATTTTTATTTTAAAATGATCTATTTATTTACTTAAAAAATAAAGAGTTCTGGAGCGTGGCTTAGTGGTAGAGTCCCTGCCTAGACTCCCTAAGTGTGGGGGCTGGGGGCATGGCTCAGTGGTAGAGCCCCTGCCTAGAATCCCCCAGGGAGGGCTGGGGGCGTGGCTCAGTGGTAGAGCCCCTGCCTAGAATCCCCCAGGGAGGGTCTGGGGGCATGGCTCAGTGGTAGAGCCCCTGCCTAGAATCCCCCAGTGAGGGGCTGGGGGAGTGGCTCAGTGGTAGAGCCCCTGCCTAGAATCCCCCAGTGAGGGGCTGGAGGCGTGGCTCAGTGGTAGAGCCTCTGCCTAGAATCCCCCAGTGAGGGGCTGGGGGCGTGGCTCAGTGGTAGAGCCTCTGCCTAGAATCCCCCAGGGAGGGCTGGGGGCGTGGCTCAGTGGTAGAGCCCTGCCTAGAATCCCCCAGTGAGGGGCTGGGGGGCGTGGCTCAGTGGTAGAGCCTCTGCCTAGAATCCCCCAGTGAGGGGCTGGGGGCGTGGCTCAGTGGTAGAGCCTCTGCCTAGAATCCCCCAGGGAGGGCTGGGGGCGTGGCTCAGTGGTAGATCCCCTGCCTAGAATCCCCCAGGGAGGGCTGGGGGCGTGGCTCAGTGGTAGATCCCCTGCCTAGAATCCCCCAGGGAGGAGCTGGGGGGCGTGGCTCAACAATAAAGCACCTCGTGAGGGGTTGAACGTTTGCTGAACCCCAATTCTAGCGTATCACAGAAATGTGTTTTTACCGTTGGTGTGGTTGGGAAATCAGAAATCAAGGCTCTGGAACAGTCCATGTCCACCAAAGCTTGCTTCATAAACACATCTGTGCTTTAACCATAAATCACGGTGGCGCGCGTCTATTACCACAGTGCTTAGAATTCTGAGGCAAGAGGATCACGAGCTCAAGATCAACCCAGGTTACATAGTGAGATCTCAGACTCAGAAACCCCAGAGAGCCAGACATGGTGGCACACACCTGTAATCCCAGCATTCCAGAGATGAGTAGATGACAGAAGGTAGCCTCAGCTACACAGCAAGCTCTAGCAAACCTGAGCTATACAAAATTCTACCTCAGAAAGAAAGAAAGAAAGAAAGAAAGAAAGAAAGAAAGAAAGAAAGAAAGAAAGAAAGAAAGAAAGAAAGAAAGAAAGAAAGAAGAGAGAGAAGAAAGAAGGAAAGAAAGAAAGAAGAAAACAGCTGGGGAGATAGCCCAGTCAGTGCAGTGTTCACCTTGCAAATATAAGGGCCTGAGTTCATTCATAACTCACATTAAATAAATAAATAAGTAAGTAAATAAATAAATAAATAAAAGGCCAGCCACAGTGGCATGTGTTCAGAATGCTCTCAGTGGCGTGTGTTTAGAATCCCAGCACTGTCCCAGGTAGAGACAGGATTACAGGAGATGGTGGTGGATCCCAGTGTCACCTACTTGGTAAGCTCAGGGTTCAGTGGGGGACCCTGTCTCCAAAAACCAAAAAAAAAATAAAATAAAATAAAATAAAAAACAAACAACAACAACAGAACCAAGGTAGATAGCAACCGGATAACAACAACCAAGGCTGTCCTATGGCCTCCACATGCATACCACACACACACACACATAAACACACTCACAAGAGAAGAACAGAGTTCCATAACTCAGTAAATTACAGCACAAACAAAAGCCTGTGCCGGCATTACCCCCTCCCCGCTCAGCCTAACAAATCTAAAAACCTCAGAAAGCAAAAGGAAAAAAAAAATCTTTAACCCAATTATGTCAAACCCCACCGGATCCATTTGATCCGGGAAAAATATCATGGCTGGCAATCACAGAGAATATTAAGGTATTAGCAGCCACGGTTTTAGAATTGCCTTGGAAGGGAGCTGGGAATAATCGCACATCAATTGCTCAAAAAATCAGCAGTAAAAGAAATTTACATTAGTGTATAAATTACCCTCCCAGCAATATAAATTAGGATTTTATACCTCCTAATGACAACAGTACTGCCCGGCTGTGCTAGGCAGAGCTCCTGGAGGAGGGAGCTGCCGAGCCCCTCCATCCATCAGGCACTGGGTCCAAGTGCTAAAAGGAACCGCAGAAGCGCCTTGGATCCTGCCTGCCTGCCTGGAAGGCAGCCCAGCTGGAAGAATCTCCGACTCAGCCAAGCAACGCAAGGGAAGGCAGACGATTCTTCAAAGCCCAGCCCGGGTTCTGTAGAGCACAAAAAACAATTTGCCTCCTGTAGTTCTCCCCAGACCTTCTTGGGAGACAGAGGCACCGGATTCTCCCTCAAAGCTGTTACATTGTAAGAGCTTTTGTAATGAACACCTGGGGTCTGGTTTTTCTTTGTGCTACTGTAACGGAAAACCTCGGGTTGGGTCTGAGGCATAAACCCGGTGTAGTAGCACACAATTGGAATCCTGATGGTCTGGAAGAAGAAGTAGGTGGATCAGAAGTTCAAGGTCATCCCTGGCTACCAAGCAAATCTGTGGCCAGTTTGTAATGCCAAAGAAATAATCTCAGGCAAGAAGAAAGGAGACTGGACCAGCGAGGTACCCAGCAGGTCACGGCACCTGCTGCCAGGTCTGATGATCTGAGTTCCATCCCAACACACACTGTAGCAAGAAAGAACACTCTCACACACTGTCTAATGACCTCCACATGCACACTGTGGCAAAGGGTACCACAGACACACACACCACATAAACACACTTACACATACTAAACACACATACATACTATACACACACACCATAGACACACACAGATATGCACATACCACAGATGCACATACACACCACAGACCCATACTGGACACATGCACACAACCCACAGATATAGACATGCATACAGCATAGACACAAACCAAACACATACCCCCACAGACACACAGAGACAAACACTACAGACATGCACACACAAACTATAGACACATACTAGACACTCACATCCCTCAACCATACACAGACTTACACACACCACAGATACACACACAAACTACAGACACATACCAGACATACATATCCCACAAACACACACAAACATACAAACCACAGACACACAGCATACGCACATACCCAACATATATACACAACCCACAGACACACACACATACAAACCACAGACACATACCAGACATACACCCATACACACACACACACACACACACACACAAACACACTCACCACGGATATATATCAGACATACACTACACAGATATACACACCACAGACACATACTCATAGACACACAAATAGACACATACCAAACATATACACATACCCCACAGACACACACACCACAGATACATACCAGAGACACACTCCACACACATGCAGATATACAGATGCACACACATACACACCACACACAGACATACAGACAGGCACACACACACACACATGCCACATGAAAACAGAAAAAAATACAAGAGTATGATTAGAAAGAGTGAGGGAGGAAAGGAGGAAACAGAGAAAGAGCTCTATAGAAAGAGAACAGAGATGTAATTCTCCTAGTTGTGGATGCTAGGAAGTCCGAGGTCAAAGGTCTTGTCCCATCATCCCATAGCAGATGTCAGAAGGGTGAGAGATAGGGCAGGAGTCTTATTCATTACTTCAGCTTCACTGGGATTTCACTACTGACAGAAACAAGAGACGGTAGATCTATTTTGGCTCATGGTTTTAGAGAGGTTCAGTCCATCCTGGCAGGGCAGGCCTAGAGGAGAGGCTTAGCTGTTGGCAGCAGGAGGTGCGGTAGAAGCCATTCACATCCCTGTGGACTGGGAAAGTGGGAGGATCTTTGAATCACGCAGCCTGCACCTATTACCACTAATTGTTGCCATATCAGGATCTGTATTGTTTCCTTTTCCTTTTCTTGTCACTATGGCAACAGAAGCCAGAAGCCAGATAAGGGAGAATGGATTTGTTTGTGCTCACCGTGAAGTCTACAGTGGCAGAGAAGGCACAATGACAGCCCCAATTCCATCGTAGCAATAGGCACTCATAAGACAGCTTGGCTCAAATCTTTGCCTATCAGAAAGATCAGTAACTCGTATGCACATGCCCACACACATACACATATAAAATTTAAAAAGAAAAAAGGCCAACTCTAGACTACTAGGTCAGGCCTGAGCTATATGATCTGGAAGACTCTATACCCAACTATCCTTGATTCCTAGCTGGGCTACAACTTCTGAAGACAGTGCCAGCCATTGGGACCAAGTGTTCAAACATGATCCTGTGAAGGACATTCCAGATTTGAACCGTAACAGAATCTGACATCCCAGATTAGATTGGGAATTGTGATGGATTCCACAGTGGGACAAGGGACATGAGTACATATATTGTGGCTTATACGCTGTATAAGAGCACTCTAGTTACAGACGTTTCTAGAACCTTTTGTGTAATTGGTTATTTTTCCCATTGTTTTGGGGAAATGCATGAGAGGATTTAACGAACTATACTGGTTGGTTTTGTGCATCAACTGGACACAAGCTAGAGTCATCACAGAGAGAGGAGCCTCAGGTGAGCTCCAGCTGTAGGGCATTTTCTCGGTTACTGATTAATGGGGAGGGCCCAGACTGGGGAAGGTGGAGCCATCCCTGGGAGGGGTCCTGGGTTCTATAAGAAGGCATGTTGTGCAAGCCAGGGGAAAAAGCAAGCCTGTAAGCAGCATCCCTCCATGGCCTCTGCTTCAGTGCCTGCCTCTGGGTTCCAGCCCTGCTTGAGTTCCTGTCCTGACTTTCTCCAGTGATGAACTATGATCTGGGAGTGAAAGCCAAATAAACCTTCCCTTCCCCAACTTGTTTTTTGGTTTAGTGTAAACCCAACTAAGACACTAACTTAAGGGAGGAAGGGTTTACTGTGACTCCGAGATGCAGGGTACAGTTTATTGCAGTGGAAAGGGCATGGAGACAGGACCATGACTCAGCTGTTGGTCACATTACATCTGCGCTTGGATCCATTTGAGTTGACAGGGAAGACTAACAGTCACACTTAGTCTAGTTGGTGTTGACTGCACCTCCCGGGACAGAAGACAAGCAAGGAAATAAAATGACACAGGCCATCAGTGACCTAAAAGAAAGCTGGGAGTCTCTGCTTCCTGCCTCTCTTGGAGGTCAAGGTCAGCCCTCAACTCAGTGAATCCCCCCCTTAGGTTGATTCTCAGGCAGCCAATTGACTTGATCAATTAATTAACATGGGAACCAGGTCTCCCTGAGAATATTTTCTAATGGTAAAAAAAAAAAAAAAAGAAAGAAAGAAAGAAAAAAGAAATCCCTGCAGAATAAAATATTGTGTGTCACTTGTCAACAAATCTCAGTGCATTTTGGTGAAATAAACATCTGATTCTGGAAAGGCAAAAAAAAAAAAACTTAATTAAAACTGCTGTTGGCGCTCAAGTGATTTACTCGATCACTTTCAAGCTTCGCCCTGACGATTCCCTGGAGAGACACCAATTATCTCCCAGGGATGTTGGGAAATTCTCAAAGCACTCTTCTAAACAGCATGAATCTTTAATACATTTAAACTTTTAGAAACTCGGATCATACAGCACTTTCCCCAGAAAAATAGCACTGCAAAGGTCAGAGGAAAATGAAATTAAAAAAAAAAAATACAATAGAAGAATTGCCAACAAATCTTAGCAGGCATATGTTTGTGTTACCTTTCCCTTGAAGTGACAAAATACCTGAGGCAGGTCAACTTAGTGAGGAGACATTTTATTTTGGCTCTTATTTTCTGTCCATGGTCATTTGATTCCATGTTTCTGGTCCAGTGTGAGACAGGACATCCTGGTGGACAGGTGTCAGGAGAGCTTAATTATTCACGGTCGTGGTAGCTAGGGAGGGGGAGAGGGAGGGGGAGAGGGAGGGGGAGAGGGAGGGGGAGAGGGAGGGGGAGGGGAAGGGGGAGGGGAGAGGGAGGGGGAGAGGGAGGGGGAGGGGAAGGGGGAGGGGAGAGGGAGGGGGAGAGGGAGGGGAGAGGGAGGGGGAGAGGGAGGGGGAGAGGGAGGGGGAGAGGGAGGGGGAGGGGAGAGGGAGGGGGAGAGGGAGGGGAGAGGGAGGGGGAGAGGGAGGGGAGGGGGAGAGGGAGGGGGAGAGGAGAGGGAGGGGGAGAGGGAGGGGGAGAGGGAGGGGGAGAGGGAGGGGGAGAGGAAGGGGAGAGGGAGGGGGAGAGGGAGGGGGAGAGGAAGGGGAGAGGGAGGGGAGAGGGAGGGGGAGAGGGAGGGGGAGAGGAAGGGGAGAGGGAGGGGAGAGGGAGGGGGAGAGGGAGGGGGAGAGGGAGGGGGAGAGGGAGGGGAGAGGGAGGGGGAGAGGGGGGGAGAGGGAGGGGGAGAGGGAGGGGGAGAGGGAGGGGGAGAGGGAGGGGGAGAGGGAGGGGGAGAGGGAGGGGGAGAGGGAGGGGGAGAGGGAGACAGACTAAGAACAAAATATGCCCTTCAGGGTCTCACCCTCAGAGATCCACCCAGGCGTCACATCCGGATAGCTATTAAGCTGTGAGTCCATGCATGGATAAAGTCACTGATGAATCAGAGCCCTCAGGAGGCCCAAGGCCCTGCCTCTAAACACTGCTGCACTGGGGGCCAAGACTTCAACACATAAGATTTTGTGGATTGGAATGGTAACAGGGATACCAGGTTTTCAGCCCAGCACTTCAGAGGATGGTTGTTGTTGCGTACACTGGGTGCTAGACACTGTGTAAAAAAGAAAAATTCCCAGGTCCATTCTTCTTGCCCTTGGGCATGGAAGTAAATGTCCTTTGCAAATAGAGGTTGAAAAGTCAGACTCCTGGTTCCTTTGTTACCAGAGGTAAAACCTGGATTGGTAGCCACTATCATGAGTGAGAATTAGTCCAAAGTGTTGCAGGATTTTTCCTGTCCAATCACATTGGGGCAGTGGAAAGCCTGTGATTGGACAGGAAAGGGGAGGCGGAGCTAGGAGTTGGGAAGACAGGGAGAAGTAGGGGGAGGGGAAGAGGAATGGCAGCTGATGTAATGTTATCAAAAGGTTAAAAATATTGGGATAAAGCTATATCATTTTTAATTGCCTCTAAAATTACTGTATTGGCATCTTATAATTGTGATTACAATATACATAAATCTAATTGGCTAACCAAAGAAGCATTAAGAGTCATGCTTCTACACGGTAATTGGATGGTGAGCTGGCAGACCGTGGGTGTGTGGGGCATTGCGAGAGGTACTCAGGGTCCCCTGTTGGAGAGATGGCTAACATAGGGACGTCCGAGTAAAATGGCCCAGCAGAGGCCCTAGGGCCCTGCAGGGCCAGAGTTTGCGGGCCTAGAGACCAGCAGCTCCAGAGAGTTGGTGCAGCAGAAGTGTGGGAGGGTTGTCAGAACCCACGGAGAGGTGGCGGGTCGACCATACACACACACATATACATACATATGTACATGGTATTAATATGTAGCTCAGACAAGCCTGAGACACATAATCTCCCTGCGTTTGTCTGCTAAGTACTGAGATTCCAGGCATTACCACCATGCCCAGGTAATATGTGCACCACACATGTATGCAGGCACATGTGTGTATATATGTGTATGCAGGTGTGTGTGTGTGTGTGTGTGTGTGTGTGCTCTGTGTGTGTGTGTCCAGGAATGAGTATGTGTGCATGTGTGTATGCATGCCTATGTGTGTGTAAGCATGTTTGTGTGTGTAGTCAACCTCTGGTGTCGTCTTCAATCACTGTCCACCATTTTATTTATTTTATTTTATTTTATTTTATTTTATTTTATTTTATTTTATTTTATTTTATTTTATTTTTGGACAGGATCTCTCAGTGAACCTGGAGCTCATTAACTGGCCTACACTGGCTGGCTAGTGAGCCCCAGGGATACTCCTGTGATTCCAGAAAAGCCAATTAGACTACAGTGTGGAACTGCCTATCTCATGCCTGGCTCCAGAGAGGGCAGAAGAACCAAAAACTGTGTTTAGGCATGCAGCCTACCATGTAAGTAATCACTTAGGCCTGTGTAATAGGATCCAAGACTGTAAAATTTTGCACTCACAAATCTCAAGGAGCTTCCAAAGCTGGTAATTATGTTCTTCAGATGGAATAGTGATACCCCGGAAGGGAACAGTAATGTGTCTGCCCCACACATATCATTTCATGCATCTTCCAAGATATCTCCCCTATGATAAAACTGTACTTATACATGGATTCCTGAACTAGGGTGTGGCTCCATGGTAGAGTACCTGCCTAGAACCCTCCAGTGAGGGGCTGGGGGCGTGGCTCAGTGGTAGAACACTTGCCTAGAATCCCCCAGTCAGTGTGGAGCTGGGGGTGTGGCTCAGTGGTAGAGCCCCTGCCTAGAATCCCCCAGGGAGGGGATAGGGGCGTGGCTCAGTGGTAGAGCCCCTGCCTAGAATCCCCCATGACTTACTGGAGATGATGCTTCAGTATAGAGCACCTACCTAGAGTGAACAAGGCCCTAGGTTCATTCTCCACTACAGCAAAAATAAATTTAAAAATGAAACACTTGTTCCCTAGCTGTTGACTGTTTTAGAAGGTTATAAATTCTTTAGATAGCAAGATCTACCTGGAAGAAATCTGAGAGTCCCATTTCCTGTCTGTTCTCTGTTTCTTGTTACACTGAAATCTGAGAAATTCAAGCCACACCATCTGAATGGCTTCTGCCACACCTTACCTGCCAGCTTTCAACCTGTAAGACCAAATGAAACATCCTTCTTTTAAGTTGCCTTGTGTCAAGGATGTGGTGACAAGGATGGGATCACTAAGAACTATAGATGAATTAAAAGAGATACAGCTATAGCCAGGTGTCACCTAAAAGGAGTGTCTCATACCCTGTGCTGGTCTGAGAATGATGCCTAAGTTGAGGAATTATCTAGATAAGGTTCACCTACGATCATTTCTGTAGGGAATTGTCTAGACTGTTCGTTGATTCAGTCTACTGTGGGCAGAACAATTCCCTAGCAGGGGGACCCTAAACAACATAGGAGAGTAAAGAAAGTTAAATATTGAGCCAACAAGAACCCATTCATTTCTCTCTTACTCTTGACTGCTGAATGTGGTGTGAGTAGTTGTTTCAATGCCTGCCTTGACTTTCCCTCAATGACAGATGGTAACTGGGAATCATAAGTCAAATTAACCCTTTCCTCCCCCTGAATTGCTTTTGGTCGTGTTGTTTCATCACAGCAGGAGAGAGAGAGAGAGAGAGAGAGAGAGAGAGAGAGAGAGAGAGAGAGAGAGAGAGAGAGAGAGAGAACTTTTGTCATCCCAGTTACAGACACCGATTCCCTTCCTTATATGTCATTAGTCATCTTGTGTTGATCTGCAGAGTCCGTGGAAAAGGGGTACTGGGCCCCAGATAGACGAGGACAGCTGAGCTCAGGAAAGAAAAATGCTCAAGGAGTGGCAGGCACCCACTCAGGAATGTGACAGCATTCAGCAAGATCTATTCCAAGAAAGATCTGTTCCCTGACAAATTCCTCTCCAGAGTAAAACTCCTCTAAGTGTTAATGGCAGAATCCATAAGAAAAAAAAGGTTCCCGTTCACAGAGCATATTCCTGAGGGCCCACTTTGCTCCTTGCTGTGTGTCGTTACGACCCTCTGAGGAAGGCTGTCTTCCCACCAATTGCCTGTTTCAACAGCACGAACGGCCTGAGTTTAACAGAACCTGACAAGCACTTTCAGCCAGGCAAGCGATAGGGGGAAAAGGGGGAATGGATGACAGGAGCTGACAGAATTCACTGCAAAACAGATAGGAGAGACTTGGGTTCAGAACCATAAACTAGGGCTGAGGAGATCACCCAGTTGGTAAAATGCTGACCAGGCAAGCCTGTGGACCTGACTACTTTCAACCCTACAAACACACACACACACACAAAAAAAGTTTGTAGAATATGATTGATGATTGGAATCCCAGAGCAGAAAGGCAAGGTCTCCTGGGTTTCGTGGCCAGCCAGCCTGGCAGAATTGCTAAGCTCCAGGCTAAAGAAGAGATCCCATCTTAATACAATGTGGATGGCGTGTGAGGAAGGATACCTGAGATTGACCTCTGGTTTTCGTGTATGAGTGCACAAATACATGAAAACATGTATACAGAAATATATAAGAATGCTAATCTGGGCTCTGCTGGCTATCACGGTTTTAAGAAATGAGGAGTAGGATGATTGGATGGTAAATAAAATAATGCACAAAGAAATTCCTGTCCCAGATCAGATCCTGATATATCCAGCCTCAGCTGGGGAATTCTAGGCAGGGGCTCTACCACTGAGCCACGCCCCTAGCCCCTCCCTGGGCGATTCTAGGCAGGGGCTCTACTACTGAGCCATGCCCCAGCCCCTCCCTGGGGAAATTCTAGGCAGGGGCTCTACCACTGAGCCACGCCCCTAGCCCCTCAATGGGGGACTCCAAGCAAATGATCTACCCCCTCAGTACCTCACTGGGAGATTCAGCAGGCAATGTACCATTGAGCCACGCCACCAGCCACGCCACCAGCCACGCCACCAGATGGAGGATTTTTAGACAAGTGCTCTATTGCTGAGCCACGCCCCCAAGATTCCTACTGGCAGATTCTAGGTGATCACTCAACTGCTGAGCCAGAACCTTAGTATTAGAATCCTCCATCTCCAAACTGTGAAAAATACAATTTATATCATTTATTTCTTCCCTCTTCCCTGCCTTTTCTTTAGTGGTTCTGGAGTGTTGAATAAAAGCTTTGCGCATGCTCAGTCGCGTCCCAAGATCCATTTTCAATTGAAAGCATGATTCCTATCTGCCTCTGCGTGTCTAGCAACAGCAAAAGTAATTAACATACTCCGATACTGAGGCTTTTTTAAAAAAAAGTTTTCTAAATATTTACTTGATAGAATGGAGTAGACATAATTCTGCCATTATACAAACTGAATATAGCCACTAAGTTTGATTTAAAAAAAAGAAAGAAAGAAAGAAAGAAAGAAAGAAAGAAAGAAAGAAAGAAAGAAAGAAAGAAAGAAAGAAAGAAAGAAAGAAAGAAAGAAAGAAAGGCTGTTGGAGGACTCCTTGGGTAAACTGTTTGCTACACAGTGTGAAGCCCAGTGTTCGAATCTCTATAAGCCTCATGACGGCTGGGACAGTGCAGCGGCCCAACTGTCCCGGCACTTCAGAGGAAGGAACGGGATCCCTGGAGTAAGCTGGGGAGGTAGACTGGCTGTGTAGGGCAACTGCCTATTCCGATCGAAAGCCCCACCCTTGCAGTTCATAAACTAGAGAGTGACCTAGAAAGGACCCTGATGTCAACCCGAGGCTCCCCTACACACGTGCACATATGCACATGCACCTGGACACATACAGAGGCCCATACACAGGCGAACAGACATACATAAGCCCACATACATGCACACACCAAATATACATATAACAAACCAAATACTCCTCTAGGTGGTAGAGATAAAATCCTCAACGAGTGCCCCATAGAGGAGATGGCTTCTTCACTGTCACCCAGCGCAAGTCCCAGCTGGGACTGTACACTGTGTCTTGTCTTTGGAATCCACATGGGCTCCCCATTTTTTCCTGCTGTTCTGTTGAGGTGGACAGGCAGGGAGTCCCCCCCCCTTGGAGGGAAGGACGAGCCTCTGGGGCCGGATGCCCTGGGTGTGCAGAAGTTCCTCTCTGGGTGCTCCACTCTTGGGTGCTCCACTCTTGGGTGCTCCACTCTTGGCCGTGTAAGACTCACTCTTCCACCTCCCAGAGTGGTTGGCTGGTCACTGGAAGAAGAAAAGGTCTCTGTTTGGTGTATATGACAACACTGGAATCCTGGGGAATTTCAAAAAAGTATCCAAAAGAACGGATCAAAGGCCCAATATGGCTTCCAGGCTGGAGAGGAAATGAATCGCAGTGTTGTATCCAAAAGCAGAAAATGGTTGGAAACAATGTTCACTGAGGACCTGAACAACCTTAACCTTAGAGATCAGCTATCTCTACAGACTCTTTAACCAACATGGGAAGGACAGATAGGACAGGGAATGGGGAGCTAGAGTGACACATGTGTTTCCCTGGAGAAGGAAAACAGCACTTATCCCGGCAAGGAAAGAGCTTTGTGTGCTCTCTGTAATAAAGTGGGGCTTCTTTGGAACCTGAAAAAAAAAAAATCCTTAGTGAAATAGTAATATAGAAAATGGAGTGCAGAGATGAGGCGGAAGCACCAGGAATTAATTCTAAGATGCCCTAGAAAGGAGCCATCTGCAAACAAACAGAGGAGGGCCGGTGAGGGTTCAGCTGGTAAAAGGGGCTTGTGGCCAAGCCCGATGGGTGACCTGAGTTCATTTCCGAGACCCACATGGTGGATGGAAAGTACTGGCTCCCACAGGTTGTCCTCTGATTTCCATGAATTCACCATGAAATGGGCACACACACACACAGAGAGAGAGAGAGAGAGAGAGAAAGAGAGAGAGAGAGAGAGAGAGAGAGAGAGAGAGAGAGAGAGAGAGAGAATGGTGAGGCTTCCTATCTCAGCTCCCTACAAGAGAAGAGAGATGAAGCAGTAGTCTCTAATCCCGACTCAGTGGCTGTCAGATGCTGACATCACTGATTCCATCTGTAGCCAGGCAGGTCATATACAGTGCAGCGTCGCCCACCTGAGCAGGCAAGTGGGGGGTTGACACCCAGCCTGGGTGCAGCTCCCGACCGTACGACCTTTCGCCCCTTAGCACAGGGCTGTGTCTGCCTGAAAGGGGGAGGTGCCTTTTTCTATTTCTCTCAGCTGAGTAGAAGGCTTCCCCTTCAAGCAGGTTTCAGCCTCCCGACGCTCCGCATTTTCCACTCCATTGTACTAATATGACCCCGAGGTCCCTCGGAGCGATGCAGTTCTGTGGCTCAAGAACAAACTACTCTGTGGGCTCAGTGGGGTTCTGTTCTGAGCCCTCTTAGCCCAGGGCTACTTTTGAAAGAATTAGAGCCGGCTTTCTTGGAATAGCCCCTCCATGATCGCCTGCCTCTCAGTGCTGAGGGCTCTGGTCAAATCTATGGATTTTCATCACACAGCTTTCTCCTGGCTTTCATTATTCTTCTCAAACCAGTGCTATCACGGCTCCCATGGGCAGGGCATACACACGTCTGCTGGCATCCACAGGCAGCTGCGGAGAGCGAGCATCCAGTGATAGGAATGCTGCTGTCCTCAATCCACACACACACACACAGTTCTGTAAGCAGTCTGTGTGGGATGGCTACATGCGCTAGTGTTGTATTCTGTAGCTGCCTGCAGCTACTGCGAACTGGGTCCCTGGAAGAGAAGCTGAGGGATGGATGGGGAAGGAGCGAAAAGAAGGAGGCCAGGACGATAGTTTACAGATCGAGGCCCCAACTTTAATGGGGGTCACACCATTTAAACAGTTTGGGCAGGCCCCTCCCCCCAAACTCCAGGCTGAGTTCAGGGGAAGTTGTCTGGCGGTCCATGGGTCCGCTGCTCAGGCAGCTGGGTGGGTCACCTGCTTAATTCAGGAATTTGGGTAGACCTAGAGGAACAAAGAGCTTCACCTTCCCTCAGAGCATTCCACCCTAGGTGGAGCAGGATCCAGACTAACACAGGAATCCGTGTTTAACATAGGCTGGGAGAAGTTCACCTTGACCAATGTCAAGTACACTCTGAGCACTCCACCCTAGGATAAAAATTCCTGCTGTAACTTACTTCCCTATTATGCCCAAATGTCAGATTCCTGCCCTTGTCCTTGGTCAGTGTCAAGTTCCTACCATGTGGCATGACACCCCAATATGGCTCTGTACACGCTAGAAGAGGGCTTGGCAAAAGGAGCAGTGCGGGAGAGCACAGGGATCTGACTTTACCTGAATGGAGGTCCTAACGAACTACAGAAACCCTTAAGCCAGATGGCCACCACTTGGAGTCGTGTATCTGTCTTTTGCCATGGACCGAAGGACTCCAGGAAAAATTGTGGCTAACATTTCGCTCATGGACCAAAACCCCAGGGTCCTACCTACTGTAGCCTGTTTCTGCTTTTCCCTTCCTTCCTTTTATTCATTTACAAAAATTACCAAGTGCTTCTTCCATGCCAGGTGCTATACCAGCTTCTGTATGCCACAGAGAACCCAAGCGTTGAGGATGAAATAAGAATGACCCCCCCCCCCCCATAGGTCATTCTGATTTAAATTCTTTGTCCCGTTGATGGAACTGTTTAGGAAGGATTTGGAGGTGTGGCCTTGTTGGAGAAGGTTTCTCCCTGAGAGTGGCTTTTGAGGTTCCAAAAGGTCACACTGGGCTCAATCTCTCCCACTCTACCTACATCCTACTGCTCAGATGTAAACTCTCAGCACCTGCTGCAGCGCCATGCCTGCCTGCCTGCTTGCCTGCCACCATGCACCCTGCCACCATGCGCCCTGCCGCCATGCGCCCTGCCGCCATGCGCCCTGCCGTGATTATGATGAACAAAGCCTCTGAAACTGTATGCCAGCCCCGATTAAATGCTTTTCTCTATAAGTTGCCTCGGACATGATGTTTTGTCACACTAGAACAGTAACTAACACACCAAGTCCTACAGTAGAGGCTCCCACACAGTAGGTGATCTGAGGGCTACATCATTGGATGGCTGCCAGATAATGGAAGATATGCTATAATTTTAGCAATGCCTCACATATAATGGAAGATATGCTATAATTTTAGCAATGCCCCACATATAATGGAAGATATGCTATAATTTTAGCAATGCCTCACATATAATGGAAGATATGCTATAATTTTAGCAATGCCCCACATATAATGGAAGATATGCTATAATTTTAGCAATGCCTCACATATAATGGAAGATATACTATAATTTTAGCAATGCCCCACATATAATGGAAGATATGCTATAATTTTAGCAGTGCCTCACATATAATGGAAGATATGCTATAATTTTAGCAATGCCTCACATATAATGGAAGATATGCTATAATTTTAGCAATGCCTCACATATAATGGAAGATATGCTATAATTTTAGCAATGCCCCAGTATTGAGCACACAACTCTGTAGGAGGCTGGTTGTCAGAGCAGGGACAGGTAAACTCATATCATAAACCTCAGCTAGGACTAGGGCTCAGCATTTAATAGCATTCTTGCATAGAACCAGAGTTCGGTTCCCAGCACCCACTTTGGTGACTCAACACTGCCTATAACCTCTCTCCTCTCTCTCTCTCTCTCTCTCTCTCTCTCTCTCTCTCTCTCTCTCTCTCTCTCTTTCTCTCTCTCTCTCTCCCTCCCTCTCTCTTTCTCTCCTCTCTCTCCTCTCTCTCCCTCCCTCTCTTCTCTCTCTATCCTCTGTATGTCTCTCTCCCTCTCCCTTCCCCATCTCTGTCTCTCCCCTCCACACCTTCCTTCTTTCCTCCCCTCCCCTCTGCTCTCTCCAGCACTCCCAAGACATCTAAGTACCCTCAAAACAGAGAGGACACAGGACAACTCAGTAGGAAACCTCCAGAGAGCCTCTAAATGATGGTGCAGCCACAGCTCGGTCATGATCTTGAACGCTGATTTACTGTCATTTTAATATCTCCACAAGTGAAGGGCACCCTCATAAAGCGTCGTGGAAGCCCTCAAATGGAGAGAAATGGCTTCCCTCATGCCAGGCTATGAAACTTCATCATTATGATCTGCAGCCCAAGAGGGAATCTTCAGCAAAAGAGGAGAGCCTGGATACACACCCAGGAGGGTCTCCAGGAGAGAACAGCTGCACAGGCATGAATGAGGAGGCGTTTAAACAGATTCGTCTTCACCAGCAAGTGGTGGCTGGAGAGAGCGGTTGCTCCTGACAAATGCATGTGAGGAATTCTAGAACCAGGTAACAGAGCCCAGCCTGCACAGGGTGGGTGAGGTGGGACCCTCAGTACCACCCCATTACCTCCTGCTTAGGACCACTTCCATCCTTTCTGTTTCCATAATTGGGATGGCTCATAAATGAAACCCAGCTAGGATGTTTCTCAATCAGTTGGAGAAACGAAAGGCAGAACAGTTCAGGACAATGTGAAAGTGGAGTTTTTTGGCAAGAGTTACAGACTTTTCATGGCTGGAGAGACGACTCAGCAGCTAAGGCTCTTGCAGAGGATCTAAGTTTGGTTCCCAGCATCCATATCAGAAGGCTGGCAACTGCCTCTAACTCCAGCTCCAGGGAATCTGATGCCATCTTCTTGCCCCTACGGATATTGCATGCACACACACACACACACACACACACACACTCACAATCAGAATTGCAGACATTTCAAAGACAGAAGAGGCCCTGTCAAACCATTGACTCTGGGGGCCAGGGAAAATACGATGATCCTAGGTTGAAGTACTCCCTTCTAGTGACCCCCTTTCTCTCCTCTATTGGTTCTAAGAAACTCACATGTTCCCTCTTGCACAGGGATTGGGCCCTCTGCTTACATCCACAAAAATGGAAGCAGCTACTGATAGGGCCTCCCCTCCTGGCACACAAGCACAGAAGTCATTGCTGATTGGTTAAAGTCTGTCATCAATCAGCAGACTCTGATGGCTTCATAATGAAATGGAAATTGGCAGCTTTCAGGGAAACAGAAATGTAAGGCCCTTTGCCCTCCGAGGAGCTCATAGCTTCCAAACACCTCTGCTGGAGAGGCTTTTGTTTGGCATAACATAGTGTGCAGGAGTACACATGCGTGGTGTGCACGTGGAGGTCAAAGGGCAAGCTTGGGGGGGTCAGTCTTCAGGTGCCTTGTACGTTCTGTTTGAGACAGTCTGTCATTAACCCGAAACTTCACTAAGAAGACCAGATAGTTGCAAGTTTCCAGCCACCTGCCCGCCCCCCCCCCCCTTCCACATGGATGACAGGTTCATGTCACTATGTCTGGAGCATGTCCTGGCTCAGGGTTTTAGGAAATTTTAGTCCAACATGTCAAGGAAGACATGGTGGCTAGCATGGGACAATCCCTGGTGGTGGAACCTTACAGCAATGTCTCCTCCCGTGACACTAACCAGGAAGCACAGAGACAATGGGACCAGAAGCAATGACCACCATCTGATGTTCCCCCCACAGTGACTCACCTCTATCAGCCAGGTCCTGCAACCTTCCCACAGCACCTCAGCTGGAGACTAACTGTTCAAACATTAGGCAACGTGAGATGCTTCAAATCCAACCCATAGCAGTCCCCAGGGGAGCATTGTCCAGAGGCAGGATCTTGTGTGGGAGGTGATTGAGCCATGGAGTATCAGCAAACGTATCCATTGATAGCATCACAGCTTAATGGGATCTCAGGAGCATGGCGGGTAACTCCAGTTCTCAACCTAATACAACCTAGAATCAGCTGGGAAGAGAGTCTCGGTGAGGGATTGTCTACATTGGGTCGACCCGTGGTCAGCTCTCCAGGTTTCTCTTGTTGCTATGATAAAACGCTCTGACTAAAGCAACCTCAGGGAGCAAGGGGTTGTTTGGGCTTACACTTCCAGAGAGATTAGAGAAGACAGGACAGCAGGCAGGGAAGACATATGGCTGAAGTAGGAGGCCAGATGGTACCCACAGTCAGGAAACAGAGATTGAATAGGACATGAAGTCAAGCTTTAAACTCTCCAAGCACACCCCAGTGACATATGTCCTCCAGTAAGGTGCAACCCTTCTGAGGGCTCAACAACCGTCCCAAACAGCACTACCACTTGGGAACCAGTATCCAAACACATAGACAGGGACATTTCATGTTCAAACTATAACACGGCCCTGTCTAAAGCAGGTCTGGGTGGCTAAAGAGATGGCTCAGCAGTTGAGAGTACATACTGCTCTTCCAGAGGACCCAGGTTCAGTTCCCAGCACTCACAACTACCTGTAATTCCAGGTCTAAGGGCTCTGATGCTCTCTGGCCTCTGAAGGCATACACACACACACACACACTACATACAGTACATACTCACACAGTCACACAGGCATATACACAAATAAAAGTAAATCCTAATATATATGATATGAGTGTATGTATATGAACATATATATATATTTCATTTATATTTATAAATCTTAATACATATGTGTTTACATATATATACACATATACATTAAGATTTATTTTAATATAACATATGGTATAATGTTATATGCACATACACACACATATTAATATATATTAATCATCACAGGGTACAAGCATCCAGAACTTTACCTGATAATCAAGGAAGATTTTCTGCGCTGCCTCACAGGACTGGCCCTGACACGGGACCCCAGGCTATCCATGCAGCCAGTCAGTCAAAAGGAGATGCATTTAATAAGCCTGCCCCATCCTATGCAGCCTGTGACCCCCGATTAACCCCGTACACCCAGAAATAACCTTTCACTCAGGGACAGGAAGGAGCCCCGCCTTGCCCTCACAAATTCCTGTTATCTTCATGGCCTCCAGAGCACTAAATCAGTCAACAATGGCTGCAGGTCTAACCGGCTTGTAACAGATTTGTTCTCGGATCAAAGTCGTCAGAGCAGAGCATGTGGAAGCTGACCCCGGCATGGTGTGCACAGCTGCAGGTCTCTGCACCGAGGCTGAACCAAGCAGATGGATTAGCAGTGGAGAGGCAGCCCTGGACCCTGCTCACCCCAAGACCACCAAACACCACCCTCACACTTCTCCTGAGACCCGTCAAGCTTTGCCTTGATAACAATGAGACAGGAGTGAGATTTATCAGCAGGTGAGGGTTTTGTTTTGTTTTGTTTTTTCTTTTGTCTTTCTCACCTCACTGCCTCGTGCTTATCTTGCTTAAAGGAATACAGCAGTAAATCTCTCTCTGAGAGACTCGATGGGGCCCAGATGAGGTCTAAGAGGTTGAGGAAAGAAGCCTTACCTTTCCGGAAGTTAAATTCCTCAGAACGAGAAGCTGTAAGGGATGACTGGCAGAGGAAAGGTGCTTGTTCTCTGGGTCTGGCCACCAGAGTTTAACTCCCTGGAAGCCACCGAAAGTTGGAAGGGGGAGCCAATTGCACAGAGGTGCCCTTTGACCTCTTTGCACACATACTGTGCCATTACTACGCCCACGTGTATTCGTTGTCTTTCTTTTGTTGTTCTTGTTTGTTCGTTTGCTTGTTTTTTGTTTGTTTTTATTTTTTGAGCCAGGATTTCTCTGAGTAGTCTTCGCTGTCCTGGAACTTACTCTGTAGACTAGGCTGGCCTCAAACTCAGAGATCCACCTGCATCTGCCTCCCAAGTACTGGATTAAAGGTGTGCACCACCATGCCAGGCCTTGGGTTCCTCTCTATTGCTATGATGAAACACTATGATCAATGCAACTTATAAAAGAAAGCAATTAATTCGGGCTATGGTCTCTCTGTACTGGCTGGTTTTGTGTGTCAACTTGACACAGGCTGGAGTTATCACAGAGAAAGGAGCTTCAGTTGGGAAGGGCCTCCATGAGATCCAGCTGTGGGGCATTTTCTCAATTAGTGATCAAGTGGGGAGGGCCCCTTGTGGGTGGTTCCATCTCTGGGCTGGTGGTCTTGAGTTCTATACGAGAGCAGGCTGAGAAAGCCAGGGGAAGTAAGCCAGTAAGGAACATCTCTCCATGGCCTCTGAATCAGCTCCTGCTTCCTGACCTGCTTGAGTTCCAGTCCTGACTTCCTTTGGTGATAAACAGCAATGGGGAAGTGCAAGCAGAATCAACCCTTTCCTCCCCAGCTTGTTTCTTTGTTATGATGTTTGTGCAGGAATAGAAACCCTGACTAAGGGGCTGGAGAGATGGCTCAGTGGGTAAGAACACCGACTGTTCTTCCAAAAGGTCATGAGTTCAAATCCTAGCACCCACATGGTGGCTCGCAACCATCTGAAAAGAGAAAAGACATCTGATGCTTTCTTCTGGTGTCTGAAGACAGTTACAGTGTACTCACATATAATAAATAAATAAATCTAAAAAAAAAAAAGAAAGAAACCCTGACTAAGACAGTTTCAAAGAGTCAGAGGCCACAATGGCAAAGCAAAGGCATGGGGAGCAGGAACAGCCGAGAGCTCACGTCTTGCTTCATCAGCAGAAGGCAGGAAGGGGCACACTGTGGACAGCACAGGGTCCCTTATTTGAAACCTCAAAGCTAGCCGGGCAGTGGTGGCACTCAGGAGGCAGAGGCAGGTGGATTTCTGAGTTCGAAGCCAGCCTGGTCTACAGAGTGAATTCCAGGACAGCCAGGGCAAAACAAAACAAAAACCCTCAAAGCTAGTCCACAGTGACACAACCCTCCAACAAGGCCACACCTCACTGTCCTCTCCAAATAGTTCCACCAACTAGAAACCATGCAAACATATGAGGTTATGGGGCCAATCTCAAACTGCTATACCACACACACACACACACACACACGCACACGCACACGCACGTGCACAAAAGAGAGAGATTATAGAGATATTCAGTAGCTAAGATCTCTTAATGCTCTTGTATAGGACCCAAGTTTGGTTCTAGGCACCCACATCGGGCAGCTGGAAATTTCTTCTAATTCCATGGAATCCGATACCCTCTTCTGGCCACTGCTGGCACCTGTATACATCTACTTACAAATATACATGCTCAAACATACACAAAGACACATTTTTAGAACCTTAAAAATAAATCTTTAAAATAAAAGAAATGGAGGGGAAAGGAAGGAAGGAAGGAAGGAAGGAAGGAAGGAAGGAAGGAAGGAAGGTTAACATGAGAACCATGGGCATAGTAGGGACTCATTCCCACAATTCCAGCATCCGGGAAGCTGAGGCTGTAAGATGGCAGTGAGTTCCAAGCCTGCCTGAAACACAGAAGTTGTGAGAAGGAACTGGAATGAACCAATGGGAGGCAGGGCATGGAGCAAACAATTAGGTCACCAGGGAGGAGCTGCACACTGGGTAGCCCACTCCTGCCCTCCTGCCCCATGTATCCCCTCGCCTGAGTCCTTAAAGAACCTCAGGCCCGATCAGTCCACAAATGAACCCCTGAGCCCCTCATAGAGAAATGTATTCTTGTCGTTGAATATCTGCCAAGGTCCAATCACAGAGCCACGGGAGAGACTTAGCTGGGTGTAAGACCATGCATGGTGAGTGTGCTCGCATCAAGAGTGTGGTCCGGTCGATGTGATGTTCAGTGCTAATTGTCAAGCTTGACAGGTTCTAGAATTATCTGGGAGACAGGGCTCCAGGCACGCCTGTGGGATTATCTCTTGTTTGCTTGCTTGATTGATTGTTTTTCAAGAGTTTCTTCATGTAGCCCTGGCTATCCTGGAACTCACTCTGTAGACCAGGCTGGTCTCAAACTCAAAGATTCACCTGCCTCCACCTCCCAAGTGCTAAAACCAAAGGCATTTGCAACCACACACAACGACAGGGTATTATCTTGATTGATGTGGAAAGACCCTTTTGAAATTTATTTTTTATTTTTTAATTAACAGGGGAGGGCATCATATGCACATGTGAGTGCAGTACCTACAGAGCCCAGAAGAGGGTGTCAGGTATCCCTGGAATTGGAGCTAAGGAAGTTGTGAGCCATCATGTGGGTCCCAAGAACCAAACTCAGGTCCTCTGCAAGAACAGAAAGTGCTTTTAAGGCATCTCTCCAACCTCAAGAAACCCATGTGTTAATTGCAGGCGGACCAATTCAGCTGACAAGGCACCCTCTTTTCCAGAAGGGGAGGGGCCTGGTGGAATTTTCCAAAGGTCCTGAGCTGACCTCTTCATTGATACATACCTATAATCCCAGCAATGGAGAGGTAGAGAGAGGGGAGGATTGGTTCAAGTTCTTCCTTAACTTTAGCTGCATAATGAGTTTGAGGCTATTCTTCAACTCCCTTTTTTGACTCAGAGCCAAACATTGGATGGAGGTCGGGGATTCTTTTTTTTTTTAAATAATTTATTTTTTATTTATGTGTAAATACACTATAGCTGTCTTCAGACACACCAGAAGAGGGCATCAGATCCCATTACAGATGGTCGTGAGCCACCATGTGGTTGCTGGGATTTAAACTCAGGACCTTCAAAAGAGCAGTCAGTGCTCTTAACCACTGAGCCATCTCTCCAGTCCCGAGGTCGGGGATTCTTACAGAAGAGTTAGAGGAAGGATTGAAGGCCCTGAAGGGTATGGGAACAGACCAACAGAAAGAAACCTTATCTCAAGAAGGAGAAGGAAAGAAAGGGGGAGGGGGAGGAGAGAAAAATGAAGAGGTAAGGAGGAAGAGAGAGGGGAAAAAGAGGAGATGAAGGAGGAGAAGACAAATGAGACAGAAAATTGATAACTCTGACATCTGACATGCTAATGACATCACAGTTCCAATGGCTGAAACAGACACAGAGACCCATAGCCAAACATTGGATGAAACTTGGGGACTCTCATGGGAACGTTTGGAAAAGAACTGGAGGCCCCCAAAGGGGACATGAACTCCATCGAAAGCCCAATGGAGTCAACTCTCTGGGACCCCTGGGAGCTCTCAGAGACTGAGCCACCAACAAAAGAACCAAGGTCCAGGTGCATATATAGCACTCGTGCAGCTCAGTTTCCATGTGGGTCACCCAACCCTAAAGCTGTTGCCTGACTGTGGAATCTGTTCTCCAACAGGGCTGCCTTGTCTGCCTTAGTCCTGCAGAGGCTTGATGCACCAGGGTAGGGGGATACCCAGCAGGGAGGGGCCTTCCCACTCAGAGAAGATGGGTTTGGGGACAGGGACTCTGTGAGGGAGGACCAGGAGGAGGGCAGCATTTGGGATGTAAATAAATAAACACATAAAAAATGTTGCTTTTTTTTCCCTTCCTGGCTATTACCAATGAGACTAAATGAGCCCCGTATGAAATCCTGCAGCTCCACCACATCTCAGGGAAGGGAAGGTATCTCCAGCCCCGCCCCCACAGGCTCCTGTCCCCCTTCTCGATGGAAGAGGGATCAATGTCACAGCCAGAGCTCACATGTCATCAGCACTGGCAGGTACCACTGAGAGCAAGCTGAGAGGCGGTTACCCTGCTGACACTGTCAGCTGTTGCTCTGTGTGTCTTCAGTGAGACGTCACATCAGACAGAAGGACTCAGCAGGGAAGAGCCTCAACGCAGCAAGGAAGCTGCAAGGGAGAATCAGCTCAGGTCATCTATCAGCCCCTCGCCTCTTGTGGCCAACAGGGATGCTAAGCACCTTCGTTTTCATCCTGAACACACAAACCGCTGCTCCAACTCTGGCTCTGAGCCACTCAGGCATGTGCGTATAGAGCAAGCGCCACCACGCCTGGATTTTTTTTTTTAACATGATCTCTAGGGATCAAACTCAGGTCCTCATGCTCACAAGCTGTGATGGTTAGCTTTGCCAACTAGACACACCCTAGAGTCCCTGGGATGAGAGTCTCAGTGAGACATGGGCTACGTTGGGTTGGCTGTGGTGCATCGTCTTGACAGTTCATTAATGTGAAAAGACCCAGCACACTGTAGGCGGCACCATTCCCTAGACAGAGGGTCCTGAACTGTCTAAGAGCAGAGAGACCAAGCTGGGAATTGCCCTTGTCAGACAAGCTTAATCAAGAAATATGGTTTGTAAATGTAGTGGCAGGAAAGATGTGCTGTGTGGAAAATTGGTGACAGCATCCAACTGTCACAGTGCCAGAAGAGGCTATGCAGCTTCTGGGGAGAAAAGCCATCAATGGTCTTAGCCAGTGCTAGACCCCGCCCGCGTGCTGCAATATCAACCTACCAGATGAGCTGTGTCTATCAGTGTGGCTGCAATGGGGTGACCATGCACGTTCTGATTGGACTTGTGGCCTGTTCCACGGAAGGGAATTCCATGCCTGGTACTGTATAGTCCTGGTCAAAAGCCAATGGCTGAAGAAACCATAGCCTCTCCTGGTTTGTTATTTTGCTAGGTTGTCAAGCTTTCCAGGTGCTTTCTAAATATTTACATGTATATCCATAGACTCAGCTCTTTATCAATGTCTTAGCCTCATCAAGGCTCCGGGAAGAGGAAGCGAGAGGAAACCTAAGAGCCAGAGGAGAGCCAAGTGGTATGAAATGCAAACTTCTGGACTTGGCACGGCTGTCGAAATCACGGACACACAACAGCTATGGTCACCTGCACAAGACTGAGCCAGTCAGAATTCTGACAAGATAGGAGAGGGGGCTGTCCAGGCCCTGCCCCTTGCTGGCAGCTGATACTTGGGGCGAGAAGGGGAGGCTATGGAGAGTCAATTCTTTTCTTTTCGTTCCTTTTTTGTGTACGTAAATTGTTTTTCTGTTGCTTGATACAATACCATGACCAAAAGCAACTTAAGGAAAACGGAGTTTGTTTTAGTGTGTGATCAGGAGTCGGCAGGGCTGTGAGGAACTGGCTGGTTCCAGTTTCATCCACGCCCTAGCATCATTGTCTGTTAGGGGATCCTTATAAGACCGGCATGAGAGAGAGAGAGAGAGAGAGAGAGAGAGACAGAGAGAGACAGAGACACAGAGACAGAGACAAAGAGAGAAAACAGAGAAAGACAGGCAAAAAGAAAGAGCTCTAAGCACAAGCATGTATTCATTTTCTCTTTTCTCAGAATTCTATATTTTTGTCCTTTTTTAAAAGATTATTTATTTATTTATTTATTTAATGTGTATGAGCGCTCTAGCTGCATGTACACCTGCATGCCAGTAGAGGGCATCAGACCACATTACAGATGGATGTGAGCCACCATGTGTTTGCTGGGAATTGAACTCAGGACCTTTGAAAGAACAGCCAGTAATCTTAACCACTGAGCCATCTCTTCAGCGCCCCACCCCTAGATTCTATATTTTTATTCCATGTATTTTGGAAGGAGCGGAGGTCTACAGAAGCCAGAGGACAACCTTAAGAGTTAGTTCTCTCTTTTCACCATCGGAGTGAACTCAGGCCATCAGTTTTGACAACAAGCCCCTCTACCCACTGAGACATCACGTCCCACCCCCAGCTCTTGACTGCAGATGTGACTGGCTGCTTCAAGTTCCTGCGCATTGACTTCTCCACAGTGACAGCGATTGATGACCTGGAATCGGAAGCCAAACAAACCCTTTTTCAAGCAACAAGAAATGAAGCTAAGAGAGTCCGTCAATGCTGATGTATTATTCCATGCAAGGTGATAGATTTGCGTACTGGAATAATAGTCTGCCTTTGAAAGGATGAAATTGTGATGCATGCAACAAAATAGATGCGTATTGGAATAAACGCCATCTTCGGCAGACAAGCTAGACATAAAAGCCACATAGTGCATCTCTCCACTTAAATAAGATGTCCCCAAACGGGAAAATTCACAGACAGAATGTAGATTAGCGGCTGTCTAGAAATGAGAAAATAGGAACTGGGGTGAGGGGGACATGGCTCAGTGGTAGAGCATCTGCCTAGAATCCCCCAGGGAGGGGCTGGGGGCGTGGCTCAGTGATAGAGCCCCTGTCTAGAATCCCCCAGGGAGGGGTTGGGGGCGTGGCTCAGTGGTAGAGCCCCCGCCTAGAATCCCCTAGGGAGGGGCTGGGGGCGTGGCTCAGCAGTAGAGCCCCTGCCTAGAATCCCCCAGGGAGGGGCTGGGGGCGTGGCTCAGCAGTAGAGCACTGACCTGGCCTGCATAAGGCCTGATGTTCCATCCCTGCAATGAACAATATAAAACTGCAAATGGGACAGTTGCTCATTTTAATTCTCAAAAGAGTTTGTGTGGAATGCCTGTCAGTTTTGCACCATCCTGAAATCACAAAACCTATGTCCGTCTGCTCTTGTCACATCCTTGTGTGCATGTCATTCTCAGACTTTCTGTTTCCCTTTATCCTGAGCTGTCTCCCCGCCCTGTGCCCCTGCCACCCTGCCTCTCTTACTGTGTTGTTTTAGCATTACTGTGTTGTTTTAGCATAAGCTGCTTCAGCTGTTTGTGGAATGCGACGAAGGATAAATAAACAGGGGAGCTATTATTGATAACTAATAAGAACAAGGTTTCATGGAGTCTTTTCTACCTGGATGGGAATGCGCACAGCCCTTCCATGAAGTAACACATCTGACTGTCATGTAGAGCAGACATCGCATCGACCTGTGATTAAGTGATCTCATAGATCAAGGCACTAGCGTCGACCTGAGTTCAGTTCCCAGCACCCACATCAGACAGTTCACAATCACCTGTAACTCCAGCTCCAGGAGATCTGACAACCTCTCTGGGCTTCTGTACACACACACACACACACACACACACATGCACGCATACATACACCATTTTTAAAAAGAAAAAGGAGCTAGTGTGTGAGGCTGTTGCATACTGAGACCTGGAACATGTCAGTTCACACAGACAGTCCCTAACCAACTCCCAGACACCACAGTCATCCCCAGCACATGGGAGTGTGGATAGCACTTCTTAAGTTCCTCTCTCTCTCTCTCTCTCTCTCTCTCTCTCTCTCTGTGTGTGTGTGTGTGTGTGTGTGTGTGTGTGTGTGTGTTGTAACACAGAGTCTCACATAATGCAGGCTGACTTTTAACTCCCCACACAGATATCCAAGGCTGACTTGGTACTAAGTACACCTTCCTGTCTCCGCCTCCCAAGTGCTGAGATCGTAGGTGTAAACCACTGTACCTGTCTGCACTGCTGAGATCGTAGGTGTAAACCACTGTACCTGTCTGCACTGCTGGGATCGTAGGTGTGAACCACTGTACCTGTCTGCACTGCTGAGATCGTAGGTGTGAACCACTGTACCTGTCTGCACTGCTGAGATCGTAAGTGTGAACCACTGTACCTGTCTGCACTGCTGAGATCGTAGGTGTGAACCACTGTACCTGTCTGCAATGCTGAGATCATAGGTGTGAACCACTGTACCTGTCTGCACTGCTGAGATCGTAGGTGTGAACCACTGTACCTGTCTGCACTGCTGAGATCGTAGGTGTGAACCACTGTACCTGTCTGCACTGCTGAGATCGTAGGTGTGAACTGCTGTACCTGTCTGCACTGCTGAGATCGTAGGTGTGAACCACTGTACCTGTCTGCACTGCTGAGATCGTAGGTGTGAACCACTGTACCTGTGTGCACTGCTGAGATCGTAGGTGTGAACCACTGTACCTGTCTGTAATGCTGAGATCATATGTGTGAACCACTGTACCTGTCTGCACTGCTGAGCATGGAACCCGGGGCTTTATGCACGGTAGCTGAGCCTCTGCCATGCCCAGCACCTCACCATTCCTTTAGATGGCCTCAGAGAAGCTCTTTGCTAAAAAGGGGCACGGTGGCACACACATCTATACTCTCGGCACTCTGGAAGATGAAGCAGAAGGACCATGAGTTTGAGCCCAGCCTAGGCAAAATAATAATAATGATGGTGGTGATGATGATGATGACGACGACGATGATGATGATGATGATGATTATTATTATTATTATTATTATAAAATGAAACAGGAGAAAAAGATATGAGGGAAAAGAAAGTGGAGGATATTTGAGCTGGCTTGGAATCCCCACACTCAAGACACTAAGACAAGAGGGCTGTCTCTTGTTTGAAGCTAGCCAGGGCTGTGTAGTGAGTGCCAAGTCTTCCAGGACAAAGCAAGAAAAGAGGAGGAGAAAGAGGAGGAGCGGGAGGAAGGCAGGGGGGAGAAGGTACCACACACACACACACACACACACACACACACACACTAAATTTTGAGAGCAGGTGTCTGGGATGAGCAGTTACTGATGAAGTCTGGCCATGGCCCGTGTCACATTAGCTAGCTGCAAGCATGTTTGCAATACTCAGCCCCTGCAGGATAAACCGCCTTGACTGGGGACTCGCTCTCACAAGTGAACTGAGAGTCAAGTTGGCAGAAATCCGCTTTGGTTGAATCTGATTTCCATACGGTCACGTCTGCACTCCGCGGCAGCCCAAGGTCCAGCCACAGGCGAGGAGCTTGTCTCCCTGATGTGGAGTGACACTATCTGCCTCCACATTTCAGTCACCTCTGTCCTGAGGCCCATGACTGTCACTGCGGCATCTAGGGCCTCCTAGGACAAGCTGCAGAGCAGATGTCAGAGAAGAACTGGGACGCTGGACTGAGGCGTTCCCGGAAGCAAGACCATCAGGCGTGTTTCCCTGTCTCCCCAACACGCGGGGCCCCATCAGCCCCTATGAAAATGTAAAGGGCCTTCTGAGTGTCTGGTTTCAAAGGCTGAGCTCCGTCTTGCTGACAGGGAGAAATAAGAGGCAGCATTGCCTCCAAATTGAGGCGGCCACGAGCCTGCATGCAAGTAACAGGATCCGCCCAGAGACGGTTGTGGGGAGTTAGGTTGAGAGTGAGGCCTGGCTTCACCAATGCTGTCCCAAGAGACTCACTCACCTCCACCTCACACACATGTGGCATGGAGAACAGAAGACATCAGGCACCATATGCACATAGAACACATGCTTGTATATACAGATACAGCATTCTTACACTGCTGATCTCCACAGGCATGCACACATTGTATACTCCATGTATACATGCACACACACAAGTCTCATGTGCACAAAATCCCCAGTTGCCACCTGCATACCTGACATACACAGCAGAAATGCACGGGCATACACTATGCACCACTTACATACATAGACACATATTTGCATGAACAACATATACCACTTGAATACTACATGCATATGCATACATATGTGAACACACTATGCACCATGTGTATACAGGCACACATTGCAAATGTCACATACCAAACTATTAAAATACTAATTGCATGTCTGACAAGCACACTGTAAATGCACAGACATATCCTATGTAACACCTGTGTACATGAGCATACTCTTACACAAACACCACAAGCACCACATACACATATAACTCATATACTATATATATGCACAAACATACATATAGGCACATGCTATGTACCACAGGAGTACATGTACACATATCACATGCTATATGCAGATATTGCTTATATGCCATGAGCATCCACACATACAGTATACACATATTTGCAGCCTATGTAGCATGTGTACACATGAACACTTCAAGTACACTCATCTGTTACATATGTAATTTTCTCACATGTACATGGCATGCACAGCTATACATATAGACACTTATGATCTATCACAAGCATACATGTGCATATCATAGCATATATATTCTTCCCACCGGCTACCTTCAGATATGTACACAGCAGCAACATGCATGCAGACAAAATATGTGCCACAGACACCCGTGTACTCACAGCACATACTTGTACACATGCTGCTCTCATCTATATATGTTCATGCACATATACAACACATACACACAGACACACAGTGTGTGCTGTTCACAAACATACACAGCATGTGCCAAATGTACAGATTCCTCATATGACATATACATATCCATACAGCCATACAAACAAGCACACATGCATATATGCAGGAACACACAACATATACTATGTGCACATACTGCTCACATAACATTTGCATGTAGGCATACATATGATACACATACCTATAGGCATACATTTGCTACACAATGCTCATGGCTCCTTAATTTGGCACACTGTATACATAGGCAAACATACCTATGCATGTGCATGTGTCAATACACATATTGCTTGATGTCATGTGCAGGTGTGCACTTTATACATGAGCACATAGCATGTAATGTGCATACATAAATGTTCACATGGCATTTGCATGTATGTGCACACAACATATGAATACATACAGGCACAAAGCAAGTTCCATGGGTATACATGCACACTTGAATGCACACAAACTGTCCATTATGTGCCATGTGCATGTACTTATATATATAGATACATACACATACATATGTTTATACATATATATGTACACATATATGTATATACATATGTATGTATGAATATATATATCATGCACTGTGAGAAACAAGAGCACAATTTGTCACCTGTCCATATTATTCATATGACACACATACCTACGCACAGATGTGCATGTGAAAACACACCATGCACATTCATGCATGCACATAGGCCTTCTACTTGACCCCCCTCTCAGGAGCTGACCTACCAGCCCACTGAGGCTCCAGTAGATACACAGTACCAACCATCCCCACCCGGTTCCCAGTGAAGAGCTCAGCTGCACAGCAGTACATGAAGCCCTGGAAGCCAAGTGGTGAGGGTGAGCGCAATCGCACTGAGGGCTGTGTACTCAGCCAGAAAGCAGACGCACGTACCCAAGAGTCTCAGCTACAAAGCATCAGTCAGCCACGCCACTGTAAGAGTTCCACAGACCCCCAGATCCCTTCTGATTGCTACACACATATGAGCGGCAGCCCAGCTGACAGAAAACGGGACTCTTGTACCCCCAAGTGTGGACTAGGATGCTGACATAAAACACACAGAGTTCAATGTAAGCCCACTGAAAGAAGGTAATTTTTTTTGGTTTTTGGATTTGTTTTTTTGTTTTGTTTTTTTTTGTTTTTTTTTTTGAGACAGGGTTTCTCTGTGTAGCTCCGGCTGTCCTGGAACTCACTCTGTAAACCAGGCTGGCCTCGAACTCAGAAATCTGCCTGCCTCTGCCTCCCAAGGGCTGGGATTAAAGGCGTGGAACACCACAGCCCGGGCGGTAATATTTTTTTTATTTCATTTTATTCATTTATTTATTGTGGTGCTGATGATCAAACCTAAGGTCTTGGGGATGATGTTTAGGTGTTCTATCTATGAACCATGCCCCAGCCCCTCCCTGGGGGGGTTCTAGGCAGGGGCTCTACCACTGAGCCACGCCCCCAGCCCCTCCCTGGGGAATCTAGGCAGGGGTTCTACCCCTGACCCACACTGTGGAATTTTTAAACGCCATCTCAGTCCAAGAAAGTTGTAGTTAACACCTGAGGGGAAGCGGATATCTCTCTGATCAATAGAAGCCTGGCCAAGTGCTCACTCTTCTCTCCTGAGCAGCAACAGCTGACCACCGGAAAAAGTGTTCCGTGCTTGCCACATTACCTGGTCCAACTCTTTTCTTTCCTCCTTCCCCGGCTAATTTTGTCCCTCGGGCTGGCCCGGGGATCCCTGTTCCTCCCACATCCTGCAGTCTCTCTTGCAGTGAGCTTCCTGAGAAGACCCTACTTTTCCTCCCCATTATCTCTACAAGCAGAGGACATTGATTGAATACCTGCTAGATGCTACTACCATGCTGGGTGCAGCCACAGGTCCACATCAATAGCACACTCCAAGGGCTGACAGGTGGATTGTAGTCTCGACACACGGGCAACTATTTACAAGAGAAGCTCGAGGTACCAGATAAATCTCTTTCTGCTAAGGTTTTCATCTGAAAGATAAAAGTCAGCTGAAGATGTTTAAGCTTGGAAGGAAAGAGACTAAGAGGAGGGGGGCTATGCAGACCCCAGGCTAATCTTCCTTCCGGCCCAAGCTGCAGATCCGCACAGGGCTCAGGATTTAGAGGCTCGCGAAACCCCTATCACATCACCGCATTGAAGCTCACCCTGCCAAGACTGCCCTTTGGGTACTGGAGCATTTCAGGAGCAGGGACTTGGTGCCCTGCCCCGAGTCTTTGAAAATTATCATTGAACCTGCCTTTCCCAAGGGGAGTCTAAAGGGGCCATCTTTCTGTTTAATTTATTTATTTTTCTTTCATGAGCATTGGTGTTTTGCCTGTGTGTGTGTCTGGGTGAGGGTTTCAGATCCCCTGGAACTGGAGTTACAGACAGCTGTGAGCTGCCATTCGGATGCCAAGAATTAAACCCGGGTTTTCTGGAGGCACAGGGGTGCTCCTAATCTCTGAGGAGCCTGTTTATTTAACCTTTATTTTTATTTTATGTGTGCTGATGGGTTTGCCTGCATGTGTGTCTGTGCACCACGTGTCCCCAAGACTTGACTTTTAGAAAGAAGGAGAGGGTGGGGGAGACACCTCGGTGGATAAAACTGTGTGAAGCAGAGGCTGCATGTAGCCCTAGCACTCAGGGCAGGGAAGGGATTCTCAGACTTAGTGATACTAACAACCCAGCAAGCTCTGGGTTCTCAAGAGACCGGGCTCAGTAATGAAGGAAGCACCCTCGGGTCTCCATGTGCACACGCACACACGTGAAAACTGGTGCACCACACACCTACAGGAGAGACAGGAGAGAGGAGAGACAGAGAGACAGAGACAGAGAGAGAGACAGAGAGAGAGAGAGGTGAATGTGGCACACTTGGAATGTGGAGGCAGGAAGATAAAAAGTTAAAGATCACCATCAGCTACATAGCAAGTTCAAGATCAGCCTGGACTCTGAGAGATCATATCTAAAATAAATAAATAAACAAACAAATAATAAATAAATAAATGTAAAATAAATAAGAAAATGGAGGAAGGAAGAAGGGAGGGAGGAAGAAATTAGCATGTCTATTCATTACCCTCTATAGTCTGATTTGAGCTACCAAGGCCAGAAAGACCCCTGGTTTTCAAGATTCGAACATGTTCCTTGCTGAGCCTGAAATGCAAGTCTCAGAACCCTCTGCAGCCTTGAAAGCATCGTTCCACCAGCTACCTTGACAGGGGAGCCTAGATCATGCGCCAGGACTGTGCTAACATGTAAGAGCCCCCAAACCGTGCCCTAAAACAAGAGGTGCAACCGAACTGGTGGGCTAATCGGCCCCCTGCTCGTGGGCTACAGGCTGAGCCAGGAGGGGATACTGCTGCCCAGGTAAGCAGGCAACCTAGCCCTCACCTCACCCCTCCCCTCCCCTGTCCCCTTCCCACTTTCCTTCCCTTCCTCCTCCCTCCCCCTCCCAGTCCACCAGAACACTGGCAGCTGTGCTTTCCAGGCTATTTCCAAGCTGTTCAGCGACTCTGCAGACTTTTTTATGGGCTGGGCGCGCCCCCTAGTGGCCATCTATACTACATTCCCACTAAAGAGTAGCCCAGCCTAAAAAAACTAGCCCTGTGACTTCTCTAGTGCCAAGGTATTAGGCCAAGATCTCAGCCCCCAGTAAGCCCCTGGGGTTACCAGCTGCTGACATTCTAACAAAACATTTGAGATCATTACCATTACTGGAGATATTAGGGTCAGAGCCTGGGCCCCTGGACCCACCTTGACTCGGTAAGTCAATTAGTTTTAAAAGGATTTTGCATATAAAGGAGCTTTCGGCCAAGCCTGACAATAGGCGGTCCGTCCCCAGGACACACACGTTGGAAGTAGAGAACTGACTGCTTCATGGTATCCTCTGACCTCCACACGTGTGTGCACACACAAATACGTAAATGGGTCAAAAGTCTCACATGAGACATTGAGACAAGGAACGAAGACCGAGACCCAGTGATACCCCATACAGTCCAACTTCAGGGTCCTGACGTGAAGCGTAGCCTGGAAAAATGTCCGGAGCACCGAGTTCACTTCCCTTCAGCCAAGTCCGGCGGTTCACAGCTGCCTATGACGCCAGCTCCAGGGGCCCAACACTCTAGAGAAGGTCCCCTGTTCTCTCTCTCTCTCTCTCTCTCTCTCTCTCTCTCTCTCTCTCTCTCTCTCTCTCTCGTGTTTGCTCCCACACTCTTTCACACACACACACATGCACACGCATGAGCAAGCACACACACAATTAAAACTGACCCTGATCCTTTTTCAGAGGAGCTAGGTGCGGCCCCACCCGTCACTGCCCCATCCTTGTCTCAACTCTCTCCGGCAGCAAGCTCCCCTTTGGCAGGCACTAGGCTTCAAGCCTCTTCCTTCTCCCTGTGTGAGACTCCTGAGGAGTGTGTGTGTGTGTGTGTGTGTGTGTGTGTGTGTGTGTGTCTGCTTCTGGGGTCTGATAGCCAGAAGGGCGGGTCTCTTCCAAATGCCCTCATCTCTGCCACGTTAGCAAGGTTGTTTCTAAATAGACAATTTATCCGGGTTCCCAGCTACAGCGGTTCTGGTCCCTACCTGGACAGACTGTTGCTTTTAGGCGGCCAATGGGAGTGTCAGAGGGCAGCGGAGGAGCTTGTGGTAAAGAAAAACTATTCACCTCATGGCCAAGAGGCAGAAGTGAGAGGGAAGGATCAACTTCCCCCTGTAAGAGCCCAGCCCAGCAATGTGAAGATTCACCACTGGGCCCCATCTCTGAAGTTCCCCCACCTCCCAACAGCAGCCCCTTCAAAACAAAAGTCTCCAAAACCACCGTGTCTTTGTGGGTATTTAAGATCCAAACCTTAACAACCACAGAAGACACATGCTCACACACACACACACACACACACACACACACACATACACATAAATATACATACACATACATATATACATACACACTTTCACATATCATACATATCATATACATATACAATCACAGGCATACATACACATAAACATACAGAGACATACATGTACACATACACAAATATACACATTCATACATGTGTGCATATATACATACATACATACAAGCACACACTTTCATATATCATATACATATACAATCACAGGCATACATACACATAAACACACATGCATTCACACACAGACATACATGTACACATGCATACATATACATACACATGCATGCATACATACATACAAACACACTTTCACATATCATATACATACACAATCACAGGCATATACACACATGAACACACAGACATACATGTACACATACACACACATGCACACACACAAAGATGTCCCTGCACAGAAGAGACACTAAGATCCCCATAGCTCTGCTCTGGTCTCAGGAGGCCACACGTTCTTTTTCCAGCTTTCCATTATAACAGTTCCAGGGCAACCTCCTCCTCGAATGCCTTCCCTAGAAATGTACCCACCCAACTATGGTATGGGAGTCTAGATCTAATATTTAATTTGTGTGTCTGTCTGTCTGTGTCTGTGTCTGTGTGTCTGTGTGTCTCTGTCTCTGCTTCCGTGTGTGTATCCATGTCTATCAGTCTATCTGTCTGTCTGTGTGTCTCTGCACTAGGGCTTGAGCACAGGCCTTTTGTGTGCGAGCGCTAAGCAAGTGCTCTCCCACTAAGCCACACTCCAGCTGCTCACTGGGAGGTCGCAGGCAGGCACTCCACAGCTAAGTCACTCGCCACAGCCCCTCACTTCCCGGAAGTGCTCCACCACTGAGCCTACAAGAAGGGACCACCAGATAAGGTGCTACATCAGTTAGGCATTTGACAAGCGCTCCCTGAGGACCAGGAACAGTGGTATAGCTCACCTGTACTCCCAGGAGGGGTGCTGAGTCAGGAGGCAAGGCCAGCCTCCACCAGTTAGCAAATCAAGGCTTGCTGGGGACCTTAAAGTGTTACCTCAAAAAAAAAAAAGTTAAATTAAATGAAACACCCTTTCAGCCCCTGCCAAGTTCAGATCTGGAGTTGGCACTGGGGACTGAGCGATTCACCCGTGTGCTCTTGGGGCTGATGTTAGAACCGGGGAGGTGAATATCAAACATTCTGTGCCAACAGTTCTCGACCTCACAGGGGTTGAGTATCAGATATTGACATTATGACTCATAACAGTAGCAAAGTTACAGTTATAAAGTAACAACGAAATAACGTTATGGTTGGGGGCGGGTCACCACAGCATGAGGAACCATATTAAAGGGTCGCAGCATTTAGGACCGTTGAGAAACACAGTCCTGTGGGGACATGGAAGTGATTTTACTCCACTGTAACTCTTACAAACTCACCAAGGAGTCCGTTGGACATAAAGAGGCTCTCCTGGGGGAAGCCCAGTGTCCCCTGAGACCCACATAAGGGGACAGGAAGCAGGCAGAGAAAGGGGCAGGAGACATATTGGCTCCTCAAGGCTACTGTAATGAGCAGCCCCCAGTTCCGTGGCTTAAAACAACACAAATCCATTCTTGATTCTGGGGATGGAAGCTCTGAGATGGAGGCGTCACTAGGGCTGGCCTCCTTCTGGGGACTCTGAGAGTGAATCTGTCTCCTTGTCTTTTCTGGATCCTAGACGAGGCCGGCAGCCTTTGGCTTGTGGCTTTTCCTCTATCATCAGAGCCAGCAGAAGAACATCTCCAAATTGTCTCCTGTCTCCTCCTCTTCACCCTCCTCGTCTGCCTCCTCTTCCTCTTCTCTCTTCCTTCTCTTCCTCCTCTTCTCCTCTCTTCCTTCTCTTCCTCCTCTCCCTTCTCTTTTTCCTCGTTGTCTTCATCCTCCTCCTCTTCCTCCTCACTTCCTCCTTTTCTTCCACTTCCTCTTCTTCTCCCCTTTTTTCTCATCCTCTTCCTTCTCCTCTCTTCCTTCCCTTCTCCTCTTTTCCTTTTCTTTCTCTTCCTCTTCCTTTTCCTCTTCCTCATCTTCTTCCTCCTTTCTTCCTTCTCCTCCCCTCTTCCTCCTCCTCTTCTTCCTCTTCTTCCTCTTCTCCCTCCATCTTCACCTCTTCTTTCTCCTTTCCTCCTCCCCCTCCTCCTTTTCCTCCTCCCAGGCTTGAGACTCTTTCCATCAGGGACAACAGGATAGCATCTTCAGATGCCCCCCCCCAGCCTCCGTCTCATCTTCCCCTTCCTTTCCTCCTCTTTCCCGCCTCCCTCCCTGTCTCCCTCCTCCCCTGTGTTCCAGTATCTCTCCCCAGTGCAATAGCTTAGGTTTAAATGGCACATCCTCCAACACTACATGTCATCACATCTGTCTGGTCCCCCTGTCCCCTCCTTTCCTTTGAGCCCTTCTGGATAACCTGGATAAGATATTTACATCCCACAATACTCAATGTAATCAAATCGACAGAGCTCCTTCTACCACATAAGCTCCTATCCCCGGGTTCTGGGGATACACTGGGGACATCTTGGGGTGCTGCATAACATTTGTGGACCAGAGTTACTTCCTTCTCTCAGAAAATCGATGGATGGGTTTGTGTGTGGAGTGCTGTCTGTGGCCCCTGAAGACTGGGACAGCCAGGGGAGGGTTCCCACTGGGGACAGCCAGGGGAGGGTTCCCACTGGGGACAGCCAGGGGAGGGTTCCCACTGGGGGTTCACACTGCTGTTCATTGGCCTTCCTTCCTAGCTACAAAGTGGCATTTAACCCTTTCTAGAAACCTCTGAGGTGAGCTGTGTCTGCAACCAGAGGCTGTCACTGAGTTATTAATAGGGAACCACTGCCACCTAGTGTAAAGTGTACGGAACAGGGGGAACTGTGGAAGTGGCTGGGAAATCTCTGGCTACACAGGAAGCATAGAGAAGTTATCCCAAAATAAACAATGCTCTATTTCTTTCATGCTGCTGATAAAATCTGATAATTAGAATTTGAAAGAGCTGTGGATGGTCACACTCCCAAAAAAAGATGAGAAATTAAACTGAATTTAGATGCAATAGATCATGTTCACTAAAGATAACTACACTCAGACAAACACAGAATTCCAAGAATCTGTCTAAAAGCAACAAATGTGGTTCACCTGTCTTTTCTGTCGTTGGGGACATAAAAGACACTTCCATCTTAGTTAGGGTTTTTATTGCCGTGAAGAGACACCAGGACCAAGGCAACACTTATAAAGGCAAACATGAAATTGGGACTGGATTATGGATTCAGAGGTTCAGTCCATTGTCATCACAGTAGGAAGCATGGCAGCGTCCAGGCAGGCATGGCACTAGACGAGTTCTGCCTCTTGTTCCAACAGCAAACAGGACAAGACCGGCTTCCAGTCATCTAGGAGGACCGTCTCAAAGCACACTCCTACAGTGACACACTCCCACACTCCCTCCAACAAGGCCACACCTGCTAATTGTGCCATTCCCCAGGACAAGCGTATTCAATCCAGCACAGCATCCTTCTCTTCCTGTTAGTCTAAGGACCCACCACAATGTGCCACCTCAAATAGAGGTTAAAATCTATGGGGACACATGACTGAAGAGCCTCCAGACCATGAGGCCAAATAAACCTCTCTGCTTTGCAAGTAGCCTGTATCAAGTATTTTGTTACAGTCATGGAAAGCCTAGAAAGCAAAGCACTAAACAATTCCATCGACCAACCCATGGAGATTTTGCAACCTACCCTCAAGAGCAGAGTGCAGGGAAATGTGAATCTGGGTCTTTCTTTTGGGGAAAAAAAAAAAAACAAATTCCTTACACGGCAAAGCTTAAGGTATTTTTTTCTTGTCCTGGTGTTTTCCTTTTTATGATAAAGTGATATTGTGGAGCCAAAGCATTTCTTGAAGCAATGATACATTACAAAGCAAGAAGCAGCAAACTGGAAGGGTCACCGAAATCAATAGCTATACCTGTAAAGTCTCACCAACGCAACTGGCCAAACTTGAGCATAGAACGACAATACCAGTGGGTATGCCAAACTGGACGAAGAAAAACCCACAAAGCCTCATCCCTACACAACAATCTATAGACAGCCAAGAAAAGCCAGAACAGGAAAGATGGATTTCCCCAGAGAAGAGCGCACCAGTTGGTTGTCCAGTCCCAAATGGTCAGCCCTGACCTACAGGTAGCATTATACAGACTGAACAGGTTACATTTAGGAACATATATGTATATACAAATGCATATATGTATGCCATAAAATTAGTGTTTTAAAAAGAAGCAATAAATTTGAAGGAGAGCTGGGAGGCATATATGGGAGGAAAGGGAAGGGAAAATTTGTGTGATTAAATTATAATCTCAATATATGTTTTCATTTTAAAAACTGTTTAAATGGTCAGCGAGATGTAGGTATTTTTCTCTGAATTGAAATATCTCCCATCTATAGAGAGGCTCTTAAATATAGAAAGTAAACAAATCAGAAGGAAAAAAAACTCAAGGCAAATGAGTAAACTTCTAAGCCAACAAGACAAGGCTTAGAAGGTTAATGAAACTGACAAGGCTCAGGAAGTCCGCAAAACTCACAAAGCTAAGGAAGTAAAGGAAACTTACAAGGTCCAGGAAGTAGATGAAATTTGTAGGGCTCAGGAAGTTTCCTTGTGACTTATATAAGTCTAAGAATCTCAAGGCCCAGTGCTACTAGTTAGTTCTTGTATAACTTTTCTTGGGGAGGTGTGAACAAACACCTATTGGCCCCAGGCAGGCTTCTGATGCGGGATAAAAGTCACAAGGCTCGGGAAACTCACAGTTTCAATAAGACTCACCCCACCCCAGGCTATAGAAATTGTAATAACTACTGAGGAGAAGAGGCTCTCTGACCTGACTGCAAGTTGTGCAGAAACTACAGGATTGCAGCTTTTGTGAGTCACTTAGACTGAAGTGGGATTTCTGGTGACACAGCTGCCTTTGAGTCATCCATGCTCCTGTAAATAACCTATCACCCATGCTTCCATAGGAAACATTAACAAAAAGAAAAATGAAGAAGTTCATCCATTCACTAAGCTAAATTTGGATGGGATAGTTTCTTTGTTCCCCCATCAGAAGCCTGCCTGGGGCCAATAGGTGTTTGTTCACACCTCCCCAAGAAAAGTTATACAAGAACTAACTAGTAGCACTGGGCCTTGAGATTCTTAGACTTATATGTACATGTATCTCAATGATTACTATTTGAAAGTGTATTCCATGTCCCCATAACTAGGCATGAGATTCTATAGTCACTGGTACATCCTGTGTCTCCAATTTCCTGTGAGCGTAAATGTTATTTATGATGTTTGCTAACTTTACTCCTATAAGTATGAATTTTCCAAACTATTAAAACCTCTGTGAATGGAGAATGTAGCCCAGTGGGTGGAGTAACTACCCAGCATACATAAGGCCCCGAGTTGGATACCCAGCACCACATAAACCAGGTATGACAGTGCATGCCAGCAATCCTAGCACTCAGGAGGCCAAGGCTTAGGACTCCACGCTCATCCTCAGATATATAAGTGTGGTGGTTTGAATATGCTTGGTGGCACTATTAGGAGGTCTGGCCTTATTGGAGAAGGTGTAGCCTTGTTATAAGTGTGTCACTGTGGAGGCAGGGCTTTGGGGTCTCATATATATATATGCTCAAGTCTGGCCAGTGTGATCCAGACCCTCCTCCTGGCTGCCTGCAGAAGACAGTTCTCCTTCTGCTGCCTTCAGATCAAGATGAAGAATTCTCAGCTCCTTCTCCAGCACCATGTCTGGTCTGCCGGCTTCCCACCATGATGATAATGAACTAAGACCTGTGAAACTGTAAGATGGCCCTATTTAAATGTCTTCCTTTATAAAAGTTGCCTTGGTGATGGCATCTCTACACAGCAATGAAACCCTGACTAAGACAATAATGAGTCTGAAGCTACCCTGGGCAACAGGAGATCCTTCCTCTATCTCTCTGTCTATGTGTGTCTCTCTGTGTCTCTGTGTCTCTGTGTCTCTATCTCTGTCTCTCTCTCTTTCACACACACACACACACACACACCAAACTTTGGGGAATTTTTTTATGGTATCCAGAACAGAGAAGAAATTTTGAAATCCAGACAACTGCATTGGAAAACCTGACATTCAGAGTGGGAAAAAGTCCGAGCCCTTCTCCTATCTTGGAGACACAGAACATGAAGATACACCTGTGTTGTGGATGCGGCTTATACAGTCTGCCAGGGCTTCCTGGACAGACACTGGGGTGGTGATGTCAAGCTCCTGGCATCTGCAATGGGTGGAGCTTAGCACAAAACCCTTGCTTTCCTTTCCTCAATCACTCCACAGCTTTGACCACCCAATGCAAGCTCTCCCTCATGGCCACAGTCCCACCATTATGACGCCTTCCAGGTGACCCTTGCTAGAGCCACCACGATGCTATTTAGATTTGTGCCTCCAAACGCTGGGCTAGGTCAACCTCTTTTCTTGTGTCACGTTTGTTTATTGATTTGTATGTGTGTGGGGGTTAGGGTAGGTGCCAGTGCAGGAGGTCAGAGGACAACTTGCAAGTATCAGTTCCTTCCTTCCGTTATATAGGTTCTAGAGATCAAACTCGGGTCATGAGGCTTGGCAGCAAGCACCTTTATCTGCTAAGCCATCTTGCCAGCCCATAACCTCTTTTCCTTGTAAATTTGAATGTATTTCATCATAGCAATGCTTACTTACCCACCTAGATATGAACAAGTAGCCCATGACATCACAGAGAGGAACCCGTCCAACTGCCAATCCTTCCCCACCGAGATGGGCTGTATTCTCTGAGCCTTGAGCCAAAATAAACCTCCCCCTTGAGTTTGGTCATAGCAAAAGGAAAGCAGTTAAAAATATCCTAAAACCCACCAACAATCTGAGTCCTGTCACTAAAGGCTGATTGTACCCATTTTACAAATCACTGTTTTCTTCCTGTTGAGGATTTCATCCAAGGCCTTGGGATTATTAGGCAAGGTCTCCACTGCTTGTACACCAGCCCCTCCCTGGGGGGTTCTAGGCAGGGGCTCTACCACTGAGTCACACCCAGCCCCTCCCTGGGGAAGTCTAGGCAAGGGCTCTACCCCTGAGCCACGCCCCCAACCTGGTGTGAAATCTACTAGAGCTGACATCACAGGAGGTTGTGAGGCCTCTAGCACAGGTGCTAGACTCTGATCTTTCATCTTCTGGAAGAACAATGGTTAAGCTATCTCTCTGGCCACATAATTTTTTAATAAAATAAAAATAAGATTGAGAGTGGTAGAGGAAACCACCCAACATCATCCTCTATCTCTGCACACCATACACACAGATACACACACGAGAGAGAGAGAGAGAGAGAGAGAGAGAGAGAGAGAGAGAGAGAGAGAGACACACAGACCCCAAAATATGCATACACACAGATACACACAGACAGATATGTACACACAGAGATACACAGAGAGATACACATGGACCCACAAGTATGCATACACACACAGACACACAGATACACACAGACACACAGATATGCGTGTACACACACACACAAGAAAGAAATGTGCCCCCACAGGTTCATGGTGAAGGCTTGGTCTGCAGTAGTCGGGCTCCCTTAGAAGGTAATGGAGACTTCGGGATGCAGAGCCGAGTTGCAGGTGACTGGGGGTGTCCCTGGAGGCTATGTCTTATCTTCATCTTGTTCCTGTAGCTTTCTGCTTCCCAGCTGGTCGGAGGAGAGCAGTTTTGCCCCGCCATGACTGTCTTGCCCCCATGCTGTCCTTGTTATAGGTCTAGATAGACCTGACCCAGCTGACTACGGACGGGAACACCAGACACACCTTTGCCCTTTAAGATGCTCGCCTCAAGTATTTGTCATGGTGATGAGAGAGCCAGGGAGACAGGTAAGTCGGCAGAGTGTTTGCCTTTTGAACCAGAAGGTTTGGGTTTTATTCCCCAGAATCTGCCCTTAAAAAGCCAGGCAAGGGGGCTGTAGAGATAGGTCAGAGGTTAAGGGCACCAACTCCTCTTGTGGAAGTTCCTGACATCATGTCCTCTGAGAAGCTGCTGCTCCTTGTGTGTGTGTGGGGGGGGGGGGGGCTTTATGGAGTCAGTGAAAAGGGATGATTTTCCCAGGTAGATGGTAGTGTGTGTGTGTGTGTGTGTGTGTACATGCATACATGTAAGAGTGTGTGTGGTGTGTACACATGCATATGTGTGAGTGTGCGTGTGTGTGTGTGTGTGTGTGTACACATGCATGTGTGTAAGTGGGTGTGTGGGTGTGCACACATGCATGTATGAGTGTGTGTCTGTGCGTGTGTGTGTGTGTGTGTGTGTACATACATACATGTGAGTGTGTGTGGTATATATGCATGCATGTGTGTGAGTGTGTGTGTGTACATGCATACATGTGAGTGTGTGTGTGGTGTATACAAATGCATATGTGTGAGTGCATGTGTGTGTATACATGCATGTGTATAAGTGTGTGTGGGAGTGCACACGTGCATGTATGAGTGTGTGTGTGCGTGTGTGTGTGTGTGTGTGTGTACACGCATGCATGTGTGTAAGTGTGGGGGGTGTGGGGGTGCACACATGCATGTATGAGTGTGTGTGTGTGTGTGTGTACACACACATACATGTGAGTGTGTGTGTGTTATGGAGGGCAGAGGTCAGTATTGGGAGGAAGGGGGAGATGGAAGGAAGGGAAAGAGGAAGGAAAGAAGGGCAAAGACAGAAGGAGGGAAGAGAGAAACTGAGGGCATTTCACAAACACAGTAGCGGCCAGCAAGCGGCTCCATGAACAGTTAACTCCGCCTCCTAAATGCCTTGGAACATCTCCAAAACAAATCAAAGCCCAACGCTCAGCATCAGCAGATCCTCACACACCTCCTGGCTGGGGCCTCCCCCAGACGTTAGCTGTAGCCTCTAGCCAAGCAACCGGCCACCCGTTCAAGCCCCCGCAGTTGCACCTCATAAAGATTTTATGGGGCCATTCCATCGCAGAGTGATGGAGGCAATTAACTTCCATCCGGGTTTTATTGTAGAAAGATGTTGCGAGCCTGGTCCAGGAGAGCGATGCCAGGCGCCGGCTCAGGAAACCCGGCCGCCAGGGCTCAGTTGGGGTCTGCTCTCGGAGCAGGTGCACGGGCAGATGGGGGCTCACGGCTAGCAGGCTGCTCCGAGCTCACCACCCAGGAGACTGGCACTGAGCCCCGAGGCCTCACTGTCACAGCCAAGGTCCTGCACAGAACTGGACCCAACCTTCCCTCTCTCGGTAGGATGGAGCGACGCTGAATTCACCCTAGAGGAATGCACGGTTATAAAAATCTGTTCTGTCAGCCTTCCCGGCTTACTCCCGTGCCCATTATAAACCCATCTCTCCCAGGGTTGCCAATCCCATTTCATGTCAGACATCTGCAGGGCAGCTTCTGTTCATAAGTGACAGGGGGAGAGGGAGAGTGGACGGCTTGCGACATTAGGAGGCTGAGAAGCAGAGCAAGGAAGAACAGGCTGGCTGATGTGCCCTGTCCAAAGTACTTTGTGTGAAGCAGACGTTTCCTGGGCGACAGTCTCTGACCTTCCCTCTGAATGGGAGTCCTCTCCATTCTCCTGCCAGGGTGGCAGACGCAGCTTGATCTCACCTCCCTGCTTTCATTCCTAGGAGTGAACTAAGATCTTTGGAGACTCTGGACATTGAATTTGGTGATGCGCTTAACCACTGTCCCAGACCATCACTATGAAATTCACACATAGACGGTATTTTCTAGAATGATACAAAGTTTCCATTGACTGGGGACTTGGAGATGGGATACAACGTTAGGCGCACTTGCTCTAAGTTTGGTTCCCAGCACCCATAGCCATCAACTCACAGCCACCTGTAACTCCAGCTCTAGGGAGTCACAGCACCCTCTTCTGGCCTCTGTGTGCACTGCACTCATGTGCACATACATATAGATATAACTAAAATTAAAGTAAATTTTCTTTTAAATCTTCCGTTGATGCTGGAATAAAATTAGCCCCCTTTTTGTTTTTTTAAAATATTGATTGATTGATTGATTGATTGATTGATTTTAAGTAAATGAGCATTCAATCTGTATGTACACCTGCATGCCTAAAGAGGGTATCAGATTCCAAGATAGATGGTTGTGAGCCACCATGTGGTTGCTGGGAATTGAACTCAATACCTCTAGAAGAACAGACACTGCTCATAACTGCTAAACCACATCTCCAGCCCCAAGCCCCCCTTTTTTATTTTATCTTTTTACCTTTGTATCTATCTGTCGATCTTCCGAGAGAGAACACCTGAGGTTGTCCTTTGGACTACACACACACACACACACACAGAGAGAGATAGATGTAGATATAGATATGTATGTACACATACATTGTCTTATATAGACATATATATGATATTTAGAGGGGTTGGTAGAAGAATAAGAAAGGGTAATGGGTGAATATGATCAAAATACATTACATACATGTATATAAAATTGTCAAAAAATATGTAAGTGAAAATATTTTTCAAGTTTTAAAACCTGGCCTGGTGGTACACACCTGTAATGCCAGCACTTGGGAGCAGAAGTTTGTCTGAGCACAGCTTGATCTATATATAAGCTCCAGGCCAGCCAAGGCTAAATAGTGAGACTCTGTCTCAAAAAAAAAAATTAATGAGAAAGAACACTAAAGTGAGCTACTTAAGTGAGCAGATGACTAGAGCCACCACAGCAGATGCATGTCAGTCCTGCCCCTGTAGCCCTTCACTCATGTTCCTTCCTGTAAGCAATCCCAACAAACGCATTGCTCCACCAAATTGCACATGTGGGGAACCTTTGCTTTGATCTGTCATTAGTTTCCTATCTAGTAGACATTTTACATCATCCCAGGAACCGAGTCACACAGCAGAGACCTCTGGGTGCGTCACCAAATCCACATGTTGGAAAGACGATGTAGAGTGATTGTCCAGAGATCTGATGTCTGGGCGCAGGATTGATACTTGCAGAGCTACTGGGCTACACAGCTTTTCCTGAACAAGCGTCACCTTCTCCATGCTGAGGTATGTACGATGGTCCTGCTAATCACCATCACTGACTTTTGGAGCCGCCTTCGTTTGCTGTGATAGGACCCCCGTTCCAGGCTAGACATTAACTTCTCTCAATCAAGAACAGGTCTGACCTGACACTTTGAGAGAACCAGAGGAAGCCATGATGGTGCACACCTGTAATTTCAGAGGATCCCTATGAGTTCCAGACCAACCTAGGCTCCACAGTGATACCCGTTCTCAAAAAGTGAAAGAAAGAAGGATGAAAATACTTGGAGATATTGGCACAAGAGCCTGGGGAGATGGCTCAGTGGCGAGAGTGCTTGCTTTGTAAGCAGAGATTGGAGTTCGAATCTACAGCTCTGGTGTAAAGAGCTGGGCGTGACCATGCGTTCCTGTAACCCAGCATGAGAGTCAAAGACAATGGATCTAGCTGTCAGGCTAACCTGGGCTACTTGGTGAGTTTCAGAACAGTGAGAGACACTGACCAGGGAAAGAAGGAAGAGAAAAATGAGAAGGGGGAAGGGAGGGGAGAGGAAAGGAGAGGAGAGGAGAGGGAAGAGGAGAGTCAAAATTAAATTCTGGTAAAGATAGATAGATAGATAGATAGATAGATAGATAGATAGATAGATGGACGGATGGACGGATAGATAGATAGATAGATAGATAGATAGATAGATAGACAGACATATAATATAGATAATGGATGGTTGGAAAGAGAGAGAGAGCCTTAATACTATTGGTGAGAATACATATTAGTGTGGTAATCAGTACAGTATGGATGGGAAGAATAATTGCATAATTAATGAATTGATAATTTTACCACAATCAAAATAAAGGAAAAGGCATGTAGGATGGGTAATCATGATTGCCATCATGATAGAATTTAGCTAAGATGAGACCTCAAATCTACATGCGTGTGGCATTCCCCCGCCCCCTAGCCCCCATAAAATATGCCTGGCTTAGAGGGGGTCAAAGGCACCACATGAAAACCCCACAGAATCCACTAACCTGGGCTCACAGGGGCTTACAGAGACTTAACTGACAGTCCGGGAGCCTGCATGGGTCTGACCTAGACCCTCTGCATTTGAGTAAGCTGGTCTTCTTGGGGGATTCCTAACAGTGGGAGCACGGGCTGTCTCTGACTCTTTTGCCTGTGTATGGGACCCTTTCCTCCTGCTGGGTTGCCTCATCCAGTCTTAATGAGGGAGGGTGCCCAGTCTCACTGCAACTTGGTAAGTCATGTTTGGTTGATAGCCCTGTGGTGTCTGCCCTATTCTAAAGGGCAAGGGAAATGGAGGAGTGGATCTTAGTGAGAGGGGAGGGGAGAAGGAGGGACTGGGGGGGGGGAGAGGAGGGAGGGGAAACTGTGGTTGGGATGTGATATATGAGAGAAGGATTAAAACTATGACTGGCTGAAGGGGAGCTGTAGAATCGCGTTGGCTTTTCATCGGTGTGATGGGTCACAGGAATGGGCAGTTTAACAGTATCTCTGGTCACGTCTATGAGCGGTTAAGTTAACAGAGTTCATTCCATGAACTAGGGCCTCAGGTTCAATAAGAAGCAAGCAAGCTGAACCGCGTCGTCCTTCTCTCTCTGCTTCCTGATTGCATAAAGGACAAGGCCAGCTGCTCATTAAAGACAGGGCAGTGTTGAGCTGGAGAGGTGGCTCCGCAGTGAACAGCCCGCGGTACTCATTCAGAGGACGGAAGCACCCCGGTTGTGTGACTCGCATCTGCCTGTTAAGTCCAGCTGCAGGGGGTCTGCAGCCATCCTTGGGCATCTGAACTCACGAACACACAAAGACATATACACACATGACATAAATACATCTCTTTAAAATTTATAAAGTGCTTTGTAACCATGTAACCGCCCACGCCCAAGTTCCCAAAATAACACAACTCTGAGACTGAATTATTTATGAATAAATGCCTAGGCCAAAAGCTTTGGCTTGCTCCATGACCAGCTCATAACTTATTTAACCCATTTATTCTTCTCTACTAGGGTCACCTGGCTGGTTACCTCTTCTCTGTTTCATGCGTTTGTCTACGTCAGCATTAGGCAAATTCTTTCCGTGCCTGACTCTATCCCAGAAATCCCTGCGCCGGAACTCCCACCTCCCTACTTCCTGCCTGAGCTAATAGGCCAACAGCATTTTATTGACAGGAGATTCTTCCATACATAGCACAAGAGATTTCTCGACAGGAGTTCTGTAGTTTTCCTGTATGAGCACATCAGGCAGGCTAAGAGGATGGACCACAGGGCCTTCGAATGAATAATTCACCCATGAGAGAAGAAAAAATCAACTAATAAGTAATCAGGTCAGGCCGTGGGATCTGGGGTGTGTTTGGGCAGTCTGCTTCCAACTGTGCCCCAGTGCCTGGTCATGGCCCACACACACCTTTAGTAGCAGAGTTTAAATAGAATTACCTGGGCTCAAGAGGTGGGCTCAATCAGTAAAGTCTTTGCTTTGCAAGCATGAGGACCCAAGTTCAATCCCCAAGACACATCAACAAAATAAACAAGTGAAATAGAGTAACAGGTGTGGTGGTGTGAGTTTGCCATCGCAGCACTGGGGATATGGACACGAGCAGATGCCCAGGCTATGGTCACTCAATCTCACCCACTCGTAGAGCTGAAGGGCAGTAAGAAATTGTCTTTCAGTGACTGTGAAGTGGGCGGGAGGAAGAAGGCTTATGGAAGTTATGGGGAGGGGGAAACCGGGAAAGGGGAAAGCATTTGGAATGTAAACAAAGAATGTAGAAAATAAAAAAAAAAAAAAGAAAAGAAATTGTCTTTCAAAATAGATGGACAGCCTCCGAGGAAAGACGCCTGGGTTTACCCTCTGGCCTCAAAACATGTGTATGCATCTTCCTGTATCCATCTCTCATGTTCCCTCTTTCCCTCTCCCCTCTCTGGCCTACATCCCATCTCCCCTCGCTCTTTCACCTCTCTCTCTCTCTCTCTCTCTCTCTCTCTCTCTCTCTCTCTTGCCTTCCTCCCTCCCTTCTTCCCTATGAATTGGAACAATGTCTTCTGCTCTCAGGCCGGGATATACCCTCAGGGTCTCAGTCCTCTGGGCTCACAATAGAGTTTCTCAATCATACATGTAGCAGATGGAGGAACTCCCCAAGTCTCCAAAGTCACAGAAGCCCCCTTGTCCCCACCGTCCCTTTGACACCTGATTATCTCTTTGGCTTAGGATGGAGCTGTGAGCCGAGAGACCTGTCAAACATTAAAAACTACTGTAAGTCAAAAATATCTGGATCTAACCCACCAAATACTGCTGCCCAGCAACATAACAGGATGTAAAGTACCAATTGTTTCCCTGTGATTGTGTGATTGACTGGGAATGGGGGTTCCTTGACATCACAGGAGCATCACCCTGCAAATTGCCAGCACAGACAGACATCAAAATCAGAACTTGAGGGCTGGAGAGATGGTTTAGTGTTGAAAGCCCTTGTGGCTCTTCCAGACGACCTGAGTTCAACTCCTAGCAACCACATGGTGATTCACAGCCATCATGCAATGGACTCTGATGCCCTTTTTTATCATACATGTAAATACAGTACTTGTATAAATAAGTAGGTAAACAAATAAGCTTTTCATTCAGAATTTGAAATACAATTCTGTTATAATTCGTCTCCCCATCCGACCCACATGTGTGACCTCTTGGACCCCAGCCAGTGGTAATATTTTGGGAAGGTTGCAGAACCTCTGAGTCAGGAGGAGTGGCTGGATGAAGCAGGTCACTAGGGGTGAGCATTTGGGGACTGTCACCTGGCTTAGCTTCTGGCCTGATTGCTCTGCTGCATGATCTGCTGAGATGTGAACAAGCCACATTGCAAGCATCAGCCAATCTGGACCAAACCAGAGCAGCAGCCATGCCTCCCCTGTGCTGGTGGCTAGAATGAGGAATGCACCCCACAGGCTCGTGTATTTGAACACTTGGTCTCCAGTAGGTGGCGCTGTTGTGAGGTTATGGAAACTTAGGAGGTGGCCCCTTGCTGGAGAATTCTCGACCCATTTCTTTTTCTTCCTCTCTTTCCTTATGTGTGGATGAATATGTCATTGGCCAATCTTACAGCTCCTGCTGTTTTATCATGCCTACCCTACCATGATGAACTCTGTCCCACAGGAACTGTAAGTCAAAGCAAACCATCTCTTCCTTAAGTTGCCTTTAGTCATGGTATTTTACCACAGCAATAGAACGGTAACTGTACACCTTTGAAGGTAAACCAAATATGCTAAAAGCATGAGCCAGCCTAAACCTCTCTCCCCTTACTCTCTCCTCTTATGGTGCTTCTTTCCAGAATGGAGTCTCAGCAATATAAAAGTAACAATACAACTGTCTATTGAACGCACATTAGTCTTTTACCATTGTAAGGTCAAAAAAAAAAAAAAAAAACACCCCAACTAAATCAAACCATCATTAGATAGTTTATTGACATAGCCCAAAAATACCAAAAATACAGAGAGGGATTCTAGGCAGGGGCTCTACCACTGAGCCACGCCCCCAGCCCCTCCCTGGGGGATTCTAGGCAGAGGCTCTACCACTGAGCCACACCCCCAGCTCCTCCCTGGGGGATTCTAGGCAGGGGCTCTACCACTGAGCCACGCCCCCAGCTCCTCACTGGGGGATTCTAGGCAGGGGCTCTACCACTGAGCCACGCCCCAGCCCCTCCCTGGGGGATTCTAGGCAGGGGCTCTACCACTGAGCCACGCCCCAGCCCCTCACTGGAGGATTCTAGGCAGAGGCTCTACCACTGAGCCACGCCCCCAGCCCCTCCCTGGGGGATTCTAGGCAGGGGCTCTACCACTGAGCCACGCCCCCAGCCCCTCCCTGGGGGATTCTAGGCAGGGGCTCTACCACTGAGCCACGCCCCCAGCCCCTCCCTGGGGGATTCTAGGCAGGGGCTCTACCACTGAGCCACGCCCCCAGCCCCTCCCTGGGGGATTCTAGGCAGGGGCTCTACCACTGAGCCACGCCCCAGCCCCTCCCTGGGGGATTCTAGGCAGGGGCTCTACCACTGAGCCACGCCCCCTAGCCTAGGCTAGTCTCAAACAGGTTATGTAGTCCTAGTTGGCCTGGAACTCATGACTCTCCTGCCATCGCTCCTCAAGTGCTAGAAGGACAAACTTGTCCACCTCGCCCAGCATTACCTAGGCTATTTTCACTTTATGCGAGTACACCGTCACTGTCTTCAGACACACCAGAAGCGAGCATTGAGTCCCATCACAGATGGTTGTGAGCCACCATGTGGTTGCTGGGAATTGAACTCAGGACCTCTGGCAGAGCAGCCAGTGCTCTTAACCGCTGAGCCATCTCTCCGGCCCCCTTAAAATTATTTTTTATTGAAAAGAATTATACTATATATTTTGATCATGTTTATCCCCTCCCCCAACTAACCAACCACTCTTTGATCTAATTTAAGGTCCACTCCATGAGAAAGAGCACATACCTGACGCTGATAAAGTGGCCAAGAACCTGAGACTAGCCAGGTTGTGGGTCTAGGGGAAAGGCTAATGTGAGCATTCTGCTACAAGAATACAGCAAGAAAATGACTCCTGATGGCATACTACTATGCCCACAGATCAGAGTCTTGCTCAACCCCCATCAGAGACACTTCTTCTTGCAGTAGATGTGAATCGACACAGCGACCCACAGCTATATAATGTGCAGAAGTGTAACACTTTGATGCATCCCCTCCCAAATAGGATGTCTTTATCAAAGCCTTTCCCTCGAGGCACACAGATCTTTGTGGAAGAGAAAGGCAAAAGATTGTAAGAGTCGGAGAAAACAGATGACGCCAAGGCAGGACGGACGCATATATATATATGAACTCACAAAGACCGGGTTAGCACACACAGACCAGCACAGGTTCAAACCAGATAGGGTCCCAGCACCGAAATTTCAGCAGGGAGTAGGCACAGATACCCACTCCTAACTGAGAAGCTGTCTACGATTGACACCCACCAGCGAAGGGAAAATCCGTTTTCTCCCATCCTAATCTATGCTGCCTGAAGCCAAGTGGTCTATGGTACTTCCTCACTGCAGCAATAAGAAACAACTCCAGACACTAAACCAGTCGGCAAGTCCCTCTGCCCAGGACAGAGTCCAAGACCTGACCGTGGGGCTGGAGACCGTGTGGTCCTGACAGCTAAGAGCTGATCGAGCCAGCTCTAACTTGGAGAGAACATTGTTCCAACTGGCCAGCTCCCAGCTCTTACCCGGAAGCTTGAGTCCGAGACCAAAGAAAAAGAGAAAATGACAAGAAGTCTTATCCAGCAGGCAGGAGTCGGGCGGCAGCCCGCAGCCTGCTAAAGACGACCTCTGTGCCTCTGAATCCCCGCCCGCCCGCCCGCCCGCCCCGCCCTTCTGGCTTCTCGGAGACCTTCCCCTCCCTTCTTCCTTCTCCCCCTTCTTTTCTCTTCCCTTGCTCTCCCTGGGCCTGACTCTCGAGGACCTGCTCTCCCTCCCCTCTGTTCCCCTCCTTTCTCCTCTCCCCTCCCCTCTCTTTCCCTATCCCCCATGGGGCCCGCCTCTCGAAGGCCTCATGAACCTCGTCTCTAGGGTACCCGGCTCTATGGTCAGAATGATAAATGTGCTCTCTGCCGAGGCACAGCTGTCAGACCGATCCCGGCCTCCTTCCAATTAGTCCTGCCAGAGCCTGACATTGACCTGGCCTCTTTCCCAGCGTAAGGCTCAGATTATTCACACAGGGGTCAAAGACCTTGACCCTGCCGGGGGCTCGCTCTCTCCCAAGAGGATGGAACAAGAACAAGAACGCCGACCCAGCACCTGAGGCCCGAAAGCCTGGTTTCTCTGCCCGCCTCTCCCCTCATTAAAACTGCTCCCCTCACCAGGTGGTGCCCTGTAATCCCAGCACTCAGGGAGGCAGAGGCCGGCAGATTTCTGAGTTCGAGGCCAGCCTGGGGCTATACAGAGAAACGCTGTCTCGGGGGAAAAAAACAAAAACAAAAAATAACCCTGCACCCCTCATAAAGTCACGCACAGAGACCACCACGCACTCATCAGTCCAATGCTCCTGGTTTCAGAGCCACCACTGACAGCCAGCGTGGTCAGTGTGACCCCACCTTGGTTGTTTTTCTCTTTCTGAAGCCAATCTGTTTTTCTCCCTCCAGTACACAGTTCCAGGGTCCATAAAGCTAACAGCTACCACTTGTCTATCCATCTATATCTATCACCTACCTATCCATCAGTCTCCTGCCATCAGCTACCTAGATACCTATCACCTATCAATCATCTATTACCTAGCATCTGTCAATCACCTATCATCATCTATCAATCATCAATATATGATCAATCATGTACCTATATAACATCTAGCAATTATTTATCCATCATCTACCACCCTCCTTTCATCTATCTGCAACCTATCTATCTATCTACCATCTATAGATCATATATAAGTGAAGCTATTATTTGTCTACCATCTATCAATCCAGATCACTCATCTATTATCCATCTATCATCTATCCATAATCTTACATATCTATTAGTTATCTATCAATGTATCTCTACACATCTCTACATATCAATTATTCATACTATACCAATTATTTATATCTACCTGTTCGTATCATCTAAACATTTGTCTATCTTTCTGAGACAGAGACTCATATTACCCTAGCCTATCCGGGAACTCATCATGTAGCCCAAGCTAGCCCCCTGTCTCACAGCAATCCTCCTGCTTCAGCTTCCCAATGGTTGGGATTACAGCCATGCACTACCATGCTGGGATTTTGGTACCTTCATTCCCAGCAGCAAAGAGCCAGAATGAATGATTGGTCTTATCTGCTTGTTTCCTGCAGAGCCTCTTCTTGAGCCCTGTTAGCTACGGGAGAGAGAGATGTGAATTCTATATTCTGGATACCCGGGCATCATAATCTACGTGTTGATATTTAGTCATGTGTGCAATACATTAAGGAATAGAACCTTTGGGTAATAATGAGGTGTTCTCATGAGTGGAATTAGTGCTCTTATAAAAGAAGACTGAACCATTAAGATGTCCCAGTGAGTAAAGGACTTCATGATCGAGGGAGCTAGCCCCATAAGCTATCCCCTGACCTTCACATAGGCACCCACACACCTAATAAACAAACAAACAAACAAACAAACACTTTCACAGTGTTCTAGTGCCGTGAAAGACACCATGACCATAGGAACTCTTATAAGGAAACCATTTCACTGGGGACTTATTTCAAGTTCAGAGGTTTAGTTCATTGTCATCACGGTGGGAAGCATGGCGGCGGGCAGACGTGGTGGTGGAGAAGGTGCTAAGAGTTCTACATCCAGATCAGCAGGCAGCAGGAGGACAGAGTGACACTTAAAACCTCACAGCGCAGCCCCAGTGACACACTTCCTCCAACAAGGCCACACCTCCCAACAGTGCCACCCTGCTTTGTGCCTACAGGGGCCATTTTCATTCAAGCCACCACATATGATAGGTAAACCTACCAAAGGGCACGATCTATAAAAGGCAGGGTAACCCTGTCCAGCCGTTCCCTCTGCTAGAGAGTCAACTGTGGACCTCTCAGTCCCAGTGAGTGAGCAGGCAGGTTCTCTTGTTTGGCCAGGTGCAGTGGCATACAGCTGTCTGTCCCCTCCTTCCCTTGTGTGAGTCGCAGGGACCAAGTTCAGGCCATCAGCACCTTGACAGCAAGCACCCTTGGTTTTATGTTAAGCTACAGGCCTGTATTCATTCATTCATTTATTGTGTGTATGTGTGTTCATCCACATGCCATGGTGTATTGTGTGGGGGTCAGGGGACACATGGTAGGAATCCTTTCATGGGGGCCTTACCGTGTGGGTCCCAAGGACTGGAACTCAGGTCTCCAGGTTTGGCACAACCACCTTTACCCACTGAGCCATCTTGCTGGCTCCATGATTTTACTTTCTTTTACTTATTTTTTTAATTTAATTTCATTTGAGACAGACTCACATTCTAGGTCTAGCCTGGCCTACACTCATGATTCTCCTGCCTCAGGGAAGCTGCATGCTGGGATTACAGATGTTTGCCACCATGCTTGGCTTACTGCTCCTGTTTTAGAGGTGGGCAGATGGAGGCTGGGTAAGTAGGGCCTGCTTGGCCTCCTCATATGCATCCTGGAGAGTGCATGGCCACACATACACTAAATAAATAAATATCAGCATTGAGTTAAGAAGAGGTCTGCCCAACATTACATCCACTCTGCCCTGTCCCTGTGAGATTGCAGCACTGAGCCAAGGACCTGACTCTGGGGGGCAGCCATTCAGGAAGACCATACCTCTGCCTCCATCTGCTGCACCCCTGTTCTCTACCCAGATGGCTGCACCCCTCTACCCACACCTTCAGGCCAGCTACTCAGACACCAGGCCAGGCCACTGGGGACCCCAATCTGCTTAGTAGCTGAGAATAGACACCCATGGTAAAGAAGCACTGGTGGCTGTTTGTACTTCCCCAAGCCAACTAGGAACAGACTAGGACGACAGCTGATGGGATCTGAGCACAAGGACATTAGGAGGAATCAGCAAACATCGTGTCACCCAGGCTGCACGCTGTTTTGCTTCTTTAAAAGCCAATACTCGGGCTGGCAGGATGGCTCAGTGGATAAAGACACTTGTCAACATGACTGACAACCTGAATTCACTCTCCAGAACCCACATGGGGGGCAGAGAGAACTGCCTCTTAACAAGTTGTCCTCTGACTCCACAGTGCACCCCAACGTGTGTACACACACACACACACACACATTTCACACAAACACAAATGATGAATGAAATATATAATGTTTTAAATTTGGTTTGGGTTTGGGTTTGGGTTTTGGCTTTTCAAGACAGGGTTTTTCTGTGTAGCTGTCCTGAAACTTGCTCTATAGACCAGGATGGGCTCAAATTCAGAGATCCACCTGCCTCTGCCTCTGTCTCTGCCTCTGCCTCTGCCTCTGCCTCTGCCTCTGCCTCTGCCTCTGCCTCTGCCTCCCAGGTTCTGAGATTAAAGGTGTGCACCACCACAGCCCAGCGCAATTTGTTTTTAAACCAATAATTGCTCATTCATTAGATTTTACTGGAAATGAGAGGAGCTGGGAATATTGTCAGTCTCTAGTTAGAATCTGATTTACACATATAAAATGTGTAGAGTGTTGAACAGGCCTTACTTCTTCAGCATCTGGGTACTTACCTCCACACCAGGAAAAATAAGCCAGGCATGGTGGCACAAAATTCAGGATAAATGAGGCAGGAGAATCATAAACTCAAGATCACACAACACTACAGAGTGAGAGTCTGTCTCAAAGTAAATAAAATAAGATAAGATAAAATAAGATAAAATAAAATAAAATGCCACAAGCTGTCTCAGTGGCTTAAGATGCTTGTCCCAAGCCTGGTGACTTGAGTTCAATCCTTGGCACCCACAGAGTGGAAGGAGAGAACCAACTCCCATAGTTGTCCTCCGACTTCCACAAATGTACAGTAGCAGCATTCGCGCGCGCGCGCACACATAAATAAAAGTAGTAGAAAATAACTAGTAAAATAAAATAATTTAAAAATAAAATTGACGGGAAGCATTATGTGCCGATTAACAAATAGAGATCATGTGGCAGTTTGAATAGGACTTGCCCCACAGGCTCAGGTGTTGGAACACTTGGGCCCCAGAAGGTGGCGCTATCTGACAGGCGATCCAGCCTTGTTTGCCGCTGTAGTTCAGTGTGGGTGAGCTTGAGCGTTCACAGCCCCATCCCAGCTCCCTTTGCTCTCGCTTCTTCCTGTTTGTAGTTGAAAGTATGATCTCTTGGGTCCTGCCAGCTTGCCTGCTGCTCGCCTGCCGCCATGCCCTCCAACTGCGAAGCGCCTCTGGAACTGTAACCCAAAATAAATGGCTTCCTTGGGTTGCTTTTGACCGCGGTGTTTTCTCAGAGCAACAAAAACAACAACAAATAACAAATAACTAGCATATACAACAGAGGAGCTATACGAGATCAACCTTCAAGATAAGGACTGAGCAGTCCATTTTCGATGGCCATATGCGTGCTGGAGATGACTGAGATCCCAGTAGCTGCTCTCTCTCTCTCTCTCTCTCTCTCTCTCTCTCTCTCTCTCTCTCTCTCTCTCTTGCCTCAGTAGGTCCAAGGCTGGCACTGGAGGCTCCCTGGGGAGTGAGCCACTTGTCTTCAGTGCTCATTGGAAGGCTGAGAAGGCTGTATTCTAATGCCAGTAAAGGATGGCGGAGGCAGCAACTGTGGCGGCAACAGAGTAGGTGCACGCACCAGCAAGCAGCAAAGGCAAGCAGGCAGAGTAGTGCCGCTTTGCCCTCAGACCTCGTTCTATCTGCACCCCCCCCAGCACAAAGTCCTCTTCTCTTCGTTAATTCTTCCTGGAATTGTGCTCACTGGGGCCTTCCAAAGGGCGTGTCTCCTAGTGGATCCCAGGCCCAGAGAAGCTGTCGAGGGTGCTTATGAACAGATCAGTTCTCTAAAAAAAAAAAAAAAAACAAAGCAAAAAATACATTATCGTTCCTCCTATGTGATGACCGAGGCAAAAGCTAGTGGACGTCCAGGTGGGAAAAAGCTTAAGTCACCATTACGGCCGGATTTCTTGTCATATCTCCATCGTCACTAACAGGTAAGGGGAGCAGAAATCAGGTGGGTTATAGTTAAAAGTTTATTGTTTTGCCGGGCGGTGGTGGTGCACGCCTGTAATCCCAGCACTCTGGGAGGCAGAGGCAGGTGGATTTCTGAGTTCGAGGCCAGCCTGGTCTACAGAGTGAGTTCCAGGACAGCCAGGACTACACAGAGAAACCCTGTCTCAAAAAAAAAAAAAAAAAAAAACCAAAAAAAAGTTTGTTTTATTTATTTATTTATTTATTATTTTGGGGGGGGGTGGATTTGGTTTCTTCGGGATAGGGATTCTCTGTATAGCCCTGACTATCCTGGAACTCACTCTGTAGACCAGGCTGGCCTTGAACTCAGAAATCTGCCTGCCTCTGCCTCTCAAGTGCTGGGATTACAGGCGTATGCCATATTGTTTTATTTTAACTGTGCTGTATGCCTGTATCTGTGTGAGAGTGGGAACCTGGTATATCAGGTGTCTCCAGTGTCCAGAATAGAGCGCTAGATCCCCTGGAGCTAGAGTGACAGGTGGTTGTGAACACTCGGGTGCGGGTTCCCAGCAATGAACTTGGGGTCCTCCGCAAGAACACTACCTCACTACCTACTCTTAATTCCTGAACCATCTCTCCAGCTCCAAATACAACATAGTGAAGTTGAACCAGTATGGTGTCTCTGGCCTGTAATACCAACACTCTGGAAGCTGAGACAACCGTCCTGGTCTAAGAGTTCCATAGGGAGTTCAAGGCCAGCCTGGACTTCAGTTTGACAACTTGTCCTTTCTTAAAGGCTGGAGATGTAGTTCAGTGATCAGTGGCCTAGGGTCTCCCGGTAAGTGATTGGAGACAGGATTCAGGAATACAGCACTTGCCTAGGATCCCCCAGTAAGAGACTGCGGGCATAACTCTGTACCAAAGCAATTGTCTGGCATGTTAAGGTCCCAAGCTCAATCCCCAACACCACAAAGAAGATAAAGTAAATAAACAGAAAGATACGAGCCCCTGCACCCCTAGGGTACTAGGCCTCTGTTACCCACAAATGTGGCAGCTTAGAGAAAGCGAATCGTTCCCCTGAAACACATTCTACCAAAACTCACAGAAGACACAGAAACTCTTCAGGCATATCTGTCTATCAGAGGCATTGAGTCAACAATTAATAATGTTCTGAAACAGAAAGCACCAGGCCCAGATGGGTTCGCAAACATTGAAGGAAGAAACGATGCCAATTCACTACAATCCCTTCCAAAAATAGGCGCAGAGAGTATACTGTCTGAGTGCTTTTGTGAGACCAGTGCTATCCCCATAGCAAAACCAAAGATAATACAAGAAAGAAAGAAAAGAAAAAAAAAAAAAAAAAACTACAGACCAGTATTTTTTTGTTCATGAACACCGAGGTAAAAATAACCCTCAGCAAAGTGCCAGCGAATCATGGGGCCAGCGAGATGCTCGGCGGATAGAGGCGCTGGCTGTGCAAACCTGGCAGCCTGAAGTTTAAAGGAGCAAAACTGGAAAAGGGGTAACTCCATAAAGCTGCCCTCCAACCTCCTTACACACGCTGGGCACATATGCACAATAACAACAACAACAATAACAACAACAATAATAATAGACAAATCAAATCCATCAATCTATGCAAATAATTAGAGGCTGGAGAGATGGTTCAGCAGCTATCACAGGGCAGAAGCTGAGAGTTTCGGGGAGGAGCAGGGGGGGATCATCAGAGAGGCTGCAGAGAAAGAAGTCTGTGGCCTGGAGAAACCGCAAGTTATAAGGGATAATATAGATGGAAACAGTGTAGCGTAGTGGGAGATCTGCCCAATCTAGGCTTGTAGCTTGTTTTGTTAACTGATTTGAGTTGAGATTTCTTTTACTAGGGAATTAGGTTGGAAACAAAGTAGCAACAAGCAGGAAGTCAGATTCCTTGTAACAAGCTGGATGTCTAGCATAGACACCTGTGCTCTGAGGGGGCTGGAGGCAGGAGGATGGATGGGGCTTGCAGATTTCCAGTCTAGCTGAGAATGTGAGCTTTGGGATTAGAAAGAGACCCTGTCGCAAGGGAATAGGTGGAAAGTGACAAACACTACCTCACACCTTCTACCGGCTCCACGCAAATCCACACGTACATGTGCACATGCAAACACACACAAATAATAAGAGCCTGTGTGTGCATGCATATGTGTATGGCTTTAGGCCTCCTTCGCACAGCTCCATAAAGTCCCTAAAATGAACAGATCCTTGCTCCCACTAATAGCAGGAGTCTGGGGAAAGTGGAGTCACAATCTGTCACTGAGGGATTCTTGATTCTAGGCAGAGGGTCTATGGCTAAGTCAGACCGCCTAACCCCCTCCTGGTCAGGTCTCAGGAGGCAGCACGTAGCTGGGGGGAACAGGTCATGGGCAGTTGGGACAGTGTATCTTTTCCTGGACCCTGTGTCTCTCTGTTCTTCTCTTTGCTTCTTGCTTGTTGTGAGGGATGCAGCTTTATGCCTCCCTCCCCGCCCCGCCCCCCACCGTAGCTCCCCTCCATGATGATCTGTCTAGATACAGGTCCAAAGACACGGGACAGCCAACGCAGGGCTGAATGCTCTAAGATGGAGTAAAGTTAGCCTTTGTGCCTTGAAGTCATCTCCCAGGCTGTTTTGTCACAGCTACAGGAAGCTGAGTAACACAGCACCCTAGGCCCTGGATGAATTGAGTGGGAACAAAGTGTATTAACAGCAACCCGGTGGCCATTTCTCATAGGGCATCCGTGTAAGGTCTGAGGGATGATTCATGGTGGCCCTGCTGATGGTTACAGCTACTCATGTTATCCCATCTACTCAGGAGATGAGGAGGAAAAGATTAAAGCAGACAGCCATTCTAGGCAATTAGTGAAACGCCATGTCAGGAATACAAGGGGAAAAGACAAGTGGGGAGGTAGCCTGGAAATTGAGCACCTGCCTAGAATCTCCCAGGGAGGGGCTGGGGTGTGGCTCAGCGGTAGAGCCCCTGCCTAGAATCCCCCAGGGAGGGTCTGGGGGCGTGGCTCAGTGGTAGAGCCCCTGCCTAGAACCCCCCCCCCCCCCGGGAGAGGCTGAGGGTGTGGCTCAGTGGTAGAGTCCCTGCCTAGAATCCATCAGGGAGGGGCTGGGGGCGTGGCTCAGTGGTAGAGCCCCTGCCTAGAATCCCCCAGGGAGGGGCTGGGGCAGAGCTGCCATGTCCTAATAATGCCACTAAATTATGAATATCTCACTGTGCTAATCCTTTGGGGATGTCACAGGCTCCCAGGGTCAATCTCTTTTCAATGATTGAAACCATAAGATGAGAAGCCAGTGTTTGGGGAAGACACTTAATATTTGATATATCACATGAGGTTTGTCCCTGGAATAGAGATAAACAGCCTGGATGGAAAAAGTAATACTGCTGTCTTGTTAGATTTCTGTTGTTGTGATAAACATCATGACCAAAAGCAACGTGGGGAAGAAAGAATTTATTTCAGCTTACATCGTGGAGGGAACTCAGGACAGAAACTCACGCAGGACAGGAACCTGGAGACAGGAACTGAAGCAGAGACCATGGAGGAACACCATTTGCTAGTGGTTTGCTTTTCTTTTCTTATAGAGCCCAGGACCACCCTCCAGGACTGGCACCGCCCACAATGGGCTGGACCCTCTCCCGTCACTCATTAATCAAGAAAATGCCGCCACAGAATTGCCTGCAGGCTAATATGATGAAGGCAGTTCCTCAGTTGAGAGTCCCTCTTCCCAAATATAATCTAGGTTTGTCCCTAATTGACAAACCAAGGAGTACCTCTGCTGATAATACCCAAGCCACAGTGCTTGGGACAAGTGATCTCTACCTATGTAGTATCTCCAGATGGGTGGGGTCTGAGGACAGGTGTGCCTCCAGTCAACCAGAGCCTCATCACCTTCCTGACACTTTGTCAAAAAGTATGAGGAAGGCTGGGGCTCGGGGTAGTCAGGCTCCGCCCACATTCTGCAGTAAGCTCCTCCCCTCCTCAGGAAGCCTCAAGGCTCTCCAAGACCTGCGCACTCGAAGTGCGCCAGACACAAGGGAGGAGACTCAAAGTCAGGACTAAAGAAGACCCACTAGCAGAACAGAATTCTTCTACCCTTTCCCTCCCTTCTTTAAAAGGGTTGTAGAGCCACACTCAATGGTGAAGAACCCTTGCTGGTCTTGCTGAGAAGATGGGTTCAATTCCCAGCATCCACATAAGATGGCTCACGACCACCTCTGACTCCAATTCCAGAGGATCTGATGCTTTCTTCTGGTCTCCTTGGACAATTGCACTACACTGTACACACACACACACACACACACACACACACACAAATAAAAATAAAATAAAATAAAAATGAAACCGGCTTACAAGCTTAAAGCTATACCCAGCTAACTTGACTCTTAGCCCCAGCCTCTCAGCTCTACCCTCCCTTTGCAGATCCTCTATGCATCCTGGCTGTCATCAGGCTCTCTGACATCCTCCTGGCTATGCGTACCTCATTGCCTTGGAAGCCGAGCTGGTGCCCACTTCCACTCTGGTTACTTGTAAATTAAAGTGTGTGTGTGTGTGTGTGTGTGTGTGTGTGCTTTTAAACTCTCAAAGCCTGTCCCCAGGGGCATATTTCTTCTAGCAAGGGCACATGTCCTAAACCTCCCCAAACAGCGCCACCTGCTGGGGACCAAATGTTCAAACACATGAGTCTGTGGGGGACATTCTCATTCAAACCACCACAGATAGCTTTATGTGAAAGCTTCAGTCACGCAAAGTCTGAACTTGTAACACCGGAAACCATCTATATAAATGTCAGGTGGCTGTCATTCAATCCAGGTGTGGACTGAGAATAGCCTGCAAAGAAATGGCCTTGCTTTCCCCACCCTACTTTATCATGTCGGCATCTCTAGAAATTGCTATGTTGAATCACGTGTCAACATCATTATCTCAGGTCTCTATGTGAGTCTATGTTTTAGTCACATATACCTGGGAAGAGGAACCCCAGAGCTTCCTATTCAGTAGGTGTGGGGTTTCATTGCTGTAAAGAGACACCATGACCAAGGCAACTCTTTTTTTTTTTTTTAAGATTTATTTATTATATCTAAGTACACTATAGCTGTCTTCATATGCACCAGAAGAAGGTGTCAGGTCTCATTATGGATGGTTGTGAGCCACCATGTGGTTGCTGGGATTTGAACTCTGGACCTCTGGTAGAGAAGTCAGTGCTCTTACCTGCTGAGCCATCTCTCCAGCCCTCCAAGGCAACTCTTATAAAAGACAACATTTAATTGGGGCTGGCTTACCGGTTCTGAGGTTCAGCCCATTATCAGCATGGCAGGAAGCATCTAGGAAGGTGTGGCCATGGAAGAACTGAGAGTTCTACATCTTCATCTGGAGGCCACTAAAAGAAGACTGTCTCATGAGCAGCTTGGCAGAGGGTCTCAAAGTGCACCTCCACAGTGACACACGTCCTCCCAAAAGGCCACACCTCCCAATAGTGCCACTCTCCCCTTGGGCCAAGCATGTTCACACCACCACAGTGTAGAATCAGGCTTTCACAGAGTTTGTATTTCCATGAGGTTGGTGAGGAAGGAACGGCAAAGGGTGATGCTCTTCCAACCCTGGCTGCCAACGTGCAGCTATGTGGAGAATTAAAAGCTGTTGTAAAGGCAGCTTTTAATGGCTACATTGCAAAGAGGTACATAGAGGTCTGTTGGCCTGCTCAGACATGAGGTTTTTGGTTTAAGTACAGAGCAACAAGTTTGTATAGGGACTGGTGAGATGGCTCAAAAGGTGAAGGTGCCGGCCACCAAGCCCTAATGACCTACATTCCATCCCTGGGACTCACTTGGTAAAAGAACAGTCCTGAAACTTCACACTCATGTCATGGTACCTGTGCACATGTGGCTGTGCAGTAACACACACACACACACACACACAGTGTCACTGAGAAAAAAAATCTACACTGAACCTTCCTAGAGCATACTTCTGATACCTAAAGACTTCCCTGTGAGTTCAACCTCATAAAGATGCAGCCGCCAATCAACACACCACAGTGCAGACCAAACTTCCAGCACATGAGCCTTGGGGTTACAAACCACAACTGAACCATTAGTGATGGTGATTTTACAAAGAGTCCTCATGTGTTCCTGACATGAGTCACAGTTTGAAAACCCCTATGAGAAAGAGCAATTGGTTTAAAATTATTTTGCCACCCATATGTAATTTTCACTAAAAAAAATATATTTTTTTTTAAGAAAAGAAAAGAATCCAGGTATTATGGTATTCTGTACTCCCCACCCTTGGGTAGTGAATGCAGGAGGATTAGGAGTCCAAGATCATTCACAGCTAGTGGCTTTGACGGCAGTCTGGGTTACACAAGACCCTGTCTAGATTACATAGTCCAGTGGTTATGACACATTTCAGATAAGTAGCAAGCATAAGGACCAGAGTTCAAGTCCCTGGAATGCATATCAATTCCTCTTGGGGAGTTTAAAGATACAGTCTAGTGGCAGAGCACTTGCTTAGCATGAGCAAGACTCTGGGGTTCAAGCCTCGTATCTATCGCCACCAAAAAGGTAAGAAAGTGGTTACACGCAATTTTTGGCTGGATGGAGTGGTTACATGCCGCTAAAACCAGAACTCAGGCCGGGCAGTGGTGGTGCATGCTTTTAATCCCAGCACTTGGGAGGCAAAGGCAGGTGGATTTCTGAGTTCGAGGCCAGCCTGGTCTACAGAGTGAGTTCTAGGACAGCCAGGGCTACACAGAGAAACCCTGTCTCAAAAGAAAAAAACAAAAACAAAAAAAAAAACAGAACTCAGGAGCCAGAGGCAGGGGGATCTCAGTGAGTTTGAAGCTGGCCAGAGGTATATAACAGAGACCTTGTCTCAAAAAAATAAAAAAATTAAAAAATTAAAAAGATGCTTGTGGGCATGGCAGCTTACCTACTGAAGGGAGTCTAGCCAGCTAGAGCATAGCAGGTAGCAGGCACCTTGCTATAAACCGTTCGATTACATTCCTAAAGCCAGCCACCAAGGTCTAGTTCCTTATTTGGCTACTTCCACCTCCTGAGGCTACTCCAAAGGTCCAGCTACCATGGTATTGAAGTCCAGCCCGTGAAAAGCCTCCTTTGGCTCACCTAATTAACACGCCCAGTTAAAATTAAATGCCTCATCCTAACACAAGGTTTCCCCTTTTTTTCCTTTATAAACCGCCATTTCCCTATGGGCCATGTCTGTCTCCTTCTCAGAAGCAGTCCTTTATCATCTGGGACACCTGCCCCCTCTCCCTGTTCCCGTCCTCTTCTTCCTCCCATCTTTCCCTGCCCTCTGTCCTCTGGTGCAAATAAATCTCCTTTGTGCTGAGAACTTGTTCTTTGGGGTCCTGGGCTTGGTCTTGGGGATCCTGGGCTCATATCATTCCTTACACTTATCATTCCAGTGTTCAGTCAAAAAGGGAAGCGAGTGCACTCCCCAGAGCCCGCTGGCCACCTACATCAGTCACACCACACCGAAGCAGTGAGTTCTGGGTTCAACTGGGAGACGCTGCCTCAATGATAAAAAGGAAGAGTGACCAAAGAAGTCCTGTTGCCAACCTCGGGCTTCCACAAACACACAGAAGCACACATACACATAACCATATGCACACATACACACTCAAAAATATATATGAGCCAGGCAGTGGTGGCACACGCCTTTAATCCCAGCACTTGGGAGGCAGAAGCAGGTGGATTTCTGAGTTCGAGGCCAGCCTGGTCTACAGAGTGAGTTCCAGGACTGCCAGGACTACACAGAGAAACCTTGTCTCGAAAAAACAATAACAACAACAAAAAGCCCCAACATATATATGTACATATATATATATGTATGTATATGTGTACATATACATATATATGTGTGTGTGTATATACATATAATATACATACGAATAAAACATGTTTTCTATATGTGTATATATTTATTATATACATATATGTATGTACATATGTATGTATGTATGTGTGTGTATATATATATATATATATATATATATATATATATATTAAAACTTCGAGAGAGGGCTGGAGAGATGGCTCAGCAGTTAAGAGCACTGACTGCTCTTCCAGAGGTCCTGAGTTCAATTTCCAGCAACCACATGGTGGTTCACAGCCATCTGTAATGGAATCTGATGCCCTCTTCTGGTGTGTCTGAAGACAGCTACAATATAAATACATAATATAATAAGTATAATAAGTATAAACACAAATATTATAAATACATAATTTTTAAAAATTAAAAAAAAAAACAACGTTGAGAGAGAAAAGGCTCAGTGCTCAAGAGCCATGCCAGCTGGCTCCTACCTGTCCGTAACTCCAGTTCTGGTGGAACTGATGCCTCCCTCTGATCCCCAGGAGTGTGCACTTACCAACACACAGACACACATACACACAAACTCATAAATGAAAAATAAAAGTAAACTGAAGTGGGAACCTCTGCTTTCATTGGCCTTCGCGGACGCTGGCCTTTGCTGATGACGCTCTCACAGCGGCTCTCCGCTGATGACGCTCTCACAGCGGCTCTCCGCTGATGACGCTATCACAGCGGCTCTCACTTTCTTTGCTGACCTTCACATCTTGTGACTGTAGAGAGAAACACACCAAAGACCTTCAGGCTGCATCTTGCTGCGTCAGCAGACTTGTGCCAATAGGCAGAGCCTCGCGGTTTCTTCTGGATTGAGCAGCTGTTGATTCATGTTTAGTGTGTTGCATCAAAGGACCCTTATTTATTTATGTATTTATTTATGTATTTATTTATTTAGAGTCATGGTTTCTCTGTGTAGCCCTGGCTATCCTGGAATTCACTCTGTAGACCAGGCTGGCCTCAAACTCAGAAATCCGCCTGCCTCTGCCTTCCACGTGCTGGGATTACAGGAGTAGGTCCTTTGGTAGATTTGAAAAAAATCTAAGCCTACAATAAAATAAAATCTTTAAGAACATGAAAACTAGGTAATAATAATTGATTTTAATAATGTAGCTTATTTAATTCAATATCTCCAATATTATCACTTCAACAGGTAATTAAAATTAAAAAAAATATTTGTGAAACAGTGAAATGCCTTATGTTATTTTCCTATGTGGAGTCTTTGAACTCCCAGGTACATTTTACACTCACAGAACATCTCAACTTCAATCCACTCTACCAGAGTTGGATGTAGATTTGACAGCTTCCTGTAACTAAATTGCTTCCAAGTGATGTGGCCATGTTGAACAGAGAATGACCAGTGCTTTCAAACTGAAAGTCTCCCATCCTGAAAATCATCTTGCTCTCAGGGAAAACAGAACAACTGGCCAATGTCTTCCAGTCATGCTTGGATACTTTCCAGTGTCTAAATGGCATATCAGCTTTTAAATGTAAAGGAATTAAGATGACACTGAGTTATGATGTCTGTTGATTGTGACAATAAACTATGAGAGAGATCCTGTCTTAAAAAGTCAAGGGTTGCAAAGGTGGCTCAGTGGTAGGGTGGATACCATGAATCTTCCAGGGAGGGGCTGGGGCGTGGCTCAGTGGTAGAGCCCCTGCCTAGAATCCCCCAATGAGGGGCTGGGGGTGTGACTCAGTGATAGAGCCCTGCCTAGAATCCCCCAATGAGGGGCTGGGGGCGTGGCTCAGTGGTAGAGCCCCTGCCTAGAATCCCCCAATGAAGGGCTGGGGGCGTGGCTCAGTGATAGAGCCCTGCCTAGAATCCCCCAATGAGGGGCTGGGGGTGTGGCTCAGTGGTAGAGCCCCTGCCTAGAATCCCCCAATGAGGGGCTGGGGGTGTGGCTCAGTGATAGAGCCCTGCCTAGAATCCCCCAATGAGGGGCTGGGGGTGTGTCTCAATGGTAGAGCCCCTGCCTAGAACTCCTCCAGGGAGGGGGGTACTGAGGCATGAGGCACTGTAGAAAGCGTGCTTAGAATCACCTAGGGAAGGCCTAGAGGCATGGCTAAGCAGTAGAACACTTGCCTAGAATCTTTTAATGAGGGACTTGGGGTGGGCATCACTCAGGAGAAGGTCCTGCATTTAATCCCCAGCCCCTCTCTCCCACAGAAGAACCCAGAACCATTTATGTCAAGATACCATGACTATACATATGTCATACCCACATGACAAAATCATAATTCTGGCAAAAGGGTAACCTCTCCTTACCGTGTGCAATTCTCTGTGCCCTTCTGGATTCTTGGTTAGTTTCTATGCGAGTCATGTCCTGCAAAATTGATTCCACCATCCACTGGCAGGTCACAGCCTGCAGACTGGAAAATACTGATTTGGCCCACTGGGAACAGAAGTCAGAAAACTGGCCAAATCCTGATTGGAGCCTTGTTTATTTTGTCTCATCAACCATTAGTTGTTCTGTGACGCTATGCCTGTGGGCACAGTTCCTGCTTGTCATGTGCAGCTCTGATTGGCTGTTACCCAGGTACCCTAAACCTCACTCTAACCACAGCCTTTCAGGGAAGGGAAAGAAGTGGTTTACAATGTAGCCCAGGCTAGCCCCAGCTGTCCTTGAGCTCTTTTTTTATTAATTATTTTTAATGATTTATTTTTATTTTATGTGCATTGATGTTTTGCCTGCATGTGTGTTCTGTGTGACGAAGCCAGCTCCCCTGGAGATGAAGCTACATATAGTTGTGAGCTGCCATATAAGGGCCGGGAGTTGAACCCAGTTCCCCTGAGAGAGCAGCCAGTGCTCTTAACCACTGAGACATCTCGCCAGCTCTTGAACTCTTTATGTAGCTGAGAATGACTTTAAACTCCTGATCCTCTCTGGCTCCAAAGAGCTGGGATTATAAATATGTACCACCAAACTGGCCTCCTGGACACATTTCTACCTGGGCCTTCTGGACCTGTAGAGTTCATTGCAAAGGTGTGGGCATGTCTGTGTTTCCTAGTTATTGAAACTGCTAACAGTGAGAACACAGCAGAGAAGGGCCAAAAGTACTGCCTTTTAAATTATTGTTTACTTAAAAAGAGCGTGTGTGTGTGTGTGTGTGTGTGTGTATGTGTGTGTGTGTGTGTGTGTGTGTACATATGGAAGTTGTGGTGCTTTGAATATGCTTGGCCCAGGGAGGGACACTATTGAGAGGTGTGGCCTTGTTGGAGTGGGTGTGGTCTTGCTGGTGTGGGCGTGGCCTTGCTGGGTGGGCGTGGCCTTGTTGGGGTGGGTGTGTTGCTGTAGGCGTGGCTTTAAGACCCTCATCCTAGTTCCCTGGAAGCCAATCTTATCCTAGCGGCCTTCAGATGAAGTTGTAGAGCTCTCAGCTCCTCCAGCACCACATCTGACTGGATGCTGCCGTGCTCCCTCTATGATGATAATGGGCTGAACCTCTGAACCTGTAAAGCAACCCCAATTAAATGTCGTCCTTTATAAGAGTTGCCTTGGTCATGGTGTCTCTCCACGGCAATGGAAACCCCGACTAAGACAGAAGCAAACAGACGACTTTAGGGAGTTGGTTATCTCTTTGCACCAAGTGGGTGGTGGAACTTGAACTCATAATATCAGGCTTGGCAACAAGCTCCTTTACCTGCTGAGCATCTCGCCGATCCCCAAAATAATTGCTTTATGGAACAGAAAAATTTTTTGAGGTGGAGAAACAGACAAGCCTTTTTATTTTATTCATTTCATTAAGTTAGTAATGGATGTTTTGAGACAGATCCTCACCCTGTAGCCAAAGTTTGCCTTGAAATCACTACATAGCCCAAGCTAGCCTCCAACTGAATAATCCTTCTGCACCAACCTCTGAGCACTGAAATTCAAACGTGTGTCATCATGCCCACTATTTCATTTTATGTATTTACAGTGCTGAGCCAGCACGGTACCACTGGCTAAATCCCCAGCTTGGAACATAGTTTCTGCATGGTCTGTCAGGTGTGGCAGAGGCACACCCTCAATCCAAGAGCTTGGGAGGTAGGAGCAGGAAAATCAAAAGTTCAGATCTAACCTGGGCTACAGGAAACCCAGTCTCCAATTTTTCAGAAAGCAAAGATGAGGGCCGGAAGGACACCTTGGTGGCTAAGAGAGGACCTGAGTTCGGCAATCAGCGGCCACGTCAGGGGACATGGGACCATCTGTAATTCCAGACCCATGAGCTCCAATGCCTTCTTCTGGACTTCTAGGGCACACACCATGCCTAACAGACACAACAGATACACACAGAGACACAGAAACACAAATAAAAATGAAAACAAAAAAAAAACTTTTTTAGAGTAAATAAAAGGCTGTGTAGTTTCAGTAGTTAAGAGCACTGGCTGCTCTTCCAGAGGATCCGGGGGTAAAATTCCCAGCATGCACAGAGCAGCTCACGATCATCTGTAACTAACTCCAGTGCCAGAGGGTCTGACACTGTCTGCTGAGCTCCCCAGGCACCAAGCATGCTTGTGACACACACACATACATACATACATACATACATACACACATACATACATACACACATACATACAGGCAAAACACCTATATTTACGAAAGTATGGGGTTTTTTTTTCTATTAAGTTTTTAGTTAAAAGTAAAGGAAAAGAAAGGCTCGGAGTACCTCAGTGTTAAGAGGTTCTGCCTAGTATGTACAAAGCCCTCAGTTCCATCCCCACCACAGCATAAACCAGATGTGGCAGTGTACAGGCATGAGATGGAGACAAAAAGATCAGAAGTTCAAGGTTATCCTCGACTATAGAAAGAACTGAAAGATAACATGAGATAAATGAGACTCTGTCTCAAAACAAAATATAAACAGAGCGAGCAGTTATTTATTTAAATTACATGTGTGCACGCATGTACAAATCAGAAGACAACCCGCAGGATTCCGTTTTCTCCTTCCAGGGTCCAGAAGATCGAACTCAGGTCATCAAACTTGGTAGCAAGTGTCTTTATCCACCGAGCGATCTCAAAGGCCCAATCCTTAACGAAATTAGCAGGTTTAGAGACATACTCAAGATTCTGGGTTTCACGCCCTTTAGTGGGCATGAGCCCCCATCTGATAGAAAGAAACTGAGAATATGAGATTGACAGGTAGGATTTTCTCCCCCCAAAGAGGACTGTTCGCCTCCTCAGGTAGACTCGACCCACCACATCTCCAAAGCACTCACTCTGCCAAAGGGCAAAAGCACACTCGTCAGTAACTTTAACCTAGACGATTTCAAAACCTAGTCAGCCATGAAAGGGATGGGGGGGGGGGGGGGCGGGAAGGGCAGGCAGAATATTTGCTGAACAGGTCCCAATACAGCACTCAAGCCTGGGGTTAGAAACACTAAGGATAACTCTCATACAGATTCAGGTCCGCTCTCCACCCCACCCCCGCAACCCCCTCCCGCGCCCCCCTTCTCCTCCCCCCTCCCAGATCCACAGTTACTTCAGCAGCTTTGCACCCATGATCCCGGAGACCCGGGTCCTGGTTCCCGTGCCTGCCTTATCTCTATCCTCCCTCACATTTTCCGCAGCAACAAAGCCAAACACAGTACCGTGGGGGCTTTCACGCTTCCGTGCGTTTGGACACGGTGTTCCTTCTGCCTGGAAGGCCGCGCGGCTCTCCCTCGGAGCGCCCCCCTCCCCCTGCCTGCGTGCTCTCATTCAGCCCTCAACACCCTTTCCCAAGAAACCCAGCACCCTTCTCTATCTAATCCAACCCTTCTTTTGCTTTTGCTTCCCTGAACGACCCGACTCCTCTAAATCTCTCCTCTGGCAGGCTCAGGCCTTTTCCAACGCTGGAGTTGTTTGTGGAGGAAAGGGGTTCTCGCTTGACACCCCAAAGAAAGCACCTAATCCTGAGTTTGAGCGATGACAGAGCATGCATCTAAACTTAAGTCGGCTCCAAATTCCCTATATGTCCCATCGAGTTCCTCTGTGTCCCTGGGGAACCCCGAAATCTTGCATTCCCAAGTGCACCCTGGCGCAGCAGCCCAGCCCCCCTGGCTTGACATCAGCAAGCTGGAGTAGTCCAGGGGGGGCGGAGGGGGAGGGCCGCGTAAAAGCGCGCGCTCGGACTACAAATCCCGATTGGCATTGCGTGGGCCCGCGGCTGGCGCCTGCGCAGCACGGGCCCGGCGTTTGAGTGGCAAGTTGTTTGTTACAGCGAACACCAGCTGCTGCTGCGCCGGGCGCCGCGCTCCGCCGGGCGCTGTTTGCTTGTCCACCCCGTAGCTTGCTGCACCCCGCAGGTCCTCCCCAGGCCTCCTTTTTTTGCAACTTGCCAAGCTTTCTTTTTCTGGATCGAGTACGAAACAGCCCGGCATCGAGCTCCGGGCCCCCTTCCCTGGGCCGGTTGCCCCACGGCTTGGGGCGCGCAGGGGGCGGGGGCCGCGGCTCGTCCCCGTCCCCCCCCCCCCAACTCGGCCACCGCGGATGATCCGCCGTGGAGGAGCCCTGGGCGGACGATGGAACTGCACATTCTGGAACACCGGCTGCAAGTTGCCAGCGTCGCCAAGGAGAGTATCCCGCTCTTCACCTACGGCCTCATCAAACTTGCCTTCCTGTCTTCCAAGACCAGGTGAGAGAAAGAGAGTAAGGGGCGAGCGGATGGCTGACGGGGGGTGGGGGGGGCTCATGATACCGGCCCCGGGACAGACAAAGAGGCGCATCCCGAGGGGACGCAGTGAAAAACAACTTCATCCCCCTCCCCAATCTCTGCCATTCTCCTGCATCGGACAAAGCCACCTCTGTGCTCTCTAGCTGGGGGTCCCCTCCACCCAGACCCCCCCACCCCACTGCACCTCCAACTGCTTTCACCAACACCCGGCAAAAGCCCCCCATCTCAGTCCCTTCCCTGTGATCCCCGAGTAACCTCCCTAAATGGCCTCTGTGATGCATCCGCGAATGAATGAATGAACGAATGAATGAATGAAAAACAGGTGTGGGGACCCGGAGGAGGAAATTTACAAACTAAACACGCCCCATCCCCCCAACCATCCACCACCACCACCACCCTCCTCCCGGTTGGGCCGGCCCCCCTGTAGCCATTGGCAAGCGGGGAGGGACGGCGCTGAGCTCCGTCTACCCCAGAACAGAAAAATCATAAAATCATTAGTAGATGTTTATCTCCAGGTGCCTGCGAGGGGAGAAGGGGGGGTGTGCAGGCAGCGGGGGAGGGGCAGCAGGGCCAGGGTCGCTGATTTCTTTTCTCTTTGGGGGGGTCCAACGAAGTGGGAGGGAGGGGGGATTTTGAACCATGGAAGGGGAGGAGCAGGCGTGTTTACGGATCTGCCTGGACCCTACGCTTGGATGTTGCAGGGGGAAAAAATAGTGGAAGGCCTCGGGAGGTAAGAAGAAAAAGGAAAAAAAAAATTTTTAAATCTTAGATTTTTTTTTTTGTTGTTGTTGTTCCCATTGCTAGATGTGTGTTTGACTTCATAAAGTCCTGTTGGATTAGTCAGGGCACCTTTTCTTTAGCTAATTGCCCATTTCGCCTTATGGAGTGGGAATTGGAGCAAGCTATTAACTTAAACCCCTCGTTCACTTACCATTATGATAGGTATGGTTGGGGGGGGGCGGGATTTAAAGCAAACATGCTCTTACCTCCTTGCCAAAGGAATAGATACATTACAGGTCAAGATTAAGTTAAATTGACAGCCAACACCCCCCTCCCCTCGCTGTCCTGTCTCCTACCGGTCGGGCTCAGGGGAACGGCTTGTTAAAAGTTCATGCCTTAGGGATCTGAGCTTGGTCAGGGCTATTGTTTGGAAGACGAAGCCTGCTAGGTAGCTCTGAGTGTTTACTTTCTTCTCCGAGGGCTGTCACGGCTGCGGAGACCACAGGTTCGGAATCCTTACCTCCCCTGTCCAAGTAGCCCCGTGGTCCTTGGATGGCCCCAGGTAAATCATTAAACAGGTCATTTGAAAACAAAGCTAACAGCTCGGGTTCTGAACCTGCTTCCCTCCCCACCCCCCAAGTGCAAAAAAGCCCCTCTGTCACCGCCTTCTAATCCTGTATCTGCCTGCTCTCTGCCCCCACTCTCCGGGCAATCCCCAGGCCTCAGAGGCTGGAGGTAACAAGATTCCCAGCCTCTGGCCCCAGCAGCCTCTGACAGCCTTCTGGTTCCTCCTTTCTTTCTCAGACTGGAGAAAAGAGGGCTTTTAGGGGAACTTTTTTTTTTCTTTTTTAGAAAGACAAGAGAAAGGATGGCTCTGTCTGTCCCCTGTGCCTTGTAGAAGGGACTGGTCAGCCTTTTTCTGGTGAGCATCCCGCTCCCAGGGTCCAAGTTGAAGGTCTCAAACTGAGGCCCAGAGACGAGCTCAACCTGGTCTACCTGACCACAGGAACACCTTGTCCCCTGGTAGGGTTGGCACCCCTCCTCCCTCCCAGGATGGGCCCAAGTGACCCATCCAGTTGCAAGATGACTCAGGGGTCAAAGGTCACCTCCCCGTCTCCAGGCTCCAGCTCTAGAAACCGCTGAGTACAGTTGGTCTGAGAACTGACAAACTGCTGCCCTTGTGCACCCTGAGCCCAGGCGTGGCTTCATGTTGGAATCAGCTTCGGTGGCCCAAGCCAGGTCACCGTCTGTCTGTCATCTCTCTCTCTCTCTCTCTCTCCCTCTGTGAAATGGGCACAGCATAGCCCAGGGAGGGGGGGCCCACTTTCTTTTCAAGGAGGTGCTTGCTGGGAGTAGGTCATTCAATGCAGAGTTAAAACCAGCTATGTCTCTAAAGGAGTTGGGGGTGTGCAGCTATTAAGTTATTTACAGCAGCGAGCCCCACACGTAGTAATTCTTCTCCCCTCCGCTGTAGTCCAGGTTCCGATTAGCACTGACCTCCCTGAAACGGTGACTCCCTGGAACATCTCACTGCCTGTTGAAACTGTTTCAGTCCCTGTTTCTACAGGGCCAGGCCCCTGCTGTTGTGGTTGGTGTTCAGGGCCTTTTGGGGAACCTGGATCCAGAATCTCTGGCTTTACCCATCTCCCCCAAGCAGATGTACTAGTAACAGCCACTCGCCACTCGCCGCTTGCTTTCTCTTCCCTCTTGACATCTGCATATCGTTCATCTCTTCCTGGAATGTCCCCTACACCCCTGTCAGTTCCACTTCAGCCCTTAAGATTAGTGACGTCACCCCGAAGCCTCCCCAAGCACTCCCCTGCCTCCACCCTCCTCACAGACTTAGTCACTTCCTCTCTCCCCCACCTCTCTCTCTCTCTCTCTCTCTCTCTCTCTCTCTCTCTCAGGTGTCTCTTTGGGTTGGAGCAGGGAGAACATGAGGCAGAGAATGGTACTAGAAGACACTCAGTTGGTGCCTGGATGCTACTAAGTCCCCTGCAGACATAGGCCGCCATAGAGAGAGAGCTCCCCACCCCCCCCCCTGCAGAACTAAGCACCCAGTCCCGGGAAGGAAAGACACAATCATAGATCAGAAAGCTGAAGTCAAGGTCCAGCAGGATAGAAAAAAAAGGAAGCCCAGACCTGGAGAGATGGCTCAGCAGTTCAGACCGCTTGCTGCCCTTTTGGGGGACCTAAACTGTTCCCCCATACCCAGGCCAGACAGGCTCACAGTCTCCAAGTAACTCCAGCTCCAAGAGACCCAGTGCCCCCTCCTGACCCCTCACAGGTACCTGCACTAATGTGCACACACGTATATAAACATATATGCATAATTTTTAATAAAGAAAGAAAACAGAAGAGTGGTTAGGGCAGCCTGGGGGCCCCCCTGAAGGAGGAGGCTCTAGATTATATGCAGTACCTTAGTAGGGATGAGGCAGGAAAGGGGTGTGGTCTACAAGTGCAGGCATATGCCCTAGTGTATGAAGGGAGTGACAACTCAGTGGCATAGCTTTTACAAAGAAGGCACTTGGAGCTCAGGGGTTAACTCAAGGTCATGAGATCAGGGACCGAGCCCAAGATTTGAGTCTACATCTCTGTGGATTAAGCTGTTTTTGCCAGCACAGGTTACAAAGGAGGCTCATATTCAAGAGCCTTTCTGCTTGCAGTGAGCTGTTCAGAAAAAGTCAGGAGCACAGGATCAAACCACTGACCTTCATGTGCTCCCTTGCGCCCTCGTTCTTTATTGCTGCACTGAGGATTGGATTCAGGGCTTCCTACATACAAGGCAAGTGCCCTCTACCACTGAGCCACGCCCCCAGCCCCTCCCTGGGGGATTCTAGGCAGGGGCTCTACCACTGAGCCACGCCCCCAACCCCTCCCTGGGGGATTCTAGGCAGAGGCTCTACCACTGAGCCACGCCCCCAAGTCCCTCACTGGGGGATTCTAGGCAGGGACTCTACCACTGAGCCACGCCCCCAGTCCCTCACTAGGGAATTCTAGGCAGGGGCTCTACCACTGAGTCACTGATCCCAGCCCCTCCCTGGGGGATTCTAGGCAGGGGCTCTACTACTGAGCCACACCCCTAGCCCCTCTCTGGGGGATTCCAGGCAGGGGCTCTATCTACCACTGAGTTACACCTCTGGCATTTTCCAGTTTTTATTTGGTACCGGGCCTTACTAAGTTGTTCGGACTGACCTGGAATACGCTCTGTAGCCAAAACAAGCCTTGAACTCAGAATTGTTCTGCCTCATCCTCCCAACGTCTTCATTTTTCTGATTCTTTAACCCAGTAGTTCTCAGGTGTATCTTTCCTGAGGGAAGGCTGGAGCAAGGTAGCCAGGGCCCACTTCCACAAGGTATACCTCATGTCAGTCAGCCCTTGGGTGTCTCCTCAGAGATACTGTCAAATCTCGGGAATCCATCACAAGGTCCTTAAGCATATGCAAAACAGCATGGTCAGGACAGGGGTTGGAAACAGCCTGTTTCTAGTCCCGTACTTTCTGTCTAAGTGTTCATTCATTGATTCTCTATCATATTCTGTTATTTTGTCTTCTTACCTCCCCCACCCCCCACCAGAGCTGAGGACCGAACCCAGGGCCTTGTGCTTGCTAGGCAAGGGCCCTACCACCGAGCTAAATCCACAATGCCATATTCTGTATCTCTCTTCTCCTCTCTCCTCTCACCCCTCCTCCCCTTCATTCTCCCTCCTCCCCCCCCCCCCCTGGAACTCACTGTGTAGCCTAGACTGACCTCAAACTTGGAATAACTGCCCCTTTTCCATCCTCTATGCCCTGGGAGCGAGCTTCCACCCCTGGCTTAGGCTGTACGGTGCACTAAGGTTTATTTCCTCTAGTCTCCACAGATCGGTTTCTTCACCACTTCACAGTATATGGCTAAGTCAAGGGCAGCTTTTGTAGACCTGGGGAAATGGCTCCATTGGTAAAAGCACCTGTGTGCAAACATGACCGAGTTGGGATCCCAAGTACTTACATTAAAAAAAAAAAAATTGGACTGGAGGCTTGAAAGGTGGTTCCCTGGTAAAGAACACATGCTACTCTCTTGCAGAGGACCTGAGTTCGGTTCCCAGCACCCACATTAAACAGTTCATAAGCACTCGTGATGCCTGCTTTAGGAGATCTAATTCCGACTTCTGACCTGCACACACACACACACACACACACACACACGATAAAAAATAAAACTTTAGTGTCAGGCAGTGGTGGTGGCACACGCCTGTAATCCCAGCACTTTGGGAGGCAGAGGCAGGCAGATTTCTGAGTTCGAGGCCAGCCTGGTCTACAGAGTGAGTTCCAGGACAGCCAGGGCTACACAGAGAAAAACCCTGTCTCCAAAAAAATAAAAATAAATAAATAAATAAAAAATAAATAAAACTTTAAAAGGGGATCAAGGTTAGAAGAGACTCTGACTCAGAAAAGGGGAAGGGGTGGGGAAGAAAACAGGAAGGGGATAACTTGATGTCAACCTTGGTCTCCGTGTGAGCGTACACACATGTGTGCGCATACATGCGCGCACATGTAAACATGAAAATAACTTCTGTCACCGTGTACAATATTGTGTGGGAAGGAGAAGGTTTTCTCAGAGCTATGACAAAACGCCTGACAAAGAGCTTGAGAGAGGAAGTTTGCTTTGACTCACAGAGTGACAGTCGTCTATCACGGCAAGCACGCACGCGCACACACACACACACACACACACGCACGCACACACGCACGGAGGGCAGGGGAGGGGGGAGGCACTCATAACCGAGAACATTGCTAATATTTCTCACATCCTGGCAGACCCAGAAGCAGAGGACACACAGGAAGTGGGAGCCCAGCTTATATTAAAAGCGCCCAGGCCTGCCCACAGTGACTCACTTCTTCCCGTGAGGCTCCGTACCCTAAAAGTTCTTCAACCTCCCAAAACAGTGCCAGCACTTCTCTTCAAGGGCCAAGTGTTCAAACCTATGGAGGGCATCTTCCAACCAAATCTCAAGGGATGGCGGGATACGAGAGCACGCTGGGATGGAGGGCTGGAGAGAAGGCTCCATTATTAAGAGCACATTCTGTTCTTCTAGAGGACCTGAGTTCAATTCCCAGCGGGTGGCTCACAACCACCTGTAGCTCCGACCTGCGGGGAATCTGACCTCTTCTGGCCTCTCCAGGTACCTGCACTCACATGTGCACATCCACGCAGGTACACGTAATTTAAACAAATATGATAAGCACTTTAAACATTGTTCTTGGCATGGAAGTCTCTAGCCCAGAAGACAGAGTATGGCAAGCTGTGAGTTGAGCAGAACTGGTGATCCACCGTTATCAACCTTCCTACCGCTGCAGCCATTAATGCAGTTCCTCATGTGTGACCCCCACAACCATAAAATTACCTCATGGTGTGGTGACCCCCCCCCCCCCCGCAACCGTACAATTCATCTCATTGTTACTGCATAGCTGTAATGTGGCTGCTGTTATGAGTCATAATGTAAATATCTGATATGTAAGATGTCTGATTGTGACACCCTTCCCTTGCAGTGGGGTCACAACGCGTAGGTTGAGAACCGCTACCGTGAGGAAGGGCCGTTTAAGATGGACCCTAAGGAAATAAGTAGAACTGGTGAGGGATAAGGTGTCTGTAAAACGAGACGGCTCAGTGTGAGGACGAAGAAGATAAGACAGGATAATGGGGCCTGAAAAGGGTAGCGGCACATTAAATATGTGTATGAAATTGGCAAGAGACTACAGAGAGAAGTTTTGTGCTGGGCCTGATGGTGTAAGCCAGTCATTCAAATACACAGGACGCACGGGGGGGATCACAAGGTTCAAGGCCTGCTTGAGCTACAAAAGGAGTCTAGCAGTAGCCTGGCCAACTTCGTATGATGCCTAAAATCTAACAGTAACAGGTGGGGGCGTGGCTCAGTGGTAGAGCTCCTGCCTAGAATCCCCCAGGGAGGGGCTGGGGGTGTGGCTCAGTGGTAGAGCCCCTGCCTAGAATCCTCCAGTGAGGAGCTGGGGCGTGGCTTAGTGGTAGATCCCCTGGCTAGAATCCCCCAGGGAGGGACTGGGGGCGTGGCTCAGTGGTAGAGCCCTTGCCTAGAATCCCCCGGTGAGGGGCTGGGGGTGCTGCTCAGTGGTAGAGCCCCTGCCTAGAATCCCCCAGTGAGGGGCTGGGGGCGTGGCTTAGTGGTAGAGCTCCTGCCTAGAACCCCCCAGGGAGGGACTGGGGGCGTGGCTCAGTGGTAGATCCCCTGGCTAGAATCTCCCAGGGAGGGACTGGGGGCGTGGCTCAGTGGTAGAGCACCTGCCTAGAATCCCCGAGGGAGGGGATGGGGGTGGCTCAGTGGTAGAGCCCCTGCCTAGAATCCCCCAGGGAGGGGCTGGGGGTGGCTCAGTGGTAGGGCCTCTACCTAGAATCCCCCAGTGAAGGACTGGGGGCGTGGCTTAACATATTCTGAAAGGATTACATCCCCAAGACCACCAAAAAAATAAAAGCCGCTAGGAGCTGGGCTGTTTAGTATTTAATTCAATTATGCGATGATGTCGTCAGGACCTTTCTTTTGCTACCTTCCAGACTGGCTGTCTTTAGGATAATACAGAAAGTATCACCCTGTGGAGTGGCTGAGTGAGCTCTATTACCCACTGTGAGGAACCCAGCTAGAGCCAGCACTGTGACTTCCAACAGTTGTCCTCTAACAAAATATACAGGCCCATTCTCCGACAAGTCTTGCACAGACTTCTTATTGGTTGGAGCTGTGTCACGTGACTCTGCATGAGCCCGCCCCACCCCCACGCCACGGACCAACCAGGACTCACCCCTTTAAGGTGGAACTGACTCCATGAGCATTTCTAGCCTAGAGAAGGGGAGAATTCTTTGCCTGGTATGCACACAGGTGGTGGAGGGCGACCACAGTGGAGGGAGGTTTGGGGACACACAGCATGTAAGCCCCATGACCACGACAGCTCACACCACAGCCCATGTGCCTCCCTTGCCGCCACGCTCTAGTTTGTGGCTAGCCTCTACCAAGCTTGGGAGACAGCCTCAGAACCCTGGACCTGGTTAGAGAGGCCAGAGATCAGTCAGCCTTCCCCCTCTTTTTCTTATAGTCAGGCCCTTCTGGAAATGGAGTTCTGTGAGAGGAAGAGTGCATGCCGGGTCCTTGTGGGACCCTCCGGTCAGTCAGGGTGCTTCAGCCATCCAGCAGACCTGAGGAGCAGAAGTCCAGTCTTACCAACAGGAACAAAACAGGATGGACCCAGGATACCCAGAAGGGGAAGGGGCTATGGGTTAAACCCAAGACGTTGAGTCAGGAGATCTGTAATTCCGTGCACCCAGCTAGGTGCCCAAGCTGGCCTAGCTCCTGTCACTAGGAGCCTCTTGATAGCCAAAGCCACAACTGTAAGGCAACACGCTGTTGGTTTTGTGTTTGTGTGTCTATGTGTGTGTCTGTCTGGTGTATGCTTGTGTGTGCATGTATGTGCATAGGTGCTATACCAGAGCCACGCCCCCAGCCCCTCCCTCGGGGATTCTAGGCAGGGGCTCTGCCACTGAGCCACGCCCCCAGCCCCTCCCTGGGGGATTCTAGGCAGGTACACTACCGCGGTGGCACATGCCTATTGTCCCAGAAGCCAGAGGTCCACATCCAGTATCTTCCTCTATTGCCCTCCACCTTATTTTTGAGGCATGGTTTCTCACTGAACCTAAAGTTCCCCAATTCTCCTAATCTGGCTAGCCGGTGAACCTAAGGATCCTGTGTCCACCTTCCCAGATCTGAGATCACAGGCATTCACCACCACTTTTGGCTTTTGACCTATGGGCAGGGAATTTGAACTCAGGTCCTCAATGTTTACATGACAAGCACCTTATGGTCCCAGTCCATTGCTACCTTTAAGTGCCACCTTAGAAAGCACATTTCTTACCAGGCACAGGCCCGGAATTCCAGGGATTGGCAAACTGAAGCAAGAGGAGCATGAACTTGAGTCTAACCTGTGCTGCAAAAACAAAATAAAACCCACTTCTTTTGAATGCCCCATGAATATGGGAAACCCCAGAACTGCCACCCGGATTGGGCCTACGTTTAAGGTCTCTGGTGCATACTGCCCTGTGCTGAGTCCCGGCATTACTGCTATAGTAAGGTCTTGCCAACAAACTGTGGTGGATACCATTGACTGACGAAGCATGTGTGGTACTGGGTGGTGGTAGCACAGGCCTTTAATCCTAGCACCCAGGAGACAGAGGTAGGTGGATCTCTGAGTTCCAGGACAGCCAGGGCTACACAGAGAAACCCTGGAGGGGATGAGGCAGGGGTAGGGGGGGAGCACATTATAGGAGAAAAGCTTAAAACTATACAAAAAATTACTAGATCTTTATCACTCTCCTCAGTGCACTGAGCTGAGGCCACTGCCTCAGTACATTTAGGGAAAGATGGACTAGCCCCAGGAAGCTTCCAGGGGAAACTCAATACAGCCACACCTGGCAAGACATCGAATCGGTATATACAGCCTGGGAACTGCTCATTGCCAAGGCTGCAGCGAGAATGTAATGACTTAAAACAAGGGGCCAAAGAGATGGCTTAGTGCTTGCCGTGCAAGTATAAGGACCTGAGTTCAAGCCCCAGGTCCCACATAAAAATATCCAGGAGTGGTGATGTGCATTTGTAATCCCAGCACTAGGGAGGCAGGAGCAGGTGGATCCCAGAGTTCACTGACCAATCAGTCCAGCCCAACAGAAGGGCCCAGATCCCAGTGAGAGACTTTATCTTTAGCACATGAAGACAGGGGGCTGGAGAGATGGTCCTTGCTGTGGACACATGAGGACCTGAGTTCAAATCCCTAGCACCCATGTAAAAAGTTAGGCACGACTCCACGCAACATACTACACACATAAGAGCAATTTAAGAGTGATTACTGCACTTGTAGAGGACCTGGGTTCTGTTCCCAGCACCTACCTGGCAACTCACAAGGGCCTGTAACTTCAGTTCTAGGACACCATCTTCTGACCTCTGCAGGCTTCTGATCACCCAGGAACACAATCATTAAATAAATACATAACTGTTCTCTTTTAAAAAGAAATAAACAGGAAGATGGCTCCTAAGTAATAATGCCCGAGGTATGTACACACACACACACACACACACACACACACACACACACACACACACATACATGCAGAACCTGGTTCTCTCTTAGCATCACTGAGAGACTACTACTCAACAAGTGCTGGCTGACCCCACTTTGCGTGCACAGAGCCAACTCCTTAGGCAGCCAGTTCTGTTCTGATTCGAGGTGATGCTAGGTGCAGGTCCTGCCTCGGCCTTTGGAAATCACACGTCATTGAAGTGGGACATCCACGATTTCCTACGGCTTAAGAGCTGCGAACAGGTCAGGCTTGCTGGAGGAGGCAACTCCATCTAAATCAGGATCCACTCAGCGTGGGAAAATGTCAGGAGGTGCCAGGGGCGGGGGAAGGCACATCGGGGTTGGGTTGGAGCAGGGATGGGTGGGCATGCAGGATCTGAAGAGGGATGCCTCAGAGGAATCTAGCTGCTTCTGGTCCAGCACAGGTGATCTGTGCAGCTAGGTTGTCTGGTGGCAAGGACAGTGAGCAAAGGATTAAGGGCTAGAAAGTGATGTCTTCAAGGTACAGGCTGCCAGCTTGGACCTGGTGCAAGCCACAGCCCGGGCTTGGTACAACTGAATACATGGTATGTTTGCGTATGTGCCCGAGTACATGCACAAAGCCAACAGCATGCAAATGCTATGTTCTAGGATAAAACACAAAAGAATAAAAGGAATGCTATCCACTGGGCAGAATGATGGAGAGATGACTCAGCGGTGAAATGCTTGTCATGCAAGCCTGAGGACCCAAGTTCAGGTCCCCAGAACCCGTACAAATGCTGGGTGAGTGTGACAGCCCACCTGTAATCCCAGCCTTGGAGACAGAAACAGGATCCCCAGAATAAGCCAGCAACCGAACTAGCCATATTGACAAACAAGCTTTGGGTTTGATTGAAAGACCCTGCCTCACTGAATAAGGTAGAAAAGCAACACAACACAGAAGACAGCAAACTTGGGCCCATGTGCACATTCACGTACGTGCACACACACACACATGTTCAGCGCACACACACACATGCCACATGCATATATGATGTACACACCATGCATACTATTACACGTATGCGTGTACACATGCATATGCTCACGTGTACACATGCTCACATGCATATACCATGCACACATCATACACATGTGCACACACACAGTCACACACTGTCCATTAAAACAGACAAACAAAAGAACAGGTGGTCTATCTCTGCTGTTCTAGAGTTCTTTTTTTTTTTTTAAGATTTATTTATTTCATTTATGAGTACACTGTTGTTGTCTTCAGACACCCCAGAAGAGGGCATCGAATCCCATTACAGATGGTCATGAGCCACCATGTGGTTGCTAGGAATTGAACTCAGGACCTTTGGAAGAGCAGTCAGTGCTCTTAAATGGGTCTGTAGAGATAGCTCCAAAGGACATAAAGACCTGAATTTAATCCCTAGAATGTTACCAAAAAAAAAAAAAAAAAAAAAGTCAGTTCCTGGGCCTGACTGGCCTATTCAGTGAGGGACCCCACAAATGAGGGACCCTGGCCCTGAGGAACAAGGTGGGCATCACATAAAGAATGACACCCTCCATGTTACACAGAAACACATACTTGTGCACACACATTGTCTTAGCCAGTGTTCTACAGCTATGAAGAGACACCATGACCACAGCAACTCTGATAAAGGAAATCATTGAGTTGGGGCTGGCTTTCATTCTCAGAGGTTTAGCCCCTTGTTTTGGGGGGAAGCAGGAAGCATGCAGGCAGACATGATGCAGGAGAGGCAGCTGAGAGTTCTGCATACAGATCGGCAGGCAGCGGGAAGAGAGAAACACTGGGCCTGGCTTGAGCATTTGAACCGCCAAAGCCCGCCCCCAGTGACACACTTCCTCCATCGAGGCCACACCTACTCCAACAGGCCACACCTCCAATTCCCTGTCCACTCCCTAATGACCAGGCATTCAAACGGGTGAGGTTCTTCCTATTCAAACTGCCACAGGCATGCACCTGCACACACACGTGTATGTGTTTAGGAGAATTACCATCTCAGGCTCCGCCTGGCCTCTTGCTTCAGGCTGTCATTCCTTACCTGGCATGGTAGGTAAGGAATGCTATATTTGTCATAGTTTCGTCAAATGCCCAGCATAAGCAGGCAGCAAGGAAAGGGTCGTTTTCCTTGTGGATTTGGAGGGCTTGATCCATCATGGTCGAGAGGGTGTGGCTGTCGGAGCAGGCGGTGAGGCTGTTGACGTCATGATGGACCAGGAAAAAAGAGAGGAGCTGTAACAGGAAGGGACTAAAGCAGGATGGAACTTTTAAGGACATGACCCTTATCTACTCTCTCCACCTAGGCCCACCTTCCACAGCTCTATCCCCCAATCACCCATTCAAATCATGTGTATATGTATTCTACATACACATAAAATGCGTGTGAAAGTCAGAGGGTCAGAAGACTGCTTATAGGAGTCAGTTCTTTCTACCATGCAGACCCCAGGATCAAATTCAGATCGTCAGGTTTGGTGGCAAGTGCTTTTACCTGCTGAACTATCTCACTATCCCTCTATTCAGATGTTCAGTCCATCAGTGGATTAAGTCATTGATAAGGTCAGAGCCCTCATGATATTTGTCTTCAATATGCTCTCACAGACGCACCTAGATACATGTCACCAATCTCTTAAGTGCCTCTTGGTCCAATCATTTCACGGTAAGATTGACTGTCCTCAAGAGGTTGAAGCTGGAGGATCACAGGTTCAAGACCAGCCAGGGCTCCATGGTAAGACTTCGTCTCCAGAGAGGAGAAAAAGGACTAACTAATTTGATTTGAAACTCTGTTGAACACTGTCTGTTCTGGCATTTCTCAGCTTTCTGGAGACCATGGTCTTTGTCACTCTGCTGAAAGCCCGGGCTGGCAACGGTTTCTCTTTCCTTCCCCACTTACAGGGAGGAACATTTTCTTTTGCTACTCGGTAGAGCATCCGTTATTGGCTAAGACCCGCATGGGGACTGGGGACGTTCCTAGATGCTTGCCTAGAATGGATGACGCCCTGAGTTCCATCCCCAACGTATCTCAGCATTCAGGAGGTAGAAGGAGGCAGGAAGAGAAGAATCAGGAGCTCAGGGTCATTGTTGGTAACATGGAGTAGGAAGCCAGCCTGGACTACATAATACCCTTTTGTAGACAAAAACAAAAGACGAGGGGCCAAAGAGGGGAGCTTCCTGGAGAGAGATGGGGCCTCACCCCCTTCACACAGCAACTATTGAGAATATAAACGGAGCTGAAGAGAGCTCAGTGGTTAAAGCATTTGCTGCTCTTCCAGAGAATCCAAGTTCAATTCCCAGCACCCACACTGGGCAGCTCACAACGGCCTATGACAACTCTAGCGGGTTCTCACACACAGACACACAAGTACACATAATTTACATTTAAAAAACTCAAACAGTAAACATTAAATGAATAAACTATTGGAGAGGAGATAGAGAGACTGTAACCCTCACACAATATGGGTGGGTATGTAAAATCCTTTTTAGTATTTCTCCAGAGACTTTAAAGTAGAGCTGGCGAGATGACTTTGAGGATAAAGGCACTAGCCACCGTACCTGATGGCTTGTGTATAATACCTGGAGTCCACGTGGTGGAAATAGATAACTAGTTCCCACAGGTTGTCCTCTGAGCTCCATGCGTGCACCATGGTATGCCTGCCCACACATAGAGACACATATGAATACAAAGAAATATGTTTTTTAAAAATGTTAATAGAGAGCTAAGCATGGTGGCACGCAGTGGTCACCCCAGCACTCAAGAGACTGAAGCAGGAGTTTAAGGCCAGCCTGGTCTACAGAGGCCAGCCCTGGTTGACTGAGGCCAGCCTGGCCGACAGAGGCCAGCCTGGTCTACAGAGGTCAGCCCTGGTCTACAGAGTGAATTGAACATGCCAGCTTTGGGCTATATAACGGGACCCTGTCTCAAACAAGAATCTAAGAGAGGAGCTAGAGAGATGGCTCAGGAGTTAAGAGCACTTGCTGCTCCTGCAAAGGACCTGAGTTCTGTTGCCAGCAACCACATAGCAGCTCACAACTGCTGCTCCAGGACATCTGAAGCCCTCTTCTGGCCTCCACACACATGTGCACATACATACATACATACATACACATAACTAAGCACATATGTGTGTGTGTTTATACACACACACACACACACACATAAAATCTGAAAGGGAAAAATAAATCACTGTTACACTTCTGGGTCCACATCCTGAGGAACTGGAAGGAGGATCTTGTGGGACCTGGACCTTTTTATGCCCAGCAGCTTGATCCACAAAAGCCAGAACAGGGAAGGAACCCAAGATTCAATCAACAGGCTAATGCGTACATACACGGGCATGACGCAGTACTATCCGCCCTTCAAGAAGGACAGGATGACAGATGCTACCGCCTGGATGACCCTTTAGAGCACGATGCTGAGGATGTCAGCCAGCGGGGGAGGGGAGAGACAGCTTCACAGTCTGTGTTCCTTTTGTGAAGCTCTCAGAGTAATTCAATTTATAGAGAACGAATTAGGCAGACGTGAAGTCCCAGGCACTTAAGAGGTGACAGAAGAGAATGAAGGTCATCCTTAGCTACCTCTTGAGTTTGAGGCCAGCCTGGGCTATATCAGACCCTGCCTCAAAAATAATCATAGAGGGATTGGAGAGACGGCTGAGCAGTTCAGAATACTTATTGTAACTGGGCATTAGTGGTCCATGCCTTTAATCCTAGCACTTGTCTGTGGGTCCCAGGACAGCCAGGGCAACATAGTGACACCCTGTCTCCTGGAGGCCAGGGGTGGGAGGTGGAGGAGGGAGAGGGTGCTTCTACAGGCGACCTGAATCCGGTTCCAAGTCTACTCATAAATACCTTTAACTCCAGCTTGGAGAATCTGATGCCCTCTTCTGGTCTCCATGGAAACCTACACTCACAAACGTGTGTGTCTGTTAAGCCTTTACAAAAGAAATACTAAAAATAATAGGGACAATGTATGAGGGCAGCGTATGCTTGCCAGGGGCTGGAGGAGGGGCGCGGAGTTATTGCTTAAGGGTGTCAGGTTTCAGTTCTGCAAGATGAAGGAGTGCTGGAGACAGGTGGTCTTCCTGGTTAGACAACAGTGACCATCCCTTCTGTCTGCCCCAGGACTGTGCAAAGAGTTAGGATGGCAAGGTGTCTATTCTGCATGCTTTACCACTATTGAGAAACTGTCTTAAAAGGCCTGATATCCCAGCTACACATGAGGCTGGGGTGGGGGCGGGGATTGTAGATTCAAGGCTAGCCTGGCTAACTTAGTAAGACTCGGTGTCAAAAAAAAAAAAAAAAAAATAAGGCTGACTCAGTATGTAGCCCCTGCCTAAAATTCCCCAGTAAGGGAGAGGGAGTTGGGGTGTTAAAAAGGTGTCTATAATCCTCAGTGAGGGGTGGGGTGGAAGACATGTCTTTGTAAGAAGAAAGCTTACCCGGGGGGAAAAAAGCGAGGAAGGGAAAATTTGATTTTTTTTTTTTTGTTCTTCTCCTGCCCTTGAACATCAGAACTCCATGATGTCCAGTCCTTCGATCCCAACATCTGAAACATTGAGCCTTCAGGATCTGAGATCTTCATGCTAGACTGACCCCTGGGCCAGCTTCCCTAGTTCTCCACCCTGCGTGTAGCCAGTTGTGGGACTTCTGATGCCAGGGACACTAGCAACCTAGTGATGATACAGTAATGTGTCATAATTGTCTAACAAAACTCATCTAGATAGATGGATGACTAATAGACTGTTTATTAATTAATGGAGGAATGGTAGATAGATAAGCAAGTGGATAAATTGATAACATGGATGGATAGATGATGGATGGATGGATGGATAGATGGATGGATGGATGAACAGGTAGGTTGATGGATGTACAAGTGGGTGGGTAGATGAATGGATGGACAGGTAGGTTGATGGATGCACGGGTGGGTAGATAGATGGGTGGATGAGTGGGTGGATGGATGGATGGATGGATAACATCCCCATAACACATAGATTCACGGATGGGTGGGAACTTAAGTCTGTCCCTGTTGACTATAGCTATAGTTTTTTAGTGTAGCCCAGGCTAGTTTCAACTCACTGTGTTGTTGTGGATGGCCTTGAACTTCTGATCTTACTGCCTCTACCTTCTGAGTGCTGGGGTCACAGGGGCGCACCACCACACTTAGTTTACGGGGTACTAGAGATAGAACTCAAGGCTTTATCATGCTCAACAAGCACTCCGATAATTGATCTACTTCTCTAGCCAGCCTGTGTGTTTTGGGGGGGGGATGGGGTCTGTGTGTGTATATGTGTGTGTCTGTGGGGTGGGGTGTGTGTGTGTATGTGTGTGGGGTAGGGTGTGTGTGTGTGTGTGTGTGTGTGTGTGTGTAAGGTTGATTGCCAGCTGCCAGGGCTTGGGGTAGTGATTACATCATGGAAGTCTTGATATCCCCAGTGCATTGATCCGTGGATACATTCAAAAATCATGTTTTTATGGAGCAGAATTGGGGGGATAACAAAGATGTTTAGCATTTCTGTGTGCTCCTTGAGAACCTCATACATGTATACGATGTGTCATAACCATGCGCACCCCACTCACCTACCCCTGCTCACCCTCCTCCTCTTCCGTTCTCCACACCAGCACCTCATCTTCATAGCTTCTATTGTTTATTTTTATTTCATCCCACTTAAAATAACAGAAGAAAAATAATTACAGAAGAAAAATAATTACAGAAGCTAGGTATGGCGACCTATGCTAGGAAGGAAGTGGGGAAGAGAGAAAGAAAAGAAAGGGAAAGAAAAGCGAAAATACCTGTCTCCCACAGTGAAGCGCACAATCTTGGGCCTGGCCCTAAACACCAGCGTGGCCACAGGGAGCAAGAGAAATGGCACTGTGGATCAAAGCACTTGCTGCTCTCACAGAGAACCCTAGTTTGGTTCCCAACACCAGTGTCAGATGATTCACGGCTCCTGTGACTCCAGCTGGGGGGGGGGGGGGGGGGAGATCCAGCGCCCTCTTCTGGCTTCCATGTGCACTTGCACCCATGTGCGCAGACAGACACAAATATGCACACATTTTAAAGATCTTTATGGAAAAAGAACTGAGGGGCTGGAGAGATGGCTCAGCGGTTAAGAGCACTGACTGCTCTTCCGAAGGTCCTGAGTTCACATCTCGGCAACCACATGATGGCTCCTAACCATCTGCAATGAGATCTGATGCCCTCTTCTGGAGTGTCTGAAGACAGCTACAGTGTACTGTATTTATAAATGCATAAATTTTAGGGGGTTTTGTTTGTTTTGGGGGGAGTTTTTGTTTGTTTGTTTGTTTTTTCAAGACAGGGTTTCTCTGTGTAGCTCTGGCTGTCCTGGAACTCACTTTGTAGACCAGGCTGGCCTCAGACTCAGAAATCCATCTGCCTCTGCACCTTTAATCCACCCAAGTGCTGGGATTAAAGGCGTGCTCCACCACTGCCCAGCTATGAACAAATTTTTAAAAAGAAAGAGAGCTGAGGTCCACAGCTTCCTCTGGGAAGCAGTCCCCCTTTCCCTGGTGAAATGTAGCTGTCACACAGGGTGGCTCAGTGAATATGAAGACATGGAGACCCTAGGCATGCACCAGCCTCAGATGCCTGAATCTAGGCACTCCCAGGGACCTGGGTGACACTGGACATGACCCTGGATTCTCACCAACCTAAAGTTCCTCACTTTCTAGGGGCCTCTGATGACCAGAAGGGCCCAGGATTCAGGGAAGGACACCATCCCCACACCCCAGCCTGCCTCCACCCTCCACCAGTGGCGTTTTGTTGTTTGACTTGGGCTTAGTAAGACGAAGTATAGCCCAGGCTTTGCTTTGAACTCACAGGAATCCTCCTGCCTCAGCCTCCCAAGCAGTGAGATTACATGCATGCACCATCATACCAGGTTTTATATGGTAAGCACTGTACTGACTGAGTTTCCTTCCTTACCGCTTGGGATGTGTGCGCGCGCAAGTGCGCGCGCGCACGCACACACACGCACACACATGTAGAACCCAGAGGTTAAGTGTGGCTGCTGGTCAGGCAGAAAGCTAGTGCGTTACAAGCTTGAAGCAGCATTTAAATCTTAACAAATAAAAAAAGACAGCATAGCCGGGTGGTGGTGGCGCACGCCTGTAATCCCAGCACTCTGGGAGGCAGAGGCAGGCGGATTTCTGAGTTCGAGGCCAGCCTGGTCTACAGAGTGAGTTCCAGGACAGCCAGCGCTACACAGAGAAACCCTGTCTCAGAAAAAAAAAAAAAATCAAAAAAAAAAAAAAAAGACTGCATAGGATTCTAAAGTCAGGATAGGGTGTATTGCCTCATTAAGAAGAGCTCCCATGTCTGGGTGCATTCAAATGGAGGTTACCCAGAATTCTTTGCAGCCCTACCCCTTTCCTCTGTCTGTGACTGCCCTCCATCAGAATGCCAGGAAGCCCCTCCCCTTTTCTGAGACCAGGTCTTGCTGTGTGATACAGATTGGCCTTCAACTGGATACTCCCCTGCCGCAGCCTCCTGAGCGCTGAGGTTCTAGGTTTATATCGATCACCACATCCAGCCTTCTGCAGTATGTGTGTCTGGGTGTGTGGTGCATGGCGCATGCGCATGAATCTGCAGGTGCCGTGCCCTCGCGCTCCCGCAGAAAGCGTCTGGGACTTGGAGCGCCTTCCTCTATCAGGCTGCATCTTACTGCTCTGAGATAGGATCTTCCACTGAACGGGATCTGCTAGCGTAACCACAGCTGGCTTCTTACACGGGTGCAGGATATTTAATCCCAGATCCTTACGCTCGCAGATCGAGCACTCTTGCCCACTAAACATTAGCCTCCTGTGGTTTCAACAGGGACCTTGTGATAAACTGGCCCACTAATTAAATGAGCACTTATATTATCGGGCCCACACTTCTCTGAGTATCATACTTTCCAGCCGATGTGGTCTCCACCTCACCCTCCCTGTCTGTCTTCTGGCTGCAGGTGTGTTTCGGAAACAGGGCTTGGCCTAGCCAAGGCTTGGGGACTTGTGGCCCAGGATGCCCTGGGGAGAGGCCCGAGTGAGGGGCCTCATTCTGCTGTGTGAAAAAGCTGAGAGTAAACAGATCGAATTTCCAGAGGCAGTCAGGCCCTCCAGCCAGGCGGCCACACTGATTGAAGATAGGAATGTTCTGAGGTGACTCAGCGCCTGGGTCCCTGATCCGGTCAGCCACGGGGCCTTGGCTTCCGCCGTGGAGTTGGCTCCAGCCGGGCCCAAACGGAGCAGCCGTAGAATTTTGAAGACCAACTGACGTGGGTGACCGCATGTCAGTCCCCCTAAGGGGGTGAGCTGTCTTTAGTGTGGCCCGCTGCAGACTCGGTGATCTTCCAAGTTCGTTGCGAAGCAGGCAATGGGGAGAGAGAGAGTGGATATGAGACATTTGTGTAAGCGCCTGGCCTAGAGGCTGAGGCAGGAGGATCTCAGGTTGCAAACCAGCTTGGGCTACATAGAAAGAAAGGAAAAAACAAGGGGGAGGAGGGGATACGGAGGGAGGAGGAGGAAGGTAAGAGAGCGGGTAGGAGAGGAGGTAATGCTTTTCAGACAGTTGGCAGCAGGTAATCAGGCAGGTACAGAGCACAGCTGGACCTGGAGGAATCCTAGGGTGGAAGAGGAGGAGCGGATGGTCCAAGGCTAGCAAGGCCCTGGAGGCTGCTGGACAGAGCTGCTTACCAACTAAGAGTGCCTACCGCTATTGCTTAGGACGCTCCAGCGCCCCCGCTGAGCAGCTCACAGCTGCCTGCAACTCCGGCTTTAGGGAATCCAACGCCATCTTCTGGTCTCCGTGGTCGCCTGCATTCAACAAGCACAGACACACACACACACTCATAATTAAAGATAAAATAAGTCTTTTTTTCTTTCTTCTTTTTTTTTTTTTTTTTTTTTTTTTTTGGATTTGGTTTTGTTCGAGACAGGGTTTCTCTGTGTAGCCCTGGCTGTCCTAGAACTCACTCTGTAGACCAGGCTGGCCTCGAACTCAGAAATCTGCCTGCCTCTGCCTCCCAGAGTGCTGGGATTACAGGCATGCGCCACCACCGCCGGCTCTTTTTTCTTTTTTAATGGAGAGATAGCTCAGGGCACTCACTGTTCTTTCTTGCGGGACTCAGGTTCTGGTCCCAGCACCCACGTAGCAGTTCAGAGCCATTCGTAGCTCCAGCTCTAGGAGATCTGATGCCCTCTTCAGACTTCTCGGGCAACGGGCATGTATGGGTTCTGCATACACGTTCAGGCAAAGCACTCAGACACATCAAATTAGTGTCTCTAAATAAACCTTTTTATTGGGAGAAAACTTGAGCCCTGGGAGGGGAAGAGGCCAGGGGTGAACTGACAGTTTGTGAAGTGAGTCTTTAAAACGAGGCACACCGCTGCAGGGGTTTGAGAGGGACCCTCAGTGGATACCTGTATCATAGAAACTAAGAGTGCTAAACGGAGTATGGTAGAACACGCCTTAATCCCAGCACTCGAGAGGCAGAGGCAGGTGGAATCTCTGTGAATTCAAGGCTAGCCTAGTCTATAGAGCGAGTTCCAGAACAGCCAGGGCTATACAGAAAAAGCCTGTGTCTGAGGGGTAAGGTGAGTAATTAGAGGGCTGGATGGATAGGGAATGGGGTCAAGTCTGAGGGAGGAAATGTCTAGTAATGAATGTCATTTGATGATGGGACTGACACAGGGACTGCAACAGACTGGCGGCTAAAAACTGGCCATCAGCCAGACGGAGTTTGAGTGGCATTGACCTAGAGCACACCGCATTCAGTTACTAGGCAACCGGTCAACAGCCTCAGGCAACACCCGAGCTGGGCCCTCCAGGGAATGTCATTTGCAGTTAGTAGTGTCTGGATTGTGGGGAGATGGCCACAGGACCACAGATTGCATAACGGCAGGGGTTGATTTCCCGTGTGCTTCTTACCTTCCTGCATTGACAGAAAGTTGGGCATCCTTGTGGGGGTAGGGAGTGGGGAGGTTGACTGGACTGCTGTGCAGAGCAAAATGCATGGGAAATTCATCGGGTCTCCAGTCCCTCCAGGAGAGGGCAAGAGAAGGTGAACTACTTGAACTCAGTGGGGACAAGGCAAAGAAAGACAGGAACAGATGCAAACTGTGGCTGGGGCTTTCGCCTAGAATCCGCCAGGGGGTGTGGGGCTAGAGGTATGGCTCAGTGGCAGAGCCCCTGCCTAGAATCCCCCCTAGGGGATCCGCCAGGGGCTGGGGGCGTGGCTCAGTAGTAGAGACCCCGCCTAGAATCCCCGAGGGAGGGGCTGGGGGCGTGGCTCAGTGGTAGAGCCCCTGCCTAGAATCCCCGAGGGAGGGGCTGGGGGCGTGGCTCAGTGGTAGAGCCCCTGCCTAGGATCCCAGTGAAGACCTAAGTGCACGTCTCAGCCATAGAGTGCTAGCTTCCCATGCAAGGCCCTGGGTTTCATCCCTGGCACTTCAAAAAAGAAAACCCAGGTGTTGTAGAGCATACTTGTTAACCATGACAAAGGAGGCTGCAACAGAAGGATAAGGAGTCAAAGGCTGGAAAGAGATTGCAGTGTAACCCTGCCTGGTCTCAGACATACAGCAGGCCTCTGACGGACTGGGATATCAAGTGTGCTCTTCCTAATACTCTGCCAGGCTGGCGCTGTCTAACCGTGAAGGAAGTTCTTCGCATACACAGTTTGAACAGACTTTCCCTGTGATGCATGATCAGCCCAAACCCGTGGCCCACGGTCCTCCAGACCTGAGTTTGGTCACCATAGCTCCCACTTAAAAAACTAGGGGTACTGTCACATGCTCGTAACCTCAGGTAAGGGACTGTAGCGAAGGGGAGCTCCAAACTGACCCCCAGGCCCGTCAGACATCCTTAGTGAGCTGCAGGCCACTGAGAGACTCTGTCACAAGAAAGGTGGAGTGTGCTGGGTGGTGGTGGCAAAGACCTTTCGTCCCAGCAGTTGGGGAGGCAGAGGCAGAAGGAGCTCTTGAGTTTGAGGCCAGCCTGGTCTACATAATGAGTTCCAGGACAGACAGCACTACACACAGCAGGGGGCAGGGGGTGGGGACAAAGAAACAAAGGAGGTAGTTGTAGGGCTGATGAGATGGACTAGTAGGAAAAGTTCTAGCCACCAAGGCTGATGACCTGAGTTCAATCCCACGTGATATAGAAAAAGAACCAACTCCCAAAAAAATCGTCCTATGAGCTCCACACACAGTGTGGTACACCTACATGCATAATACATAGGTAAATAAATAAATCTTAAAACCTGGACCGTGCATGCATACACACACACACACACACACACACACACACACACACAAATAAAGAAAAAGGGAGATGTAGTAATTCATACATATAATCCTAGCATAAGAAGCTGAAGCAGGGGAATTGCTGCGATCTTCAGGCTCCCCTGGGTCTGTGTGCAACATTGAAGGCCCGAGCACCCAAGCAGGTCTGGTGTGACCCTTGCCTGAAGAGCCGTGTGGTAGGGGTTGTGGGTACAGAGACAGGAGGCTGCCGGGGCTTGCTGGCTTCGAACCTGACCAAAATAATTCAAGATCCAAGTGCCAGCCAGGCAGACCCTGTCACAAAGGAATAATGTGACTGTTGGAGGAGGACAGCCAACACCCTCCCCTGGCCTTTCATACACACAGGCGCATGCATCAGGACACGTGTGCGTGTGCATATGTGTGTGTATGTGTGTGTGTGTGTGTGTCCCAGTACCACACACACATACTGCACAAACAATAGCAAGGAGACAGATCTGAATGTCCTAGAGCAGTGCTCCTCAGCCTTCCTAGCTCTGTGACCCTTTAACACAGCTCCTCCTGGAGTGGTGACCCCACCCAACCATACAATCATCTCATTGCTATTTCATGACTGTAATGAATCGTAATAGAAATATCTGATATGCAGGATATCTGATCTGCCACCGCACGGGTTGAGAACTGCTGCCCAACAGGGTCAGGTGACATGAAGCTACAGACACGGTGACCAGTGAGAGCAACAGGTCCCTCGGTCCCCTCTGTCCTGAAGGCCCTCTCTCAGCCAGTCTGCACGTTGAATTGAGATGGACATCCAACAGCTGGCTGGTCCCCTGGGTCATGTCACTTTAACAACTAATTTATTTATACCTCATGTCCACGGAGGCCCTGGTTTCTGTCTGCTGCTTGTTTATGCCCTCTGGACCAGTGTGTCCGGCCTATTTCTGGAGTGTCCCTACAGCCTTGAGGGTGGCCGGAGTAAGTGTCTTGCCCATTCCTGAATACCAGGCTCTCAGGCAGCTGGGAGGCCCCTTCCCTCCCCACATGCACCTGCTTCAGCCGTCTGGAAACTGAGCTTCAAGTCTCTCTCTGAGGATGTGGGGCCCTGCTGAAGGAACCCCACAGGAGTACCAATGGCCACTTACCAGGCGACAGTTTGCTGCTGTTCTTTGAAGCCGTTGTATGTTGTGTTTTTCTAGATAAGAATTACAAGTTGAGCCGGGCGGTGGTGGCGCACGCCTGTAATCCCAGCGCTCTGGGAGGCAGAGGCAGGCGGATTTCTGAGTTCGAGACCAGCCTGGTCTACAGAGTGAGTTCCAGGACAGCCAGGGCTATACAGAGAAACCCTGTCTCAAAACAACTACAGTAGCAACAAAGTTCTACATTGGCTATGTGTACTGGCTGGTTTTGTATGTCAACCTGACTCGGGTTGGAGTTATCACAGAGAAAGGAGCTTCAGTTGGGGAAGTGCCTCCATGAGATCCAGCTGTAAGGCATTTTCTCAATTAGTGATCAGCTGGGAGGGCCCCTTGTGGGTGGGGCCATCTCTGGGCTGGTAGTCTTGGGTTCTATAAGAGAGCAGGCTGAGCAAGGCAGGGGAAGCAAGCCAGTAAGAAACATCCCTCCATGGCCTCTGCATCAGCTCCTGCTTCCTGACCTGCTTGAGTTCCAGTCCTGACTTCCTTTGGTGACGAACAACAATGTGGAAGGTGTAAGCAGAATAAACCCTTTCCTCTCCAACTTGCTTCTTGGTCATGATGTTAGTGCAGGAATAGAAACCCTGACTATGACACTGTGGAACAGACCTGGTCAGAGATGTCCCTGAGAAACCACAGAGGGCTGGCATGATGGCTCAGTGGGTGAAAGTGACTGCGGCCAAGTGTAATGATCTGAGTTCAATCTACAGAGCCAACCTGTAGGAAAAAGAGAACCTGGTCCTGCAAGTCGGCCTCTGGCATCCACATGTGCACCACTGCCTGCTCACTTACATGTGCACAGACACAAATAAATGGAAAAGGAAGGGGCTGGAGGGGAGCTGAGTGTGTGCTGGGGCCTGAGCAGGAACCCACGAGACAAGGAATATATTCCCCCTGGCCCCAAAGTGGCGCCTTCATCAACATCTGTTTCGTTGGTTGGGCATTTGGCTTCAGGATTTATCTATGGATTTGGTATGTGTATGAATGTGCCTGTGTGAGTTTCGGTGCATCACATAGTGGTCAGAGGTCGCAGGCTCTGCTGAAACTGGAGCTACAGGCCCTGGTAAGCCACTGGATATGGATGCTTAGAATCAAACCAGAGAGCCGTCTCTTCAGTCCTTGAAGATCAGGCTTGCGATAAGTAATTAACTGAGAGCCAACATTGCTCTTTGAGCCAGCTGTGGTGACACACATCTGTAATCCCAGCCCTTTGTGGGTGGAGATTGGTAATTGCAGATCAGCATCATCGTGAATGATGAATAAATTAACGGCTAGCCTGGGCTACGAGAGCCTGTCTCAAAAAAACAAAAACAAAAACCAGTCATCTTTTATAGTGGATAGTTCTTTGGGTTTGACACAGATGTGGATTTTGCAGACATCAACACATACCAGAAAGTACACAAGGGACTTGACAATGTAGCTTAGTGGTAGAGCCCCTGCCTAGAATCCCCCAGGGAGGGGCTGGGGGCGTGGCTCAGTGGTAGAGCCCCTGCCTAGAATCCCCCAGGGAGGGGCTGGGGGTGTGGCTCAGTGGTAGAGCCCTGCCTAGAATCCCCCAGGGAGGGGCTGGGGGCGTGGCTCAGTGGTAGAGCCCCTGCCTAGAATCCCCCAGGGAGGGGCTGGGGGCGTGGCTCATCAGAGGACCTTCCCAGACTGACCAGATAGTTATTCTTGTGTGGTTTTCCTTAGGTGCAAGTTTTTCAGTCTGACAGAGACCCCTGAGGATTACACCATCATCGTAGATGAGGAGGGCTTCCTTGGTAAGTGTCTCTCCTCCCAAGCTGGGCCACCCCCTCCCTCCTTATTCCTTTTTCTATTTTCTTTGTTGTTTTAAAACCAAACCCCCCCCAAAAAAAATTCCAGGTTTTTGGGTTTGGGTTTTGGTTTTGGTTTTGGTTTGTTGGTTGGTTGGTTGGGTGGGTGGGTGATTTTTGAGATTGGAAGGTTTTGGCGGTGGTGGTAGCCTTTTTTTACGTTTTACATTTATTGCTTTATTGTATGTGTATGTACACACGCATGCCAGAGCGTGGGGGTAAAGGTCAGAGGGCAACCTGTGGAAGTCAGTTCTGCCTTCTACCTGTGAGTTCCAGAGATCACACACAGGTGGGCAGGCTTGCTGCAATGTTTACCTACTGAGCTACCCACTGTTGGCGGGGAGAGGATTGAGATAGGGTCTCCTGATATAGCCCAGGCTAGCCTCAAATTTATGAGGCTTCTGCTGCAACCTCCCAAATGCTGGGATTATAGGAATGACATCATGTCTGACTTTTCCCCCCCATTTTTCGTTCTTTTTAAATGTTTATCATATAAAAATATTTTTTATTTAGCTAATGTGCATGTATGTGTGCCTGAATATACATACATATATATATATATATATATATATATATATATATATATATATATATATATATATATATATATGTACACCACATGCATGCAGACACCTATAGAAGGCATCAGATCCTCTGGAACCAGAGTTCAGGTCATTGTGAGCACCCTCCCCCCCTCCATGGGGAGGACTGAGAACCGAAACCCCGGTCCTTTGGGAGAGATGCTCCTAACTACTCAGCCATCTCTCTATCCTTTTTTTTTTTTCATTTTTAAATTTAAATATCATTCAGTTACCTGAAAATTCATCCTTTTAAGGGCTAGAAAGATGGCTCGGTGGTTCAAAGCCCAAGCTGAACTTCCAGGAAACCTGGGTTCGATTCCCAGCACCACATGGTGGCTCACAACCATCTGTAACTCCAGGTCCAGAAGATCTCTCTTCTGGCATCTGTGAGCATCGGGCACACACGTGGTACACAGACAGATATGCAGGTAAAATACCCACACACATAAAATAATAAAGCAATGATTTTTCAAAAATTAACCACCACTTACCAGGCAGTGGGGAAGCATGACTTTAGTGCCAGCACTCAGGAGACAGAGGCAGGCGGATTCTGAGTTCAGGGCTAGCCTGGTCTACAGTGTTAGTTTCAGAATAGGCAGGGCTATACAGAGAAAGCTCAGAAAATGAAAAATTAACCACCATTTTAAAGTATAGCAAATTGTCTTATTTGTTTCTGAGGCAGTCTCATGTACCCCAGGCTAGCCTTGCACTCCCTACATAGCCAAACCTTGAACTTCTGATCCTCCTGTCTCTTCTTCTCCAGTGCTGACAGTACAACTGTGCACCACCAGGTCTGGTTTATGCCACGCTTTGGCAGGCTGGTACGCTACGATACCCCCAATCCTCAGTGGGTTTGGGAGAATGCGTGGTTACCTCAAAATAAAGCGTTGTACCAGTTAGCAGTGATCACTTGTCCTCGCCAAGTTCTTTGTTGTTAGAGAAGTTGAATGCGCTGCATGGTGACCCCCCAACCATACAATCATCTCATTGCTATTTCATGACTGTAATGAATCGTAACATAAACATCTAATATGCAGGATATCTGATCTGCCTCTAATCCCAGCACGGACAAAGGCAGGCAGATCTGTGAGTTCCGGACCAGCTTGGTCCACCTAGTAGGTTCTAGGCCAACCAAGTTACAGAGTGAGACCCTGTCTCAAAAGCAACAACCACCACAACAACATGTGCTATGCTTACTTCATTTAGTTTTGCAGTTCTGGAGATGGTTCTCAGTGCCCAGCCCATGGCAGGCATGCTCCGAGCTGCTGAGCCGCACCCCCAACCCAGGGTCCAGCCTGATGTTGATTTTCCGGGACTCTATGCAAATGGAATGCATTTATTTTTCTGGCCTACACCAAATTGATGGTAGAGCAGAGGGGAGCCATTGAACTTGCTCACGGGTGTTGGGAGTCCTGGGAAACCTCCTAAGTGACAGTCTTCAAAAGCCTGTGGAGAGAGACAGGAGGGGAGGGGCAGGTGAGACAGAGGATCAATACTAATGAGCTAGTCTGGGTTACTTTGGTACAAGGCCAAAGGGCTAGGGGTGTGGCTCAGTGGTAGAGCCCCTGCCTCGAATCCCCCAGGGAGGGGCTGGGGGCGTGGCTCAGCGAAAGAGCCCCTGCCTAGAATCCCCAATGAGGGGCTGGGGGCGTGGCTCAGTGGTAGAGCCCCTGCCTAGAATCCCCAGTGAGAGGCTGGGGGCGTGGCTCAGCGAAAGAGCCCCTGCCTAGAATCCCCAATGAGGGGCTGGGGGCGTGGCTCAGTGGTAGAGCCCCTGCCTAGAATCCCCCAGGGAGGGGCTGGGGGCCTGGCTTAGTGGTAGAGCCCCTGCCTAGAATCCCCAGTGAGGGGCTGGGGGTGTGGCTCAGTGAAAGAGCCTAGAATCCCCAATGAGGGGCTGGGGGCGTGGCTCAGTGGTAGAGCTCCTGCCTAGAATCCCCCAGTAAGGGACTGGGGGCGTGGCTCAGTGGTAGAGCCCCTGCCTGGAATCCCCCAGTGAGGGACTGGGGGCGTGGCTCAGTGGTAGAGCCCCTGCCTAGAATCCCCCAATGAGGGACTAGGTACTAGGGACCTGCCCTGGCCCTCACAGATACCCATTGGAACACAGCATGGGACAAAGGCCAAAGACTGATGATCTCTGATCTTTTAACTCTCTCTTATTGTTCTGGGAACTTAAAGCTCTCTTGCTAAAAAGCCACTGGTTTCTGCCAATTAACTCCTGCTGTTGGCAGCAGGGAATTGGGAAAAAAAGTTTTAGTTGCTAGGGCTCTTTTCTTAGTGGCTCAAGGACCCCATGCTGGCCAGGCAAGAGGCTTGGAGTTTGTTAACTGTTCGTGAACCAGAGAGAAAAGAAGAGAAAGAAGGAAAGAAGGAAAAGATGAGGCTTGCAGGAAAAACACTCACTCACTCTGGGTGAGGCAGAAAAAGAAGCTCCAACCAGCCTTATTTCTGTTCTCAGTATATACAACTACCTCATACAACTATCAGGTGGAACTGTTACAGCAGGATAACTGGTTACATGATTTTCTAGATACTTTTACATTCCAATACATTCATAGTAAGTTTAAGGCAAGCGTTCATAAGTCGATAAAATTTAAGCAGTAACAGCAGAATTGTTTATATGTCTTTCCATGAAGATTAGCATCTCACGAAACATTCATTATCTGTTTCTAGCCCTCCCATAGTTCATTATAAGTTCAAAGCAATCATTTTTATGTCACAAGTTAGCATGGTTTTGTCAAAAGGCAAATCATCATCTGCCTTGTGTCTTATTATTTTGAAGCCCTGTATAAATAGACCAGTCCATCATTAATTTTTTTGTCCTCACACCTACAATATGTTGTCCACTCCCAGTTTATAACCATTAGTTACATAGTAATGGTCTCATACCTAACCTAGAAGGAATGCTTTCCTTAATCATAAATTTGTTCCAAGACTGCTTTCTTTTTCTAGTTCAATTAGCCCGCGACATGAAGGTTTACAGAGCACTTATTTGCAGCTTTTATAACATAGAGAATTGGAGATTACTTGTATAAGTTTGCAAGGAATTCTATAAAATCCTTATTAGGAATTATGAAAACATCCATTTGTCTGCACAGCAAATGAGAGTACATCTTCATGTTGATCTGCAGAAAGTCTGCTCAATAGGGTGGGTGAATGCTTAGGGATCATTAAGCTATGCAATAGTGACAGGAAAGGCATATCAGCGGCGAGAACAATCCTGGCATGATGAACAATCTTTTGGGACCCTGCCTCACTGAGCTCACCCATTGCAGGCCATGCAAAACGATGGGCCATCTCCAGAAAATTCATTGGCATGGCTCTAGCCTTTCCAAGATGGCTTCTGACAACGGGGGATGTGGCTCCATGGTACAGCTCTTGCCTCGCATATTCAAAACTCCAACAAGACTTGGAATTGCTACTTCCAGAGCCTCCCCCATGGAAAACCATACTCCAGGGATATCTATCATTCCCACCTCACCCTACCCCACCCCAAAATCAAATCAAGCAAACTTGTGTGCCTTGATTGAAGTGGTAACTTCCACTAAGGAGAGTCTCATCGCCAGACAGCTTCGCACTCAGTGGGGACCTTGGGCTCATTCCAGGGGTCCATAGAGCTGAAGTTAAACATCCATTTACAGATGACGAACCAAGGGCTGGAGAGATGGCTCAGAGGTTAAGAGCATTGACTGTTCTTCCAAAGGTCCTGAGTTCAATTCCCAGCAACCAGATGAAGACCCAAATGTCCATCAACAGAGTAAATTTGAGGCTAGCCTAGGCTAGATGAGACCCTTGTCTTTAGACTGGAGAAATGGCTCAGGAATTAAGACCACTTGCTATTGCAGAGTCAACCTGAGTTCTGTTCCCAGCATCCATAGGAGACAGCTCATAGCTATCTATAAGTCCAGCTCCTAGGGATCTGATGCCCTCTTCTGGACTTCATGGGCACTCGCATACCCATGAACATACATATACATACATATATACATACATACATACATACACAGTTTTTAAAAATTGAAAATAGGCCTGTCTGATGTCATTCTCACTCTGACACCAAGGACACTGACCACTGAACATCTGTGCCTATGACCCTACCAGAATCTTCCCCCAAAATGTCTTAAGGTTATACTCCAGAGACATGAGGCGTTATCTGTTTTGCTGTGAAATACATCACACTGTAACTTGCTGTTTTCTGGGCTTCCTGACTGGCCACCAGCAAGGGTATGGTTGACACCAGGGTGAAGGGCCTGCACTTCACCTCACAAAGCTGCATTTCAGGATACCCAGGCTCTCAGAAACTCCCAGAACACAATAAAGGCTTCAGATACCACCCCCTAAGAAGCCCTTCCTATTATAAAGTTTGGGGTCCTTAGAATTCTAAAAAAACAAGAGGCTAGGGAGATGGGCCGGTTGGTAAAGTACTTGCCAAACAGGAGAATCTGGGGAGTGAGGGAGGGAGGGAAGGAAGGAAGGAAAGAAGGAAGGAAGGTAGGAGGGAGGGAGGGAGGGAGGGAGGGAGGAACTTGGGCATGGTAAGTGCCTGTAACCAAAACTAGAGTTACAGAGGCAGGAGGATTCCTGGCACTCAGCATCTAGCTAGTCTAGGCCAGTGAGAGCCTCCCTGACTCAAAAACACAAGGGCTGGTGAGATTGCTCAGTGGTAAGTGGGGATACATGTCAGACAACCTGAGTTTCATCCCCACAGCCTGCATGGTGGAAGGAGGTGACTGACTCCCACAGGTCAGTCTTTGACCTCTACCTGGGCACCACGGCACCCAGGCCTGCTCATACACACACACACACACACACACACACACACACACACACACACAGGAATACCTTTGTATAAAAAGGTGTGAGCGGTTAGGAAAGGCACCAGCTAGACCTCTGACCTCCGCATGTGTGTGTGCATGTACACACAGAAAAGAATTTTAGAACTGAGATCTGCCAGGGCCAGGGCTTAGGAATCCTGTTCTACCGCTTGGGCACTAGGGAGTCCAAGACACGGAAGGCCCAGGGATCCCCATGCACTGGCTCTTCCTCTTTTCTCTCTTTTATGAAGCTGCCTGCCTCTCCGTCCCTGGCTTGCTGACCATAGGTCCTTCTGAGTCATCAGGACCAATAGGGTTCCCTAGACTGTGGTCACCATGGCGACCGAGCTAGGCAGAGAGGATTCTGATGGACCTCACTCAGCATCCCCTCCCTGACTCAGCATCCCCTCCCCAGCCATCTTTTCTGGCAGTTGGCCCAGCCCCCCTCCCCTTCCTAGTCCCTAACACTACTCCCAACCCCCACCTCTTCAGGGACTCTTGCATCTTCCTGTTGGTCAAGACAGGGCCTGGGAATTTTGAGTCTATTAAATTTGAGACTTTTTTATTTGCTTAGTTGGTTGCCTTGTTTTTTTAGTTTGTTTGTTTGTTTTGTTTTGTTTGTTTGTTTTAAGGCATTATCTCATACATCACAAACTGGCAGCATCAAGGACGACCTTAATCTCCTGATCATCCTGCCTCCACCTCCCAAGTGCTACACTTACAGAGGCATGCACCAACACTTCTGTTTTTGGGGGCTGGGGCTGGAACCCAGGGCTTTATGGATACTAGAAAGCCAATCCACCACTCCATGACACTCTACATCCATAGCTCTTTAGTCCTTTGTCAATTTAGTTTTCGTTTTGTGTGTGTGTGTGTGTGTGTGTGTGTGTGTGTGTATTTTGTTTTGTTGTTTTTTCTTTTTAATTCAAGCTCACTAGGTAGCCCAGGCTACCCTGGAATCCAAGCTCCTTCTGCCACAACCTCTTAAAGAGCTGGGATTCCTGGTGTGTACCAGCATACCCCACCTATCTTTATCTTTGGAACTTGGCTTGGTTGCTCCCAGACTGGAGAGAGTGGGCAGATTGCTGGTCTCTTTCAAGCATCTGTGTGGCATGGACAGCCACGCTTCCTGTCCGGGGTCCTTGCTGTGTGCATAGCCTCACAGTCTACTCCTTGCCATATCTCTGTCCTACTCTGTGACAAAAATGGGGCCGTAAGGTCTTAGCAGGAGCCTGGGATTTTATAAAGAGTTAGATGGGTCTCTGGGTTAGTATCCATAGAGGTGCCGTATACACAGGGTGGTAGGATGTGTCCTGGGAAAAGATCAGGAAACATGGTGCCAGAGAGGCCACCCCAGCCGACCCAAGAAAGGCAGCTCCACCACAGACAGTCTCCTTTTCCCAGCAACTGTATTAGAGGCTTCAGGAGTCTTGTAAGTTTCAGGATCTTCCTGAGCCCTGTGAGGTTTGGGGTTTGGGTATTTTGTTTGTTTGCTTTGTTTGGTGAGCTGTGGTCCTACTATGTACCATCTGGCCTGAAGCTCACTCTGTAGACCAAGCGGGCCTTGAGCTCACAGAGATCCACCTGCCTCTACCTCCCTAGTGCTGGGATTAAAACTTGGTGCCACCATGCCCAGAGCCTTGTGAGTTTCATTGACGTCCTGTGCTTTCCAGGGCCTTCCTCCCGAAGGGAACACTTCTGTTTAAAAACGTAGCTACAGAAGCTTTGGGTGCCTGGATGTCATGCCCAGGCCTTCTTGGAGTTTGTCCTTGCTGGAAGGGACTCAGGAACATTCAGGCATCTGAACTCAGGATCTTTTCCCAAAATAAGTCCAATGTGCAGGAAGAAGTAAAGAAGAAAATTCATGAGCTGGAGCTTCGTTGGTAGATCCTGCCCAGCACGCACAAAGCCCCGGGTTCCATGCCCAGCACAACATGAACCTAACGCAGTGGCACACACAGTGCCTATCATCCCAATGATCATGAGGTAGAGGCAGGAGGATCCTCAGCTACACCGCTAATTTAAGACCAGCCTGGGTTACACGAGTCCTTGTGCTCCCCCTTGTTGCTTCAGTGAATAAGGTTTACAGGCCTAGTGTCCTGAGTTCATACACATAAAGATAGAAGGGGAAAACCAACTCCACAGAGTTACCCTCTGACCTCGACATACACACCACTCAGATGCATCATATACACACCTATAAAGACACCATAATCAATAGGGGGCTGGATGGCTCAGTAGTTAGGGGGCGCTTGTTGCTCTTGCAAAGGACCCAGCTTGGGTTCCCAGCACCCATGTAGGTGGCACACAACCATTCATAGTTCCAGTTCCAGGGAGTCAGATGCCCTCTTCTGGCCTCCAAAGGCAACTGCATTAGCGCGTGCACACTCCTACGCCTCCACCCAGACACACCCACACAGACACACAAAATTAATAAATAAAGCTTGAGGCTGGAGAGATAACTTGAGGCGTTAAGAGCACTGGCTGCTCTTACAGAAGGCCTGGGTTCCATCCCCAGCCCCATGAGATCCCCTCTTCTAGCCTCCAGGGGCATCATGTCTGAATGTGGTCTACAGGCACACATGCAGGCAAAACACCAATGCTCATAAATCTTTAGAAAAAAATTAAATCTTTAATTAAAGAAGTAGGAATTCTAGGCTGGAGAGGTGGCTCAGTAGTTAAGAGGACCCGAGTTCAATTCCCGGGCCCCACACAACGGTTTGCAATCATCTTTATCTCCAGTTCCAGTGAATCTAATGCTCACGTTTGACTTCTGCAAGCACCGGCACACATGTGGTCCACAGACAAGCAAGGAGGCAGCATGCATATAAAATATAAAATAAAATAGACTTCTTTTAAAAGAGGTAGGAATTCACTAAGGCATTAATTACCATCTCTGCTTTATAGTGAAGGAGACTAGAGCTGGACACAGATGAAGCCACTGGACAACAGGTGCTTCCGGCCCCTAGCGTACCCACCATCTGACATTTAGGATGTCACCAACCTAGCCCTCCCTAGGTGGGACCTTTGACTCATCTGTTGATTGAATGACGACACGAGGGGCTGGAGATGTGACAGGATAGTTAAAAGCACTTACTGCCCTAGCAGAGGACTTGAGTTTGGTCCCCAGCACCTATGTCTAGTGGCTCAGAAACATCCATAATTCCAGCTCCAGGGTGTCCAGCGCCCTCTTCTGGTCTCCTCAGCAACTGCAGTCACCTACACACACACACACACACACAGACAGACACATACACACACACACACACACACACGATTTATTTATTTATTTATTTATTTATTTATTTATTTATTTATTTATTTATTTGGCTTTTTGTGACAGGGGTTCTCTGTATAGCCCTGGCTGTCCTGGAACTCACTGTAGACCAGGCTCGCCTTAAATTCAGAAATATGCCTGCCCCTGCCTCCCAAGTGCTGGGATTAAAGGCGTGTGCCAACACTGCCCGGCTAAATAAAAATATTTTTAAATGAGGAAACTGAGGCCCAGAAACAGACAAGACAGTCTCATAAGGCCTCAGCCATCCACTCACCTCCGCCTACGCCTAGAGCATGGCCTGCTATGGCCTGGGAACACCCAGGCCCCAGGCATGTCGTCACCACCCTCCTCTGTGCCCCTCACCCCTGCAGAGCTACCCTCCTCAGAGCACCTGAGCGTGGCCGATGCCACCTGGCTAGCCCTGAATGTGGTGTCCGGTGGTGGCAGCTTCTCCAGCTCCCAGCCCATCGGTGTGACAAAGATCGCCAAGTCTGTCATCGCCCCACTGGCCGACCAGAACATCTCCGTGTTTATGCTGTCCACCTATCAGACTGACTTCATCCTGGTGAGTCAAAGGTCGGGCAAGTGGTATACACACACCCCGACCCGCTTTATGTAACACACACACACACACACACACACACACACCGCTTCTAACACACGCGTTATCTTGTCCCGTCTACTGTTCCATTCTTCACCTCAGCCCCGGGCACTGCCACAGGAGGTGGGGTGATCTGGGACTCAGCGACCCTGCTTGCCGTCCTCAGGTGCGGGAGCGCGACCTACCCTTTGTCACTCACACCTTGTCCTCGGAGTTCACCATCCTACGGGTTGTCAATGGAGAAACGGTAGCGGCTGAGAATCTCAGCATCACCAATGGCTTTGTGAAGCCCAAGATGGGTGAGTCAGGATTGAGGGAATCCTGGTGTTCCCTGGATCCCAAGCGGAGCCGCCAGCGATGGCCCCCGGCCCTGCACAGCTCATAACGCCTCAGGGTGGGTAGCTACCTGTGGTAGGGACCATGCTGTTAAATCTTGGAGCACAAGGTGCTAAGCCAGGTGGTGGAGCCCAGGGCCCTGAAGGGAAACCTAAGAATCCATGTAGTGTGTGTGCTGGAGTGAGAAAGCCACTAGGCTGCACTGAACAGGATCTGAGGCAGAGCCCAACTTCTACACACAGACGTTCTATGGCCTTAACACCCTGTCCTATGCTCTTCCAGTCCAGAGGCCAGTTATCCACCCACTGTCCAGCCCCAGCAACAGGTTCTGTGTCACCAGCCTGGACCCCGACACGCTGCCCGCGGTTGCCACCCTCCTCATGGATGTGATGTTCTACTCCAATGGGTAGGTCCCTGGGGTTCGGGGGCTAGCGTAGGGGAGCAGACATGGAAATAATACTGCTCCACCCAGGAGCCCTGTCTGAGGGCAAAGTCCTTATTCCACCTGAGAGCTCAGTCTGTAGAAGACCTGACTCTTACCTGTCAGCCCAGTCTGAGGGAGGAGGCACACAGACCCGCCCAAGAAGCAAGTCTAAGGGAGGAGGCATGATTGCACCAAAGAGCCAGGTCTGAGTGGAGAAGGGACTGTTCTACCCTAGAACCCACTCTGAAAGGGGACACTTATGCATGTCTATGTGGCTCTTCCTACCCTCTCTTGGTGTTTCTTGAACCTTGATGGTCGGGGGTTCATAGAGATGTCCCATTTAGGGCGGAGCCCCCAGTGCCTCACCCACGTGAGTCTCTGCATTAATTGCCACCTCCTGCAGAAAGATGCTTCCCTGGCCCAAGTTGAGAGCAGCACTAATCCATGAGTTATGAACATAAATATTTAGAAGGCAAAATAACAATAGGTTTTTCCCAAGGTAACCTCCTAAGCCTCAGGCTTTTGACCAGGTCCTAGAGTCACGAGGAAAGTGGTTGGTTACCCTGGTAACATCACCTGCTATGGCCCCAGTGGCTCTGCCTTGGCTGGCGGGTGGGAACTGGAGCATTCAGGGTCTAAGACTTCCTGGGTTGTGGGCTTCTTGATGGAGACAAGACGTGAGGCAAAGCCCAGCCTCTCGTGCTGGTGGGCGTGCAGATGGCGTGAAGTCCGGAACCCCACCCTCACAGTTTCCTCTTGATCCCCAGAGTGAAGGACCCCATGGCGGCCAGTGACGATTGCGGCCACATCCGCTTCTTCTCCTTCTCACTCATTGAGGGCTACATCTCACTGGTGATGGATGTGCAGACCCAGCAGAGGTGAGCTGGGCCCTGTGTGGATATTGCAGGGGGCCTGGGCAGGAGCGCGTACTTTCTCCCCGGTCCATCCCGTTTCCTTTATTGGCGTTGTTCTGGAGGTGCAGGGGTCATCCAGGTCCACAGCAAGATGGCGCCAAAGTGGATATTGGAACCGTAGTCCCAAAGCTTCCCTCCCTGCCCCCAGTGGGGCTGACGTGGCCTTGGATCTTGTACTCTGCCCCACCCGAGATGCACCAGAGCTGGAGGACACTGGTGTGCCCCGCCTCGGACTCCTCTCACTTCCTCCACAGGTTCCCGAGTCACTTGCTATTCACGAGTGCATCTGGAGAGCTCTGGAAGATGGTGCGGATAGGAGGACAGCCCTTGGGATTCGGTGAGCCCGTGGGGTCCAGCACCTGTATGCAGGAATCAGGCGTTCCCAGGATACCTGGCCAGGTCCACCCTATGTAGTGGTCTAAACAAGGAGATTGAAGCCCCTCTTCTGACAGATCCCTTGCCAGTGGTGTGACATATATATATATGAAGGCCTCGAGAGACCAATGAGTGGACTTTACCAAAGGGCACTTAACCCACCCTGCAAGCTGAAAAAATACAGTGGGGCTGGGGGCGTGGCTCAGTGGTAGAGCCCCTGCCTAGAATACCCCAGGGAGGGGCTGGGGGCGTGGCTCAGTGGTAGAGCCCCTGCCTAGAATACCCCAGGGAGGGGCTGGGGCATAGCTCAGTGGGAGAGCCCCTGCCTAGAATACCCCAGGGAGGGGCTGGGGGCGTGGCTCAGTGGTAGATCCTCTGCCTAGAATACCCCCAGGGAGGGGCTGGAGGCGTGGCTCAGTGGTAGAGCCCCTGCCTAGACTCTGAGCACGTGTTTCCCTAGATGAATGTGGGATTGTAGCCCAGATCTCGGAGCCCTTGGCGGCTGCAGACATCCCGGCCTATTACATCAGTACTTTCAAGTTCGACCATGCATTGGTAAGTGGCCCCTGGGAACAGGTGGGGACTTTATCGGTAGGAAGCGGGTAGCTGGGCTCACGCACTTTTCTTCCTTTGCTTCCTGCCCTGTAGGTTCCAGAAGAGAATATCAGTGGGGTTATCCACGCCCTGAAGGTCAGTCAAGCCGGGAAGCATTAGAACAGACTGGTCTCTGGGCTCCTCCCTGCCACTGCCCACCTGGGCCCTTGCCCCCACGAAGGTTATTCTGCAGTATTTCCCTATGGACTGAAAGCTCTGCCCCAGGACCTTTAAGGAAGGGGCCTCTGGGACACGCCCCTGATTCCTGACTCCTCCAGGCCTGGGCCTAAACTAGGGCCACCCCCACATCCTCCTCCTGCCTTCCAGGGTCCCCCAGCCTTTTCAATAATGACTCAGTTTCCGCTCGGTGGGGATGTGCCCATCTTCCTCCCCCAAGCTCCACCCCAGAAAATGGTCTCCGAGGCCCAGGGCACTTGGGAGCAGCCCAAGGCCTCACCTACGGCCCGCGGCAAACACCAAAGGAAGCTGGCACCTTCTGTGAGACATTGGGGTTGGGGTCCTGATGCGCCTAGCGACATCTTAGGGGGTTGGTGGAACAGGATTGGGGGTGCAGAGCAGGAGAAGCCCCCATGAGGGTCCCCCAGCGTTGATGGTTATGGTTGCTGCCCTAGTTGTAGGGGCTCAGGGGCTAGTTCCCTCACAGTGGAGACCAGCAGGCCACCCCCAGGTCATAATGGCCGGTGAGTCTCAGTCAGTAGCAGTGGGGTCCCTACCCCTAAGCTGGGGAGGAAAACTGAGACCCTAGAACGCCACCTGCTGACCACACAGGGCCTGTGTTGATTTCCTCAACAACTGCCAAGAGGGGCTCTGGGCCAACCGTCCCCCCAGAGCGCTTGTCCCTGGAGGGGATCCCAGGACACCTCCTCTCCCACCAGCCTAGAGCGCCAGCTGCTATCTGTCCTTTGTTTGCTCTCCCAGACCCAACCTGGGCAAGCTAAGACTCCGCTTTCTCCAGCAATGGGCGTTCCCCACCTGCCCGGGCCTATGGGTGCCTTGGGCCATGCCCCACCTCCCCAGCTGTCACTTAGACCAGCCTAGAGAATTCCCCATCATCCTCTCTACCGCACTTTTAGGGGAAGAAGAGACCTCACCCCACCCCTCGCTGCAGCTTCTGTCCGAAATACACGCAGCAGCAGTCTGTGGTCACGGGGGTACCTGGGAGACAGCTATCGTCGGGCATTTGTAGAGAAAAATTACACTTGCGGGTTTCTTTGTTGTTTTTGCGTACAGGTGGCTGGGGAAGGAGTAGTTTTGTTTGGAGGGGATGTGGTCTGTTTGGAGTCTTATTAGGGTGCCCAGGGTTCAGTGGGACTTGGCGCCCTGCGTCTCCGGGGACAGACCCAAATGCAGAGATGTTCCTGATGAATTTGGCTGTGTCTTTTGCGGAGGACAACAGGAGCAGAGCGCTTACACAAGACACGGGGATCCCACAGCGCCCCCTACAGGGCATCCCCGTGTAGCGCCACCTGCCTGTGGCGCCGTTTGCTGGGACAGTGGGGTCCACCAGACTTTTTGCTCTTGGGGTGTTTTCTTGGGCCTGTACTTTGAGGTCTCCAGCAACAAGGTCAGAGGAGGGAATGTTTATTTAACCCTGCCTAGTCTTGTATGAACTGTGTTTCTCTCCTCTCTGAGCCGCAGAAGCACATCCCGGGTGGAGGAACTGTTCTAGAATCCTGTAGAAGCTCAGAACCCAGCATGTCAATCAAAATCACCTCGGGTTGATTTTGGTGGGTTTGGTTTGGTTTGGTTTGGGTTTTGGTTTTATGTTTTTGTTTTGTTGTTTTATTTTGTTTTAAACTCCTTTTGCACAAAACCCTTAAAACCAAATCTTAGTGTTTTCTGGTCCCGAATGGGAAATAGTCAAGTGGGTGGGCTTTACAGTGAGGCCCCTAAGGCCCCTTTTTCTCTCCCTGAAAGGCCTTGATTGTCCGGGGTGTGCCTCTCCAGAAGCCCTTCCCAGTTATCCCTTCCCACTGTATAAGTGTGCCGGCCCCCTGCCCCCGCCCCTAGACCTGCTAGGATGAGACTGTGTACACACCTATAAATACGTGTTTTATGTTGATAGAGATATATTCTGTAAATAGCATATATACTTGAGCAATATATATGTTAATATATTCTGTGTGCGCAGGACACAGGCAAGGGCCCCACCTCATGTGTGCACGCTCGGGGACATTTTGAGCCACCGTATATTTTTAATTCAAATATGTAGGCAATATGACAAGTGGAAAAGTCCTGGGGCCAGCCTGGAGGAGGGACAGAACCAACAGCCTACCGCATGTGGGCAGGTTGAGAGGGCCAGTGTGGTCTGCTTGGTAGCTACTGTACCCCCATTTCCACAGCATGGAGCTCTGGACGCCTTTATTTTATTTGGGGCAGGGGGAAGGCTTTGATCTAGAGGAGGGAATGTTTTTGGTTTGGGGGGGGTTGTTTTGTTTGTTGTTTTGTTTTTTGTTTGTTTTGTTTTTGCATTTTAACAGTGGCTCCCTCCCTCAGGGTTACCCCAAAACCTTTGTCTGGTAAGCCCTTCTATCCCAGCCTGCTTCCTCTCAGAGTCCCTTCGCCATGGAAAGCTGTAGACCCGGCAGCTTACCTGATTTTTGTTATCGTTGTGTTCATTGTTTTGTTGAGGCAGGGTTTCTCTAGATAGCCCTGGCTATCCTGGAACTCTCTCTGTAGACCAGGCTGGCCTTGAGTTTAGAGAAATCTGCCCGCCTCTGCCTTCTGAGTGCTGGGCTTAAAGGTGTGCGCCATCACACCTGGCGAGGTTTGTTTTTTTTTTTTTTTAATATCCTTATTATTATTGTTCCTGCAAGCTTAGGACTCTCAGGTTCTCTTTCCTACTCTCTTCCTAGGACTGACTCCATAAGGACCCAGAACACCACACAGTCCCACCATTGTGTCTCCAGAAAGGAGCTGGGCCTGGCTTCTGCTGGCTGGCCTTTGAAGGGACCCCGCCACTTAGCTGCAGTGGGTCCTTGGAGGAAGCTAGATCTGTGTCTGTGTTTTCTGTGGGTGGAGCAGTATGACTTGGTCTCTGCAGCTCTGGGGGATGTCCCCACTGAGACCCTCTACTCTTGTGTCCTTAGTGCTATCTGCCCCCTTCTCAGCATCTTCTGGTTTTATGACTCTGAAGGGTCACCCCACCCCCCTGCTGGCCCAGCCTCAGAGGGCACCCAGTGGCGCACCAGTCAGCAGTGGGGGTTCCCTAGGGGATTTCCTTTGTATCCCCTCACCCCCTGCAGTGCTGACAAATGTCATGTGTGCGTGTGTACACGCACGCACACACGTGTGAGCAAGGCCAGTACTCCACTGTGCTGCTACCTCCCAGATCCTCCCAGCAGTCTCTTGGCACATGGGGAGGGGAGGAGATTGGGCTGTTAAGAAGGTAAAGCTTTAGCCCGGCAGTGGTGGCGCACACCTGTAATCCCAGCACTTGGGAGGCAGAGGCAGGTGTATTTCTGTGTTCAAGGCCAGCCTGGTCTACAGAGTGAGTTCCAGGACAGCCAGGGCTACACAGAGAAACCCTGACCTCCGGGAGTTTGTGTGTCTGCCTGAAAGATACTCTGACAGAAAAAGCGCGCTTTGGCGCTTTGGGAGTTAGCTCAGTGGAGAGGGCGCTCCTCTAGCTCCTCAGTGGAGAGGGCACTCCTCTAATTCCTCAGTGGAGAGGGCGCTCCTCTAGCTCCTCAGTGGAGAGGGCGCTCCTCTAGCTCCTCAGTGGAGAGGGCGCTCCTCTAGCTCCTCAGAAGGAAGCCCTGGGCTCCATGCCCAGCACTCGAGAGACAAAAGCAGACAGATCACAATTGAAGGTCAGCCTGGGCTACATGAAGGTCAGCCTGGGCTACATGAAGCTCTGTCTCAAAAAAAAAGTCAGATATCACCTGTACAGACTGATGAGACCATCCAGGGTCCCCATCGACGAAGCACCCCCTCCCCTTTGGCTCAGCCCCATAGCCTGAGGTACACATGCTTCCCAAGAAATCTACTTCTCCCCCCAGATCCCAGCAGCATCACCAGCTACATACTCCTGGGTCCTAAAGACCCCCCTTCCCACATCCTTAGAGGCATGCAGCCCTGCCCCCATAAAGCCCCTTATCTAAGACTCCGAAGTGTCAACATTCAGCCTACTCCACCAGCTTCAGGTGACAGGTTCCTGGTGTGGTGGGACCGACCCGGCAGTGTCGCTGAAGCAGCTTGCTTAGGCTGGTCAGGTGGTCCCCAGTGACGGAAGGAACTGTGGAAGTGAAGAGATACTCAGGCGGGTGCAAAGGAGTTAGGCCCTAGGCACGGGCAAAGCCCACCCCGCACCCCTTTGTCTGGTACCTGATCTTCAAAGAAGGTCTGAGCCACCTGCTCCCAGCTCTTCCCAGCCCCATTTCCCGGGCTGACCTTTAAAAGTCCCCAGCCACCTCTGGGTTGGATGTGGGGAGAGCGCAGGTTCTCCCCTGCTTCCCCTAAGGCAACTGAAGAGGGGAGCGGAAGGAAGTGTTGGTTTTGACTCCTGGGTTTGATGGGAGGCAGTCCATCATGGCGGGGAGAGGCATGGCGGCAGGACCGTGAGGCAGGCGGTCGGTCACGTTGCATCCACAGTCAGGAAGCAACAGGGAGAGGCAGGTGAGAGCCTAGCCCTGGGAGGTCACCATATTTAGGCCAGGTCTCCTTGGCAGATTTTGTCTTCTAGGTGGTTCTAGATCCTGACGGTGTTAACCATCACCGCGACATGTTCCTCTGTGGGCAGCGTTGGGGGGCCACGGGTGGCATCAGCACTTGCCTTGGTGAGGGGAGTCTAACTGAGCAAGATGGGCTCTCTGACAGGGAGGGGCATGGGGATGTAGCTTTGGGTTTTCAAGTGATGGGTGTCGTGCCGTGGGTTGGAGTATAGCCTGGAAGGGGGGCAGGCCTCCACTTTTACATATCCAGGAGGGAAGCGAGGCCGACATGGCCAGCAGCCAGTCAGCCGTGCTTTGCTGTCCAGAGCTGTGGTGAAGGTGTAGCACTAACTTCATAGACCTAACCTCCCAGTTCAGCCCAGTTTTCTTTTTCATGTCTGCGTCCTAAAGTAGAAGCAGCAAAAGGATACATTTAACTGACCCCAGGGCGTTCGAGCTTGACCTCCAGCCCCTCCTCTGAAGACCACTCAGCTAGGGAAGGGCAGGCGCTGGCCTGTTGCTGAAGGCACCGGAAGAGGCCTGAGGCCTAGGCCATGGCTCTTGCGGGCATCAGTCTAGTGACTGATTTGTGGCTCTTGGTAGTAGAGAGGGGGAAGACGGAGAGTCATAAGTACAGGGTCCCACGTGTCAGGATGCTGTTTATTTACGTGTGTGTGTGTGTGTGTGTGTGTGAGTGCATGTGCCCACATGTGCAGATCTTTCTCAGAGCTGCGAGCGGTTTCGTGCAGTGTTTGGCCCCTTACCTAGCCCACTGCCACACAGTTAAACAGACAGCGATACAGGCCCTGGCTCCAGAGTGGAATGTGGGGGTTGCCCTGACGGGATTGGCTCCTCTCCCCATTCACTGCATCCCCAAGAAAGACTGCCCCTCAGCAGCCCAGGGAATCCATGCAGGCAGCCTGAGCTGGCCTAGGCCCACCCGTGGGACTCTTCAAACAATTCAGTTCTAAGGACAGTATTTGCACGGAGAGAGGCTGGGGACAAGAGAGGCCCCTTGCTTCCCAGGAACTCATCTTGGGAAAGACTCCAGCGATGGGCAAAATTCAGGTTTCCATGGGCTGAGCCTAGTATGGTTTTCCTTTCTGCTGCCTCAGTTTACCTGTATGTATCACAGGAAGAGTTTGAGCAGGGTCGGCCTCCAAATAGTAGGGGAGATGGAAGTGCAGCATAGTCCTCCTCGCCCTCCTCCTGTATGCCAAAACCATTTCCGTTATCCTGAGGCAGGGGAGCGGGTATGGGTGCCCTGAGGTGTTTTTAAGGGACCCTGCCCTGCCCACAGCCCCAGCTGACCCTCACCTGGCATGTCGTGCCCAGGTCACCAGCAACAGTGGTACGTCATCAGTCCTGCAGCTTGGGTGAAGGGGGTGGGGGGCTGCTGTCCTACTCTGTCGGCCTCCAGGGTCCCTCATGCTTTTGTTTTTTTTCCTTGTCAAAGAAACAAAACCCTTGAGAGTTGTGTACTGTATGATGAAGAGAAAAAAAAGTACCTAATGTTCCCCCTGGGGGAAAAAAAGACAGTATATTTTGTACTTTGTAAAGTGTTCATTAAATGAAGGGGAAAAACTGATGTTGGCTGACGGCTGTCTGATTTTATATTGACTTGTCCAGGATCATGTCTCCCGTTTCTTCGCCCACTCCCCATATTGTGTTTAGGAGAACAGGTCACGGGTTAGAGGAGGTAGGATAACCCTTAGGTAAAACACCTCGAATCCCAAAAACTTCCCAGAGTGAGAAGGGTTATCAGCTACCTGATGCTGTGGAGTTGAACAGTCCCAAAACAGGGCCTTAAAGTGATGCATATCTGTATCCCAGCACTCAGGAGGCTCGGGCAGGGGAATAGAGAGTTCTAGGCTAGCCTGAGCTACATAATGAAACCTGGCGAGGTGACTCAGCGGTCAAGAGCACGGACTCATAACTGGGATCCCCAAGGCCCTACATGGTGGCTTACAGCCAGTCTGTGACTTCAGTCCCAGGGGGATCTGACGACCTCTTCCGGCCTCTGCAGATACCAGGTACCCATGTGAGACACAGACATACATGTGGCAAAACACCGTATGCATAAAATCAAAACTAGAAGAATGACTTGTCCTAGCCCAGAGTTTCACAGCCACGATCATGGGCATGAGGTAGAATGTTAGTTACAAGAGGAAGTCATAGAGTAGGGGTTGTTTATGGCGTATAGGAAGCAGAGGCGGGAATATGGGAAAAGACCAGGGCACACATCTCTGGTGACCTGCTGCTTCTCACCATTCACCAATGCCATCAAATGATGGATCCATCAAGCCGTCAATCCGATGATTAAGGCAGAGCTCTCATAACCTAAATGTTTCTGTACGCAAAGCCAGGAATGTGTCTGCAAACCTGGACATCTCAATCAAGTCTGCCCCGCCCTCGCCTCCACCCCCACATACCCACACGGTGCCCTACAACCATCTGTAACTCAAGTACCAGGAGATCTGATGTCCTCGTCTGGCCTCCGTGGGTACTGCACACACGTGGTGTATCTACTTAACACGCAGACAAAATACTCGTAAAAACTTTCAAAAGTAAATTTTATTAAAAAAAAAAAATTTGAAGAGGGGGCTGGAAAGATGGTTTACGGAGCCCTCGCTGTTCTTCTTCCTGAGGTAGGCTCGGTCCCTAGCACTCCATGATGGCACACAGCTTTGGTGCCAGACGATCTTATGCTTCTGGTTTCAGTGGCCATTACACACAGATGGTGCAGGTAGATGTGTATGCAGAACACGTATACACACAAAAATAACCGTTGAGAGGGAGAACGACAAGAGGACACCTGGGAGGACACAGGTGGCGTGCTTCACCCAGGAAATCATTCACGTACTCACAAAAGCAGAGGACAGAGCTCATGCACAAAGATTTCACTAGAAGGGAATGAACCACCAAGATAATGGCTTAGCACGGCTTCCGGGTGTCGAATGCTGGGGGTGGGGGTGGGGGTGGGGCAAGGACCAAAGAGACAAACACACCCACGTACAGATGGCGGCTGAACAGAAACCCTGGTGACGTGCAGAGGGTCCAGATGAGCTGCATGGCCAGGCTGACCCACGGGTAAGACAGGCTTTAAGGAAAACTCAAGGTGGCTGGAGAAATGGCTCAGTGGTTAAGAGCACTGACTGCTCTCCCAGAGGTCCTGAGTTCAACTCCCAGCAACCACAGGGTGGCTTACAGTCATCTGTAATGGGATCTGATGCCCTTTTCTGGTGTGTCTGAAAAGAGCAATGGTGTATTCAGATAAATAAACTTTAAAAAAAAAAAAAAAGAAAGGGGGACAGTGGCGGCACATGCCTTTAATCCCAGCACTTGGGAGGCAGAGGCAGGCAGATTTCTGAGTTCGAGGCCAGACTGGTCTACAGAGTGAGTTCCAGGACAGCCAGGGCTACACAGAGAAACCCTGTCTCAGAAAACAACAACAACAACAACAAAAAAAAAAAAACCCAAAAAAACAACAACAAAAAAGGAAACTGGAGCACAAGGACACCCTTTGCAAATGCTTTGCTTTCTAGTTCACTGAGACAGGGTCTCATGTAACCCTGGCTGGCCTAAAACTCAAGGTGTAGCCAAGGGTGACCTTGAGTGTCTTCTGATCCTCCTGCCTCCATGTCTACCACTTCCTGAGTTACCAGAACGCATCACATGCTGTTTATGGGGTGCAGCGGTGGAGTCAGACCCCAGGACGTCATGGATCCTAATCAAGGACTTTACCAGAGCTCCATACCAGACTTTACCATACCTGGCCTCTTCGCTTTTCTAAGGTCTTTTACAATGACGGACATTTGTCGTTGTGTGTCTGTGGTGACAGATGGAGAGAGGTGAAACCAGGAGAGGGTGCCAGACGCCCTGGAGCTGGAGCCTCAAGCATCGGTGGAGCCCCTGATGTGGGACTTGAACTCAGGTCCTTGGGAAGAGCGTGAACTGTTCTTAACCACTAAGCATCTCTCCAGCTCCACAGAAAATGTTCCTATTGTAAGCCTAAGACTAGCCTTACAGAGGGGCATCCGCCTCGGTGAGGGGTTCTGGGGCTGCTGAAATAGCCAGTCCTTCCAACACCAACCAACTGCTTCCCATGACAGCCTGCTTGGTGTCCCCTCAACAGTAACCCGCAACCTTCCAACATCTCATTTCCTTTCTCCATTTTAGGGTTTGAATCTGAAATGCTGCCTACCGCCAGACATGTATTAAATGTATGGTCCACATCAGGTTGGGGAGATTGTGGAATTTTTTAAAGAAGTGGGGCCTGAACAACAGAAGTAGGTAGCTGGGGTTAATCCTTTAAAGGTGGTAGTACAGCCCCAGCTAATACACTCCTGTCCTCACATCCCATAATATACTCCAGTGTCCTCACATCCCATAATACACACCACGCCTGTGTCCTCACATCCCATAATAGTGTCCTCACATCCTATAATACACGCCTGTGTCCTCACATCCCATAATACACGCCTGTGTCCTCACATCCCATAATATACTTCCTGTGTATACTTCCTGTTGCATGCTTCCTGTTGCATGCTGCTTCCTGATGTGCCAGGCTGGGGGAGGCCCCTACCACAGGCTCCCAGCCCCATGAACGCTGCCATGTTGAGACTGGAACCCTCTGAAACTGAGAGCCAAGAGAAATCCTTCTGCCTTTAAGTTGTTCTGTCAGGTACTTGGGGCAAGACTTCGCTTTCCTCCACAGCCCACCCAAGCAGCTGCTATCCTCTGCGTTTTGTTTATTGTGTCCGTCCCTGAAGGTAAGCGGCACAAAGCAGAGACTCTTCTGCCCACGCGACTCAGTGTGCCCCACGCCTGCACTGAAGGGGCCGCCCAAGTACCTGCAGAGTGAACACGGCACAGGAGCGGGGTGTAGCAGGCAGCCTAGGAGAGCAGAATTAGTGACTCAGGTACCAGCTATTTTCCTGGCTGAAGGATCTATCTGTTCAGAAAATACTTCCCATGGGCTAGGGAGATGACTCAGTAGGTAAAGTGCTCGCCTCACAGGCCGACGACCTCAGCCCAATCCCCAGAACCTGTGTAAAAAACGGTGAGTGTGACCCTGGCACTGAGGAAATGAAAACAGGAGGCCCCTGGGACTCTGGATGCCAGCCTAGCCCTGGAAAGTTCCAGGTTGAGAGATCCTGGTCCAGTCCTAAGGTGGAGCTGGGTGTGGTAAACACAGGTCTAGTCCAGAACACTGGAGACAAGGCAGGCAGACCTCCATGAGTTCAAGGCCAGCCTGATTTACAAAGTGAGAGCCCATCTCAGTAATACTGACAACATCTGAGGAACAATGACACTTCACCTGTCCTCTGTTCTCCACATGAATGTGCGTGTGCGCGCACACACACACACACACACACACACATGTCCCGGGTGGTGGGACTGCCTTCTAAAGTATATTCCATTGGTTGCTTTTATTGTCAAGGAATGATCAAGTAAAACTTTTACAAGACCTCCATTCTTTAAAAATGCAGAAAATAGATTTTATTCCAGAAGACCTTTTCAAACGCTGTTCCAAAAGGAAAAGACAAGCTTTCTCAAAAACAAGTATTTTCCCAGTTTCTGAGGCTCCGTACTCCAAGGCCAGCCCTTCAGCCAAGATTCCACAGCCTCAGCCCACAAGCATTTGGCCCACAGAGTCCTTCTTCGGGGCCTCTGGGTTGTTCAAAGGCAGCAGTGAGGAGGGCCCGAGGCCGGGGCACTGCAGACCTGAGTGGGGGGCTGCCGCCCACTGGCCACTCCAGCAGTCTCAAGCCAAGGCATTCTGGGCTCCTGGGCTGTGTCCTTCTGGGAACTTCTGGGGTGACAGCGGATCAGGGAGGCCCTAGGTAAGGTCAGCTGGCTCTCTTGCTGAGCTGAGGCCCAAGTTTATCCTCTTGTGACAGAAGAATTTCTGAGTGTCTTGTCAGGATATCAAGTGTATCCTCAACAGTGAACTTTCCCTCAGAATAGCGTCTCAGAAGACATATCCCCAGATGCTACCATGTTCCCTGGAATGAATCTGCCCGGCCCTCCAAGCTCCTCACGCCCGGGCACTCCTTGGGACCATGGCAAGGCAGCAGTAGCCGCCCTGAGCTGAGTTCAGCAGGCAGGAGCCTGGGGGGGTGGGGTTGGCCACAGGCTCCTAGTATAATGTCCCCACTGAGGACACAGAGGCCTGGCCCTCTCCCAGTACCCTCGGAAGCTCTGCTGGTGGCCACGCCCTGCCTCTGCCAAGCTGTTGCTGTCGTATAGTTCACAGGCTGGGGCCAGCCTGGGATAGGCCCAGAGGGAGGTTCAGATGAATGACTTGGCCAGAGTCACCATGTGATCCACTCCACAAGCCACGTCCACAGGCTCACCTGGCATCGTCACCTGGAAAAGAAGCCCCAGACACAGTAAGGCAAGGACAAACAGGCTCTGGAGCCCTGCCGGAGGGAACGGGGACACACAATTCATATAACCCAGGCTAGCCTGCAGGCTGACCATGAACTTCTGACCCTCCTGCCTCTCCCTCCCAGGTGCTGGCTTTGCACACACCTGGCGTATGTGGCGCTGGAGGCAGACTCTCAGGCTATGTACGTGTCAGGCTAGAAAACTATCCACTGCGCCACGCCCCACCCTGCTCTTAGTAGGCTCTTTGTGTGTGGCTGTATCCCCTGGAAACGGGATGCCCACACTAATCCCCAGCTCGCTAGGATCAGGAAGACTCCCCTACCCCCCTGCCCATCGGTGGCATCAGCTCTAGGAGCCATTCTAAAAAAGGCGGCCCTGGGGAAGGACACAGATGCTCCTGGTTCCACTGCCTGTGACCATGGCGTCCAGATCCCCTGCCTGGAGGCTGAGTGTTCGTTCCCTGGGGGTCACCAAGTACTTCCCAAGAGTGCAGGAAAGGCCTCTGCCTGGTGGATCTAGTGTGGGAATAGGGCCACAGAGCTACACTGGGCCTCCAGAGGCCGGTCCCGTCAATCCTCAGTATTTTGTTCTTTAATTTTTACACTGTGTGTGTGTATGTGTGTGTACTTGAAGTCAGTAGTTACTTCAGGAGTAAGTCCCTCTCTCTCCTTGTGGATACTGTATATTAAATTATTGAATTCAGGTAGTAGGCACACCTGGCGTCAAGTGCCTCTATCCAGTCGGCATCACATGGCTGTGTGTGCGTGTGTGTGGTGTGGATGTGGAATGTCCTGCGCACCTTATGTGTGTGGTAGGTGTGTGGAATGTACTGTATACGGTGTGTACGCTGGCTAGTCTTAGGTCAGTTCGACACAAGCTCGAGTCATCGGAGAGGAGGAGCCTCAGGTGAAGAAAGGCCTCTAATACCTGGCTGTACAAAAGCCTGCAGGGCGTTGTCTTAATAAGGGATGGAACAGGGAGGGCCCAGACCATTATGAGTAGTGCCATCCATGGGCTGAAGAGGGACAGACAGACAGACAGACAGACACACACACACACACACACACAGAGCAAGCAAGCCGAGCAAGCTCTGAGGAGCAAGCCGGTCAGCAGCACCCCTCCATGGCCTCTGCACCTGCTCTGCCCCCGGGTCCCGCCCTGCTTGAGTTCCTGTCCTGTCCTTTGATGATGAACAGCAGTGTGGAAGTGTGAGCTGAATCAACCCTTCCCTCCCCAGCTTGCTTTGCTCCTGGTGCCTCAGCACAGCAATAGTGACCCTACCTAAAACAGTGCATGCAATGGAGTGTGTGTGGTGTATGTACAGTGTTGTGTGTGTCTGTGTGTGTGGAGGGCATGTGTATGTGTAGTGTGTACAGAATGTAGTATGTATATGTCTGTGGAGTACGTGTGGGGTTTATGTACAGTGTGTGTGTGTGTGTGTGTGTGTGTGTGTGTGGTATAGTGTGTGAAAATGTTATGTGGTATGTATGTGTGCTGTGCAGGGGATGTGTGTTGAGTGTGGCGTTGTGGCTGTGGAAAGCAGTGGTTAGTGTCAGGTGTCTTCCTCTAGCATTCTCCACTCTTGTTTTTTGAGACGAGGTCACTCACTTGAACCTAGAGATTACGGTTTCAGCGAGACTGGCTGCTCCCCGTCCTATGGGCACCGGGTTACAGACCGCACCACTGAGCGGAGAGAGCTTCGTACAGGGCACTGGGGAGCCGAGCTCACACAGCAGGCACTTTACCCATGAGCCATCGCCTCAGCCATGCTGGTTTACTTGCTATAGAGACAGGATGTCCCTGTGTAACCCTGGCTGGCCTCTGCCTCCTGAGAGCTGGGAGTAAAGGTGTGTGCGGCCATACGCTGCATCAAGCTAGCTTTTCAGACAGGGTCTTACTCCACGGCATGGGCCAGCCTGCAGCTTGCAGCATTCTCCTGCCTCAGCCTCCTGCCCGCTCTGTCGTTTATCACTGTCACTACTATCATGAACAAGGAATGGCACACTATAAAAGGACACTCAATGAAAAACAACGCCTGGATCATTTGAAATGTAAATAAAGAATACATCAAAGAAAAAAAAGAAAAGAAAAAAAAGAAAACGACGCCTGGGCTGGAGAGATGGGGGTGTAGAGATGGGGGTGTAGAGATGGGGGTATAGAGGTGGGGGTGTAGAGATGGGGGTGTCGGGGGTGCAGGTTGAAGCAAAAGGGCCAGAAGTTCCCCAGCCATACAATGAGTTTGAGGCTAGCCTGGGCTACCTGACTCCCTGTCAAAACAAATAAATAAGCAGGTGTTAAGAGCCTCTTACTAACCCCATCATGCTATGCCCTGCACTCAACTGACAACGACTTAAAGCACATCTTAGCCCTCACAGGCTGTGCCCGCACTCTGCATGACTGTGCCTTCAGACGCTCCCCCAGCTGTGGATCGGGATCAGCTGGCGAGGACCCTATTCACCCACCCTTCCTGTGACTGCCTGGGTAATTTCCTGAGTCCAGGACAAAATGAATGCCTGCGACAGGTGGCCCGGCCTGAAAGCACCGCCGTGGGGGGTGGCTGGGTGCAGAGCGTCAACTCCATGAGGGGCTGCTGGGACAGCTAATGAAGGCAGGAACCACGCTACACTGCGCGGTCTCGCTGCCTCCCCAAACAAAAGCGCCTTGGCACCAGCGGCCACACACACTGAGCAAACAGGACGGAGGCAGCCTGGGCTGCAGACCACGCCCCAGGCCGGCCCCAGAACAGCAGTGACCAGCTGCCCAGTGACCCAGCCAGGTGGGCTCTTAGCAACCCCCGAAGCCGCTTGAGGTCATCTGTTTACCTTCCCTGGCCTTGTCGGGTCATCTGCAGCCTGCCCACTGCACTCAGGTACCTCGGTGCTGTCCCCAGACGCTCTGGCCATCAGAGCCGGACACACAGGATGCTGTCTGGTTTGTGCTTGCTGGTCAGGACCTACAGCAGCAAGGACCTCTGGGAACAGAGGTGGCTCCAGTGCCCCCTGCTGTGGGTCTCTTTCAGGTTTCCGAAATGACTCCACAACAAGTCTGTCCCGGGTCATGTGGGGATGTTGGTCTCTGGGTCTCATTGTAGCCCAGGCTGACCTCAAAATTCCCTTTGTATCTGAGGATGACCTTGAACTTCTGACCCTCCTACCTCTACCTCTTCCTCTCAGCAGAGTACAGATGTACCCCATCACATCTGGTTTATGTGGTGCCAGGGATCAAATCCAGGGCTTCTTGCACACTAAGGACAGAGAGAATGAATGAACCGCACCATTAACCCAGGCTGACCTGATCCTCCTGCCTCAGCCTTCCATGGCTAGGACTCAGGTGTGCACCACCATGCACAACAGTGGAATGTATGTGTGACCTACTGTGTGACCTCATGGGACCCACCTCAGGGCTCACAGCTCTCACTGCACAGCAAGAGCTGTGCCATGGGAACCCCCACACCTCCCGTGGCTCCAGCTTGGATCTTGTGGCCCTGAAGCCACGTGTAGAAAGCTTGGTGCTATGGAAAATGGCAGCCATTACAGGGGCGGGGCCTGCTGAGAGGAAGTCAGACACTGGCAATGCCTCAGACTTTTAGGGAGTCGAAGATTGGTGGTAGAGCCAGGCCCTGGGTTTGGTCTTGGGTCTAGGAAAAAAATGGGTGCAGGGGCATAAAATACCAAAAATAAAGCAGGGAAACTGAAATTTGCATTTATGTCTTTGTGCGTGTGTGCGTGCGTGCGTGCGCGTGCGTGCGTGCGTGCGTGCGTGCGTGCGTGTGTGTGTGTGTGAGAGAGAGAGAGAGAGAGAGAGAGAGAGAGAGAGAGAGAGAAAGAGAGAGAGAGAGCAGAGCGGGGGAGGGAGTAGAGAGTAGGACCTCCTGGAGCTGGAGTTAGAGGCCAGTGTGAACCATCTGACATGCTTCTGGGAATGCCCCCCAGGTTCTCTGGGGGAACGGCAAGCACCCTTACCCGCTGAACCACCTCTCTTTTCTTAGGAGGATCTGTTCATGTCGTGCTTCCTAGTGTTTACTAAGCCAGCCCTTAAGCTGTTCTGAAGAAACTTAGCTATTCTTTTTTTTCTCACGCAGCCCAGGCTGGCCTCAAACTTGCTACTGTGGTCAAAGCTGACCTTGAACTTCTGATTCTTCTGGCTCTTAGATCCCACCAGTCTAGTGCTGGGATCGAAGGTATAGGCCACCCTACTGTTTATGTGTGGCCGGGGGCGGAGCCTGAGGATCCGTGCAAGCCTCTGTGAAGAGTCAAATCTCTGGCAGCTTCTTCCAGGGGCTGGAGCACTGAGCAGGCGCTCAGCCTAGCCGTGTGTGTGGTGTGTGTGTGTCTGTGTCTGTGTCTGTGTGTGCGCGCGCACGCGTGCGAGTGCTTGCAGCAGGCGCGTGGCGCACTGACTGTGCAGAGCAGAGAGGCCGGAGTGATGGGATTACTAAGCCAGTGCTGCACCAGCTCCTGCTCGTCACCCCCACTCATCTCCCTGGAGCCCAGCCTTGGCTGCGGCACCACAGGTCCAGGACGTCCTGGACTCTGCCCCATATTTTGTTTTCTTCCCAAAGCCAACCCACCCTTTGGGACACCCTCCACAGACAGACAGACAGACACACACACACACACACACACTTTAGGACACACACAGACACACACAGACACACCCCGCATGGTCTCACCCTCCATGGGAAGTACTGGTCTTCCAGGCGTCCAATCCCCAAGCACCCTCGGAGGTTCTTGCCCCACACAAACAGCTCACCCTTGGCTGCAAAGGAAGGAAGACGGCTTGGTCAGAGCTACACAAGGAGCAGGCCAGCAAGAGGATAGGGTCGACTGCGCAGTTCAGCCTCTGAAATACGGCTTCTCAGAGAAAGGCACCCTTAGGATGTCCCATCCAGACCAAGTCCCAGGCCAGGCTTTCTGACAGCAGCCTCGGGAAGGTGAGCCTGTCTGTGGGCCAGGTCTAGGGCTCCTGTGCACAGCCCACTCTGCTCACCAGATGGCCGGCTACCACCAGCTTCAGGGGAGCCAGCTCTGCCCTTCCCACCAAGTGAGGTGAGACACTGGGTTGCAGTGTGGGTGTGCTGGGTTCCTGACCACACGTGTGCTGGGCACGGACAGGACGGCAACTCAACACATGCTTCCTGTCCTCATGAACTTGACCTTGTACAGGAGTCAGACAGGAACAAAGTAACACATAATGATTACACCTTACAGAGAGTGCTTTCCTACTGATCCACTACCCTCACCTGCAAGGTCTAGGCAGCCATTCCTCCACTGAGCCATGCCCCAGCCCCTCCCTTGGGGATTCTAGGCAGGAGCTCTACCACTGAGCCACACCCTAGCCCCTCCCTGGGGGATTCTAGGCAGGGGTTCTACCACTGAGCCACGCCCCCAGCCCCTCCCTGGGGGATTCTAGGCAGGGGCTCTACCACTGAGCCACGCCCCCAGCCCCTCACTGGGGGATTCTAGGAAGGAGCTCTACCACTGAGCCACACCCTAGCCCCTCCCTGGGGGATTCTAGGCAGACACTCCTCCACTGTGCCATACCCCAGCCCCTCACTGAGGGATTCTAAACAGGGGCTCTACCACTATGCCACACCCCAGCCCGTCACTGGGGGATTCTAGGTAGGGGCTCTACCACTGAGCCACACCCCAGCCCCTCACTGGGGGATTCTAGGCAGGGGCTCTACCACTGAGCCACATCTTGAGTCAAAAAAAAAAAAAAAGGCCTTTTTTAAATTATTATTATTTTTTATTTTTAGAGAGCTGCTCACTATAGACGCACAAGTGTTGCTTAAGAGAGTGAAAAGGAGCCATGCCATTTGAGTAGCATAGAGGTCAGTTACGTGGCAGACTAAAAGTACCCCAAAAGAGGACAAATTTAGGCTCTGGTGTCGAGCAAAAGGAAAAGGTACACCTTTCTCTCAAGAAGCCTTCTGAATGGCAAGGAAGCAGAAGGTCCCTGGGAATCCCTATGGTGACATGCACAGTAACTGCACATGGCTGCACAGCAGCCTGAACCAAGACATGAACCTGGGACATGTGGAAGGCCAGGGTCCAGGTGTTTGTGGCTCTACAACCTGGCCAGCCTTAAACAGTCAAAAGCCGGCCACCACTGTGGTCCTCTCTCCCCGGCACGCTGGAGGGTCTGTAACAAGGGCCACTCGCCATCCACACGCTAACTTCTGCATCACCTGTCCATGCACAGCGCAAACCTCTCCTGGTTCTCACCAGCCCTCACCAAACCCTTCTCCCCCACACCACCCCCAAATGGGTGCCTCCTATAAGATCGCACCACAGCATACACCTGACCACAAACCGAAGAACCCAACCAAAATGGCAGCAGTAGAGTGTGTGTACTGTGTGATACAAACTGGAGTCCCTCCACCATGGCCGCCCTCCTGCCTGATTCTGTGAAGACATAAGCATCCTGGGTGGATGGGTGGTAGATGGATAATGGATGGATGGACAGAAATGGACAGATGGCAGACTAGAGAAGGACAGAAAGACGGTGGATGGATGGATGGGCGGCTATAAATGGATGTAGTGCAATGACAAGCTGAGAGCTATCCCAGTTAAGAAGGAACAGAAGGCTGGCTGGCGGTGCAGCCGGTAACTTACTGGTGATCGCGGCAAAGTGGCTGAGCCCACATCGGACCTGGGAAACCCGGACGTCGGGGTTGAACTCCGTCAAACCGAAGAGCGTGGGTGGGATCTTTTCCGGAAGAGCTGTTTCCAAGAGCTTTGGTCCTTTCCCAAGAATTCCGTAGCCCCAGACAAAAACATGTCCTTCTTCTGTGTCACAACAAAACAGTGGCTGTGAGTCAAGCCACGCAGAGCCCCCTCGCCATGGGGTGAGGGCTCAGGTGGTAGAATACATGCTCCCTCCATGAAGCCCATGGTTCTGTCCCCAGGCTGCAGAAACCGGGCATAGCAGAGACTAGTAATCCCTGAACTCAGGAGGTGGAGGTCTGGAGGTCACCTGAGGATACTGAAACCCGCCGCGCCGGCAGGCTGAAGTCCATCCTCTCCCTGTAACCTGGGGAGCCTGACTCAGGAGGAAGCCAACGTACAGCAACCCACCAGGCACGTAAAAGTGTGGGCACTTTCCCTACTGACAGACAGCGCCACATTTCACACTGATCAGAGAACCATGCCAGACACAAGCTGTTCCAACCGAATTCTTTAAACCCTTAGAAATACTTTTTAACTTTCTTTTTGTGGAACAGAAGTTTGGGATTTTGTTTTAGGCTGGTTTTTTTTTTTGGTCTTTTTTTTTTTTTCCAATTTGATTTATTTATTATATGTAAGTACGCTGTAGTTGTCTTCAGATACACCAGAAGAGGGCATCAGATCTCATTGTGGATGGTTATGAGCCACCATGTGGTTGCTGGGATTTGAACTCAGGACCTTCGGAAGAGCAGTCAGTGCTCTTAACCTCTGAGCCATCTCTCCAACCCCTGGTCTTGTTTTTTAAGATTCATTTTATGTGTGTCAGTCTTTGGCTCAAATGTGTATCTGTGCAACACATGGTGGCTATCACATGACACATGATGCCTATCACATGACACCTATCACATGATGCCCGTCACATAGTACCTGTCACATGGTGCCTGTCACATGGTGCCTATCACACAGTGCCTATCACACAGTACCTGATGCCTGAGGTTAAAAGAGGGTATCAAACTCCCTGGACTGGAGTCAGGGATGGTTGTGAACTGCCATGTGGGTGCTAGGAACCGACCCTGGGTCTTCTGCAAGAACAGCGCCCTTATCCACTGGACTCACTCTCGTAATAAGACACGGCCTTGCTCTGTTCCTCGTGGGCCAGGAATGTGTAACCCTCCCTCAGGCTCCGGAGTGCGGGATCAGCCCTGTATACACCAGGCGACTGCTTCTTCCCTTCCTCTTCCTCTCCCATCTTCTCACCACCCCACACCATTACTTATCTACTGGTTGGTTTTTTGTTTTGTTTGGTTTGGGGTTTTTGGTTTTGCTTTTTGTCACAGTGAGTTGGACACTATCTGGCTCTCTGCAGCCCTGGCTATAACAATACAATTCTGCTGCTAGGGGGAGAGCCCAGGCATGTGGCTAAGGGTGGAGCATCTGCCTCGACTCCCCGCAGTGTGCACAGGAGCCTGGGTCAGACCCCCAGCTCCAGGATCCAGAGCCGTCTGCTATAAAATGCCTGAGCCCTATGGCTGTCTACACACCTCTATCCTGAGCTGTGATCCTGCTGGGACATCACCCCTACCTGGAGTCATGGTCCACAGCCACACTCCTGTCTGCAGGCTGCCACCTACAGCCTCTGAAGCACACGAGCTGTCCCCTCCCTCTCCGATCTGCCCAGTGCTTCCCACACAGCTGCCAGGAAGTGGCTCTCACCGTTCAGTACGGCACAGCCTGTGCCACCACAAGCCACCTGCTTCACCTTGCCTACTCCAGAGAAAGGCAGGCACCGAGGGACATTCACCTGCAGGGACAAGGGTGGACATGGTTAGGACAACAGAGCAGCCAGAAGCAGAAAGAGCCCTTGGCTGGGGTCCCAGCTCACTCACGAACCTCACAGAGGTCTGTCTCCCCAGCATCTCTCACTCGCTAAGCTTCCTGAGAAGGGCTTGGACACAGAAGGGAGCCAGAGGGGCCTTCTCTGCGGGGTAGACGGTGACCAAACTCAGCACTCATCTGTGCGAGACCAAAGTGTGGAGGGATTTCCAGGACTCTCTCAGAGGCTGACCTGGCACGGGAGAGGTGAGGGTATCTTTTCCTAAGCTCTAAGGGTAAGTAGAGGTAGTTAGGTGAGGAAAGAGGGAACATCCTCCAGGAAGAGGTGACAAGGGACAGGACGGACGATCACAGCCTCTGGTAAGAGGCATGCCGGGCACGCAGTCATCCCAGCACAGGACCTCGGTGAGTTTGAGACCCTGCTCTAAATAGAGTCCCAGGCCAGCCAGTGTTATGAATTAAAGCACTGCCCTTTAATTCATAGAGGGGAGGGTGGGCATGGGGTGGGGGAAGATGTAATAAGCACTTTTAAACCCTACAGTCAGGAGGCAGAGGCAGGCAGATTTCTGTGAGTTCAAGGTCAACCTGGTCTACATGGCAAAGCTCTAGACCCATTAGGGCTACATAGTGAGACCCTGTCTCAAAAGAAAAGAAAAAGAGGGGAAAATGGTTTTTATGAGTGCTGCTGCTTTTTCAGATGAGCCAAGTTCAGTTTCCAGAGCCCACATCTGGCAGCTTACAACTATCTGTAACTCGCTCCAGGGAATCTAACACTCTTCCACCCTCTGAGGGCACCCACACTCACATGCACAGACCCACACGGACACAGCACATACACACAAAGCCTTAAACAGACAAAGACAACTAGCAGGGAAGCCAGGTCACGCAGGACACTGGAAACCACTGTATGATTCAGTCTGAAATCCACAAGCTCATGCGGTTTGTTGGGGGTGTTTTTGTTGGTTGGTTTTGGTTGGTTTGTTTGGTTTGTTTTGAGACAGTAGCTCTCTGTATAACTTTAGCTGTCCTGAAGCTCATTATGGAGACCAGGCTGGCCTTGACCTCACAGAGATTCTCATCCTCTCTGCCTCCCAAGTGCTGACATCAAAGGCCTGTACTACCACGTCCCCAGCTCAGCTCCTGCTTTGACACTATCCCGCAGCTTGTGCTGTGCTGGAACACAGTCCAAGAGTGGAGGAGCCCTGTGAGGAGAATTCTGAGCAAGAGTGAGAAAACTTCAAGAAAACAAGGTAAGAGTCCTGTGACACCAGTTTCTTCAAAGCATTCTGTGTTTTGGAATGTTTGTGTAGCAAACAGGAATGAATTTACTTTAGCTGTTGTTATTCGTGTGTCTCTACAGAGAAACATGTTTTTGCCAGGTGCAGCTTATCCTTGTGATTGTACACTTCACTCAGGCAACTCATCTTAACCCTCAGAGTATAAACTGTCTGATGCTCTGAATAAAGTTGGCATAAGACTTTAGTCTGACTCATTTACCAGGCCACGCTGCAGACCAGAGTGGTAAACAGTGGTGCTACTTTGAAGGCTGGAAACCGTTAGGAGATGGAACCTGGCTGGGAGAAGTAGGTCAGCAGGGGCTTGCCTTTGAAGGTAACATTACAGCCTGACCTCTGGGTATGGCGGTTCACGTGTAATCCCACTACTCTGGAGGTTGAGTCAGGATGACTGCCTTGAGTTCTCACCTAGCCTGAGCTACAGAGTGAGACCGTGTCTAGATAGATAGACAGACAGACAGACAGACAGAGCGATGGAACTGGTGAGATTGCTCATCAGGTAAACCCATATGCTGCCAGGCTTCACTACCTGAGAATTCCACGAACCAACGTGGTACAAGGATAGAACTAATTTCTAAGCTGTCCTCTGACTACACACACTAAACAAGTGTAAGCAAATTAAAATAAGATGTGTGTGAGTATGCACACCTTTGATCCCAGCACTCAGGAGGCAGAAACAGGCAGACTCCATGAGCGCAAGACCAACCTAGTCTACACAGCAAGCTCCACAGCCAGGCCATACGGTGAGAGCACAGGGACTACAGCCTTAACAGCCTCAGGGCCGAGGAACTTGCTGCGCCCCTGCCGGGCTCCTGACCCACCATTACATGAGAAATGTATGCTAAGTGCTGGGAACGCAGACAGTGGTATAGCATGTACTCAAGGTGGGGCTGTCTCCAGTACCACAAGAACAAAAACAAAAACAGAAACAGGCCAGGGCAGAGAAATGGGACGAGAGATGTGACCATGGGAGCCACTAGTGACTCTGGAGGTCGACAAGAAGATGCTATGGGAGCCTCACAGAAAAAAACCTTTGGGAGAGCAAGAGCAGGGTGGCTGTTTATGTATATTTCATTTATTTATTTATTTATTTATTTATTTATTTATTTCCGAGACAGGGTTTCTCTGTGTAGCCCTAGCTGTCCTGGAACTCACTCTATAGACCAGGCTGGCCTCGAACTCAAGAGATCCACCTGTCTCTGCCTCCTGAGTGCTGAGATTAACGGTGTGAGCCACCACAGCCAAGCTACATTTAACTTTTATTTTACTTATCTACTTACTATGTGTGTATGTAACATACACGCGTTTATGCAGAGAGCACAGTGGAGGTCACAGGACAACTCCCGAGAGTCAGATCTCTCTTTTCACTGACGATCAAACTCAGGTTGACTTGCCGAGCCAAGTCATCAGCCTGCAACCGTGTGAATGGTCAAAACCTACTATGTTGCACACACCTTGTGTTGGTGAATAACAATGTTTAGATTATACTTTCATTATTAAAAAACTTGGCCATTAGCAAGTAACATCAGTGATGAATAGAAAGGTATTAGTTATGGCCTGGGCGCATGGCTCACTCTGCAAGTACGAGGACCAGAGTTCTATCCCATCCCCAGAACCACGACACACAGAAGGCTGGGTGTGAGCGTGCGCTCCTGTAATCCACACACTGGGAAGGCAGGGATGGGCTGACCCCAGGAACCGGCTGCCAGCTCAGCTAATGAGTGAGCCCCGGGCCCAGGGATGGCTCCTGAGGTAAGACAACTTGTCCTCTGGCCTACACACACACACACATACACACCACAAAAGGAAAAATATTAGTTATAAAATAATTTCCGGGCTGGTGAGATGGCTCAGCGGTTAAGAACACTGACTGCTCTCCCGAAGGTCCTGAGTTCAAATCCCAGCAACCACATGGTGGCTCACAACCATCCGTAATGAGATCTGACCCCTCTTCTGGTGTGTCTGAAGACAGCTACGGTGTACTTACATATAATAAATAAATAAATCTTTAAAAAAAATAATAATAATAATAATTTCCATACTAAGTGAGGTAACCCAGTCTCAAAAGATCAATCATGGTATGCACTCACTGATAAGTGGATATTAGCCTAGAAACTTTGAATACCCAGGACATAATCCACAAATTAAATGATGTCCAAAAAGAATGGAGGAGTGGCCCCTGGTTCTAGAAAGACTCAGTGCAAGAGTATAGGGGAATTCCAGAACAGGGAAATGGGAAGGGGTGGATGGAAGAATAGGGGGACGGAAGAGGGCTTATGGGACTTGCGGGGAGTGGGGACCCAGAAAAGGGGAAATCATTTGAAATGTAAATAAAAATATATCAATAAAAATAAAATAAAATAAAATAATTTCCACTTTTTATGTTCAAAATAGTCCTTACTAAAATGCTGTGTGCCAGTTGGAGCGGGCAGCACACGCTTGAAATCCCAGCGCGGGGACAGTGACCTGAGCCAAGCGCTAGCCCATTCCACTCTTACGTTTAGGATCTGCATGCTCTGGAGCCAGCACAGGGTTTAATGTAGCCCAGACTAGCCTCCAATTTACTATGTAGCCAAGATGACTCTGAACTCATGACCCTCCTGCCTCCGCCTCCTGAGTGCTGCATTACAGGTGTGCATCTCCACCCCAGCTTGCTTTGCTGTCTCTCTATGCAGCCCGAGCTGCCTTCCCACCTGTCACCCAGCCTGGCTGCATGCTGTACCGAGCAGAGGCACTCTGACATGGGCGCATGCGTGCACTGCCTCATTCATGTTCACGTCCCCGTTAGGATGGTGGGTGAGAGGCAAACTTAACATCTGTCTTAGCTGGGTGTGCTAGACTGCCTTGTGATGGCTGCACTCAGGAGGAGGAGACAGGGGGAACGCTACACATTGAGGCCAGCCAGATCTGTATAGCAAAACTCCGTCCATGCCAGGCAGTGGTGGCATAAGTCTTTAATCCCAGTGCTTGGGAGGCAGAGGCAGGAGGATCATGAGTTCAAGGCCAGCCTGGTCTACAGAGTGAGTTCCAGGACAGCCAGGGCTACACAGAGAAACCCTGTCTCCACAAAGCAAACAAACTGTCTGAAAGCACACATATCCTGGCTGGGGAGACTGGCTAGGTGGTTAAAGTGCCTCCCTGCAGGCACGAGGACTGGAGACTGGATCCCCAGACTCGCATAAAGGCCAGGTAAGCGGCCTGGGGCTCTAACCTCTGAAGGCCAACATAAATATAAGGGCTACCAGAGCAACCTGGCCTACAAGACAAACTACATTGACAAACTCTGGGTTTGATTAAGAGTCCCCTGCCTTGGGACTGGAGAGATGGCTCAGCAGTTAAAAGCACTGACTGCTCTCCCAGAGGTCCTGTGTTCAATTCCTAGCAACCGCATGGTGGCTCACAACCATCTGTAATGAGATCCGATACCTTCCTCTGTTATGTCTGAAGACAGCTACAGTGTACTCACATATATAAATAGATAAATATTTCAAAAGAAAAGAGTCCCTGCCTCCATCAACATGATGGACTAATAATCAAGGGTGGTTCCCAACATCAACCACAGGCGCGCGCGCGCGCGCGCGCGCGCGCGCACACACACACACACACACACTGAAAAGCATACAAAAATAAAACACTGTCTTAAGCCAGGGCCAGCAGTCACTTGAGCTTTCAATCGTCTTCATTCGGGGCCGGAAGGAGCCGACGGGGCAGAGGCAGTATGACAGACGCCAGGCTCCACCTGAAGGAGCCGACGGGGCAGAGGCAGTATGACAGACACCAGGCTCCACCTGAAGCGCACCTCTACAGTGAGCTCAGCTCCCGCTGCCTACGCACCTGTGTGGAGTCGGTGACAGCAGCCAGCTGCAGGTACTCGGAATTCCCCCAGCCAAAGACACCTCCATCTGCAGACAGAGCCAAGCAGCAGTCGCCGTAGGTGGCGACCTGGACAACAGTTACTCCGGCAAGGTCTCCACCCAGCTTGCTGGGGGTGCTGGTGATGTTGTAGTGACCCAGGCCTAGCACAGGAGGAAACAGTGCATTAACTCACAGACACGGGAGACTTAGGGAAGGGCAGGCTCCTGGGATGCACTCTGTCCCACAGAAGACAGACAAAGAACACCACAGCCAGCATATTTTAACACCCTAGGAATTTCTAGGTCTAAATCAAGTTGACTGAGGACGGGAAATCATGAGTTCCAGGACAGCCTGGGCTACATTGTGAATCCTAAGCCAGTTTGGTCTATACTGTAGTTCCAGGACAGCCTTAGAAACAGACCTTCAACATGTGGTGGTGCACACCGTTAATCCATCCCAACACTCAGGAGGCAGAGATAGGAGGCCTCTGTGAGTTCAAGGACACCCTGGTCTACAGAGCCACTTCCAGGACAAGCAGGACTAAATAGAAAGATGAAGTCAAAAATGAAAGGAACGAAGGAAGAGAAGAAGGGAGAGAGGAGGGGAAGGAGGAAGGGAGGGAGGGAGAGAGGAGCGGAGGGAGGGGAGGAAGAGGGAGGGAGGGGAAGGAAGAGGGAGGGAGAGGAGTAGATCCTCAAACAAAACCCCCAAAAGTCAACTTAGAAAACTTTGGAAAATAAAATAACACAATATGATAGAGCTTTTGAGTGTGCATAAATTCTAAGCAAGTACTGCCTTTCTTCTTCCTGCTGCTCTTCGGGCTGCAGTACCACCATGCGTGCGGCATGCCAGCCCTGCAGGAAGTGCTTTCTAACCTGCGGGGCTTGCTGGGAGGTAAGGAAGGCAGACACAGCAGCATGCACCTGTAAGTTCATGTCCTCAGCAGGCTAAGGGAAGAGGCCACTCAGAGCAGGACTTTAGGCCACCCAGACAGCACAAGACCTTTATCCGGCAGCCGGCCAAAGCACGGCACTGAAGGCACTGAAGCAGAGGCTCCTGGGTAAATCAGGATCTCTGCAGCAGTGGCCCTGGCAAGAAGCCAGGGTCAGTGAAATGCCTTCGAGTGGAATGATCTCTAATGCAGGTCCTGAAGGTTCCCGCAAATTAAACTCAATAAAACACAAGTTCATAATTGAGTCCCTAAGCCCCCGAGGGAGGGGGTACCAGCACAATCCACAGAGGCAACAGACCAGCCTGCTCCTCCAGACTCCAGGCACAAGGAAATGAGGCCCAATGGTGCAGAGGAGCCTCTGTCACCTTGGCTTGTTTCTATGGAAACCAGCAGCAAAAGGAACAGGGAAGGATGCAAAGATGACATTCCCCAGGAGACCCAAATCAAGACCATGAGCCTTACAGCCCACAACGGCTGCAGAGGCCACAGGCCGAGATCCTGCACCTCCCCAGAGAGCCAAGGAACACCTACCTGTCTGCCCATCGGCGCCCCATCCACAAGAATAGACTTCGCCTCTGTCTGTGAGGAACAGGCTGTGGTCCTGACCACAGACGACCTGGCAGACAGAGCAGGTTGCTGTTAGAGCCCAGGCAGCCAGGCCCATGTGGAGAGCGCTCTGGGTCAGGTGGGCTCCCCCAAGTTCACCCTCACAGCTACTCTCTGAAGCCACGCGACCTGCCCCTGTCACCCTCTCCACTCATGAAAGCAAATGCAGACACCCTCAGAAGCAAGGCCAGCAGCTCTTCCTCCTCAGCCTCATCTCCCCACCTTACCCACTCTGACCTCGGCCTCTCCCCCTTGTACTGCCCTGAGGGGCACGCTTTCCTGTAGCCACACACAACCTTAAGGCCTGTCGACAGGACAAGAAGATTCCACACTCTTCTCCTAACTCACAGCTGCGGACAGCCGTTCTGCCAGCGACTGTGCTAAAGCAACAGTCAAGACCCTCCAGCACAAACAAACTGCTCAAGTTAGTGACTGACCAAAGTCACTCAGCAGGAAGTGGAGGGGTGGGGACTTGAACTCACACTTAACCACTCTGAAGTCAATGGAGACTTTCCCTCTGCTGCAACCTCCCTTCTACCCTGCTATGACCCCTTCCCTTCTACCCTGCTCCTGTGTTCTGGCATCGGTTCTGGCCTGTGCTGAGTTAATTTCTACTAATCTCTGCAGCCAGTGGGCTGGCTGCTCTTAAGTCAACCTGACACAAGTGACAGTCATCAGAGAAGATTGAGAAAACGCCTCCAACATAAGGTTTGGCTGTAGCAAAGCTTGTAGGACATTTTCTTAATCACTGATGGATGGCGGAGGGCCCAGGCAATGGTGGGTTCTGTAAGAAAGCAGGCTGAGCATGCCACAGGAAGCAAGCCAGTAAGCAGCTCCCTTCCATGGCCTCTGCATCAGCTCCTGCCGCCACTTCCGGCCCTGCTTGAGTTCCTGTCCCCACTTCTTCAGTGAAGAACAGCAATGTAGAAGTATAAGCCAAATAAACCCTTTCTTCCCCAAGTTGCTCACAGTCATGGTGTTTTATCAGCGCAATAGCACCCTTGAGATATCCGGAGAAGCCCAATGACACATGTGACGTCATCCCGTGCACTTTGCAACCTTCAGAAGCACCTGAGAAGACAGGCCTGGAGGTCCTCTTACCTGGACCACTTGTCCATCGAAGTCCTGCATCCTGTGCACTTTGTGGCTCTCGCTTCAGCCAGGAGCAGATTGAAGAGAAGCAACAGATGCGACCATGAGCACCGGACAGGCTGGGCCCCGCCCAGGAACCTACCTCCTGTCCTCCCTACCCGCAGTCATGTCCTCACGCACAGTGCAAATCTACCTCTTGTCATCCCTACCCACACAGTCATGTCTACACACACACACACACACACACACACACACACACACACACACACACACACACACACGGCAAACAGAACAGCTCTCAAGGTCAAATGATGCCGGGCAGTCGGCTAAGGCTGGTGAGTTTGTCGAGTTCTTAACTCTGTGTGTGGGTTTGTGTGCAAGTGACCAGGTGCCCTGAGAGGCCACAGGCGTTGCTTCTCCAGGTGGCTGTGAGCCACCCAAGGCAGTGCTAGGGACAGAAGTCCAGCCCTCCCTCTGCGGCAGCAGGAAGCACTGCGCTTTTCTGGTGTTTTCTGGTGTTTTTCTGGTGCTAGGGATGGGACCCAGGTGTCAGGCTCGCCAGCATAGCCCTACCCGAGCCGCTAACAGGGGAGCTTTGGACAACTGCTCTAAGACTGAGCCATGCCTGATTCTTACTGAAAGAGAAAAGTTAGCTATTCAACAAAGGAGCTGCAGTCCCAGGTCATGTGTTTGGTTGGTTGCTTCTGAGACAGGGTCTCTCTATTATGTAGCTCTGGCTGTCCTGGAACTCATTCTGTAGACCATGCTAGCCAAGAACTCAGGGTGTGCCTGCCTCTGCCTCCAGCATGCTGGGATTAAAGGTGTGTGCCACCAAGGCTGGCCTCCTAACCCTTCCTTTTTATATTCTGAGATAAGGTCTGCATAGACAGCCCAGGTAGGCCTTGAACTTTTAACCCTCCAGCCTGTAACTAAACAGTAGGATTTCTGCCCTGCACCACTATGCCTGACTTAGGAAAATATTTTCAACACTAAAGTAAAAAGAGTGAGATAAAGGGAAAATTTCTAAAGCTAATTTGATAAAGTGAACATTTTACAAAAATACAGAATAGTCACACATAATGGCGCATGCTTTAATCCCAGCATCCAGGAGGCAGAGCAGGTGGATCTCTGTAAGTACAAGGCCAACCTGCTGACACAGAAATTTCCCGGCCAGCCAAAGATATACAGTGATACCCTTTCTCAAGAAAATGGAGAAAGCAGGGTAGTGGTGGCGCATGCCTGTAATCCCAGCACTTGGGAGGCAGAGGCAGGCGGATTTCTAAGTTCGAGGCCAGCCTGGTCTACAGAGTGAGTTCCAGGACAGCCAGGGCTACACAGAGAAACCCTGCTCCAGTCAAAGCAGAAGGGCCTGGCAAGATGGCTCAGAAGCTCAGGGCATGGGGGGGTGCTAGCCCAGAAGCCACAAGGTGAGAACCGACTCCTGGAAATGATCCTCTGACTTCCACAGATGAGGGGAGGACGTGTATGTATGTGTACACACACACACACACACACACACTAAGCAACAGCTTTCTCCATCGTGACCCTTCCCTGTCACCCTACAGGATGGGCATCTGCTGAGATACGGCCCCTCCCCAGCACCCGTGTCCGCTCACCTGTACACTTCGTCCTCCACCACCTTCCGTCCACACTGCCCGTGGGAATTGTTCCCCATGCTGAAGACTGAAGCACACGCGAGAGCGGGCCAGCAGGTCAGTTCCGAGGGCTCCTGGCCTGCACCCTCGATAACCCTAGGCCTCCCTCTCCCACACACTCGCAGCCTCTGCAGCAGCCCATGGGGGCGACACGGCCTAGGCCGGTTCTCTTCTAGATCGACTGCACTCGCAGGGCTGGAGGTCACAGTCCACTGCTGGGACCCAGGAGAACCACGGGGGGAGGGGGACACGACCAGGGGCAGGAGGGCCTGCCGGGTCTCGTGACATTATTAGCATGCTTAGAAGCTATACAAATACATGCTCAGACAAAAACATATTACAGGCAATTAAAAATGAAAGCTGAAAAAATAAAATAAAATAAAATAAAAAAATAAATAAAATAAATAAAATAAAATAAAATAAAATAAAAAAATAAATAAAATAAATAAAATAAAATAAAATAAAACCAGGCTGGGCAGCAGAGATGGTCCAGCCCTTAGAAGCCAGGTGCTCGTCCAGAGGTACTGAGTTCAGTTCCCAGCACCCACAATGGGCAGTTAAAAGTGCCCAGCTGGGGTTGGTGCCCCATGCCCTGAGCTCCTGAGCCATCTTGCTAGATCCCTCTGTCCTGGATCTGATATTATCTCCTAGACCGTGCAGACACACACACACACACACACACACACACACACACACACGTAGTATACACTCAAATATACACAAAGACACATGAATAAAAGTTAAAAATAAATCTTAGAAAAGAAAAGAATCAAGGATTGGGGTAGCACATCAACTCAGTGGTAGAGTGGGCAGCAGCTTCCCAGCGGGGACCATGTGTTAGCAAGTCTGTGTGCAATGCCACCCTCTGAAGCCACCCTCAGTCTGCTGGGGAAACACCACATCACAGCCATCAGGAGGTACCCAGGAGCAAGGCCAGTGTCACAGATGCCCTCTCCTCTTCCTCCCCCCTCCTCCCCCTGCAAGCCTACTCACCACCTTCTCTGTCTGTCAGGACAAGGGAGTGTGCTCGACCGCAGGACACCTGCAACACCTTTGTCTCCTGAGGTCTGTCCAGGGGCAGCGGGACAGGCGAAGGCTCCAGAACGTACTCATAGCCCCTGGCTGGACAGAAGCACCCGGGTCACCAGGCTGCCGCTGGTGCCATCACATCAGCTCTTGGAGAAACCTGACGGTCCCATCCACTGCACTGATTTACACAGGAAAAACCCTGACAGCAGTGCCTCAGACCCGCGCTCTGGACAAGGCTAGTCTGAGGGTCCTGCCTCCCGGCCTGCCTCTGCCACCCCTCCACGCCACCGGCACCCTTCCACGCCACTGGCAGCTCCTGAACACTGCACTTGCCTCCTGACAGAACTCTCTGGGGCGGGGCTGGAGCTCGGTCACTGCGCCACCCGAGAGCCCCGCTCCAGACATTACAGAGCAGTAAGGGACAGACTGGAGTCTCTTTACAGGTCAGCAAGTAGTAGGTATTTGTCTCTTTTTGCCTAAATGGTCCATGTTGTTACCAGAGACTGAAAAAAATACCCTGAGACAACAGGGGTTGAGGGATTTTATTTGGTTATGGTTTGGGGTTTTTTTTTTTCTTCAGGACATGGCTTCTCTGTGTAACCCTGGCAATTCTACAACCCACTTTGTGGATCAGGCTGGCTTCAAACTCAGATATCGGCCTCTGCCCCTCTGACCCAACTTTAGTCCCAGCACTTATGAGGGAGGCAGCACTGGATTACAGTTGGGTCACTTGCTGGGCATTTGGCCCTTGAGTTTTTAAGACAGGGTATCGCTACGTAGCCCAAGACGGCTCAGGCCCCTCTCCCTCAGCCCCTCCCCGTGCACCCCACACACCCCTCTTTGTCTATTGGAGGGTGGGTACCTGCTTACTTTTATCCTTCCGGCTCCTGTGGAAACCCAGCTGGGAATCTTTGTTGAGTCCCATACCCCAGACTTTTGTCACGTCCTTGGTTCTCGAGGACAGCAATGTGAATCCATAGCCACAGGCAGCGGAGGAAATCTGAAAAGGAGTTCCCACAATGCACCACGGACTCATTTGTGGTGTCAGTGCTCTCAGCAAGATGTGACACCTATTTACATACACACGCATGTGCTGCCCACAGTGCCTGGGACTCAGCTGGGTCTGCCAGGCTAGACCATCATCTGTTTTCCCTGTACACACAGCACACACTGGGTATCTTCATCTCACGCCAGACAACCCAGCCCAGCATGGCAGCTGATGGAAGGAAGCCCTTAGTGCCAATCTCAGTCCCACCCCTTACCAGCTATGTGGCTACGGCTGTATCATTTATCCTCTCTAGATCTCCGTACGAAAAGGGAAAACAAGTACCAGACACATCAGTCAACGTGCCACTTACACTTCAATCCCCAGAACTATGTGGTGGAAGAAGAGACCTGACTCCTGCAAGCTGTCCCCCAAGCTCTACATGTGTGCAATGATTCCCAAGTGTGTGCACATACATGTATACACACACATCTTGAATAATGACATGTGTGCTCAAACATTTGTAAAGGAATGAGGGACTGGAGAGATGGCTCATAGGTAAGGACCCTTGTTCTGCTAGCAGGAGGGCCTGAACCCGGATCCATCCGGCATGGCTGTATGTGCTACCTTGTACGCTCAGTGATGGGGCAGAAATGGGAGAATTCCAGGTCACTGACCAGTCAGCCCAGCAAGTTCAAGGGCTTCAGGGGCGGTGAACGATCCTGTCTCAGGAGAGTAATCAGAGCTACAGAGGAAGGCAGGCAGTCTGGCCTCTGCACAGGCGAGCACAGGCGCACGCATCTACAAGCGCGCACACACTGAGAGAAAAGCACACCCTCACTGGTTGTTACCAAGAAGAAATGAGTTCATACATCCAAAGCCATTGTAGCGAACAGCACCTGACTCATGCAACTTACTCTGTCAGTAGAAAACTAAGGTCCAGGGGCTGGGGAGATGGCTCAGAGGTTAAGAGCACTAACTGCTCTTCCAGAGGTCCTGAGTTCAAATCTCAGCAACCACATGATGGCTCACAACCATCTGTAATGAAATCTCACGCCCTCTTCTGGTGTGTCTGAAGACAGCTACAGTATACTTACATATAATAAATAAATGAATAAATCTTTTTTTTTAAAAAGTCAAAAAAAAAAAAGAAAGAAAACCAAGGTCCCAGAGATTAAGACACCAGCCCAAAGGAGGGCAGGGTGTCTCCTTCCGGAGGGCAGGGCGGACCACACTACACTTCACAGCCTGGGGCCACGCAGGGGGTTGCCATGGCTACCATAGAAGTCATCACTTCTAGTGACTGGAGGGAACTCAACTTGAAACTTTACTTCTGGTGGGAGCGCTAATTCTAGTCAGGGCCAGAGCTAACCCAAACCCCTGTTCCTTCTAAAAATCAAATCTCTCCACATTACCCAGAGTAGCCACAGCCCCCTGACAGGGGTCACCCCAGTCTTGCACTCAATGCCCCCAAGTCCTCTCTGTCACACACTCACTATAAACTCCTCAGTGTAAGGCTCTCCTGATATCTCTCAGCTGTGTACAGTTTAATCAGAGACCCCCTTTAAATTCCACTGAATCCTAAACAAAATGCCATAATCCTCCTGCCTCAGCCTCCTAACTGCTGCCATTACAGACCTGTGCCACAACTGACCAGGAACATTTTTCAGTCTAGCTAACTATTTCTTTTTAAGTATGATTTTTTCTTATGTGTCTGTCTGTGTCTCTTTGTACATGTGCACACATGCATGCAGGGACCCTCAGAATCCAGGAGAGGGTACTGGATTGCCTGGAGCTGGAGTTACAGTGGACTGTTAGCCACCCCTGGGGCCCTGAGACAGAAACTCATGAGCCCTCCAGTCCTTAACTGCTAAACCATCTCCAGCTTTTCTGAGCTATAATGTTATTACAATTTGTTGAAGTTTTACTTACTCATGTCCTTCGAAAATGACACGTCCCTCTTTTTCCCTTGTGACAGTTTCCCTCCTAAGATTCATACAAGGCATGTATACCACCATCCTTCTGCTCAAAACCCTTCAACTCTTTCTTTCTTTCTTTCTTTCTTTCTTTTGTTTGTTCGTTTGTTCTCTCATTTTGTTTTTCTTCTTGAGACAGGGTTTCTCTGTATAGTCCTAGTTGGCCTGGAACTCGCTCTGTACACCAGGCTGGCCTTGAACTCAGAGACCTGCCTGCCTCTGCCTCTGCAGGGATCGAGGGCGTGCGCCACCACACCGTGCCGCGCTGCAGTTTCTGGCCTCCAGAGCCACCATCCTTTGGACATGGCCTGAGGTCCAGAGCTGATCTACATGGGAGGCTGAAGCTAACTGGGCTGCAGGAGAGGAAGCGGGAACGATTTGGGTTCAATTTCTGCACCTTGTAGCTCCAGTTCCGTGGGATCCCATGCCCTCTTCCTCTGGCCTATGTGGGCACCAGGCATGCAAGTGATGCACAGACAAACAGAGACACAGACAGACAGACAGACACGGGAGACAGACAGACAGACTGAGACAGACCCCCCTACAGATCTAAAAATTACACCTAGCACACTAAAACTATTCTCATGCTTAGAGATGCCTATTTATTTAACACTCAACAGATATGTGATGGGCACAAGGTGCCGTTTATTCTGTTCATGTGTGAAAAGCTTTGAGCAGTATCCAACAGTGTCAGATAACATTGACATGATAATATGCCAGGAGGGGACCTCCAGCTACAGTCTATACGGAGGTTCATGAATGTCTTCCCCACAAGCAAGACCAGGTCTGGTGTCTCATACCTGCAGTCCCAGCATGCAGGATTCTAAAGCAGGAGGATCACAAGTTTTTCCGGGTTTTTTGTTTTGTTTTTTTTTTATGTTTTTATTTGTTTTGTTTTGTTTTGTTTTGCATAAGTGGTTTTGGATTTGTTTATTTGATTGGTTTTTGTTGTTTGATTTGATTGTTGTTTTTAATTAATTTATTATTATATATAATTTATTTGTTAATTAATTAATTTATTATATATAGAGTGTTCTGTACATATATCTGCATGTCAGAAGAGGATGCCAAATTTCATTATAGTGATTGTAAGCCACCATGTGGTTGCTGGGAATTGAACTCAGGACCTCTGGAAGAGCAGTCAGTGCTCTCAACCTGAGCCATCTCTCCAGCCTGGATCACAAGTTTAAAATCATCTAACTACACACTGAGATTAAGGCCAACTTGTGTTGCATATAAACTCTCTGTCTCAAAAAACAAAATAAAAAAAAAGTTAGCTTTTTTACTAATCCGATTTCACACTATAATAAAAGTTCCACCCCATTAAACCAAGCAAGAAAAAGAAAATAAGGACCCAATTAGAAACAAGTCCATAAAACTACCTCTATGAACAGGCAACCTGAACATAGAACACACTAAGAAATACACAAAAATCTGTAAGAACAGGGACCAGAGCCAGGCCTGACGGCTTGAATCCCAGCACTCAAGGGTCAGAGGTGGGTCGATCTCTCTGTCAGTTTCAAGGCCGAAGCAAGTCCCAGGACCACAAGAGCTAATATAGGGAGACCCTGTCTTGAAAAACTGAACTTAAAAAAAAAAGGAACAAGAGCTGGGAGATGGCTTACTTACGACCTTCTGTAATCCCACTTTGACAGGCTCTAAAGGCCTCTTCTGGCTTCCATGGGCACCAGGCACAAAAATGATACAGGCATGTATGCAGGTAAAATACTATATTCATTTTTTAAAACTGTTTTTAATCTATAGGGCCATTTATAACTGCAGCAACGTTACAAGATAGAAGACACAAGCACACAATTAGAAAATAAATAAATAAATAAACTGGCTGATTTTTTTTTCCCTCAACTAAAGATGCTAGCACAGAGGCTGGAGAGATGGCTCAGCGGTTAAGAGCACTGACTGGTCTTCTGAAGGTCCTGTGTTCAAATCCCAGCAACCTCATGGTGGCTCACAACCATCCATAATGTGATCTGACACCCTCATCTGGTATGTCTGAAGACAGCTACAGTGTACCTAGATATAATCATAAATAAATCTTTAAAAAAAAAAGAGAGAGAGAGATGCTAGCCCAATAGGGACAGGGTCTCATTGTGTACAACTTGTGAGCAACCCTCTTGTCTCAACCTTCCAGTCCAAGTCCTGGGAATACAGGTGTGAGGCACCACGGCAGGCAGGCTGAGCCCTTTTTAAACACGAGCCTCTTTAGAGGCACCATGTACAACCTTCCATTCTCTCTACAACTGCTCAGATTAACATCTCCTTTCCGGGCAGTGATGACGCACGCCTGTAATCCCAGCACTCAGGAGGCAGGGGCTGGTGGATTACTGAGTTCGAGGCCAGCCTGGTCTACAAAGCTCGTTCCAGGTCAGCCAGGGCTACACAGAGAAACATCTCCTCTCCCAGCTGTCCATCACTTACTCCAGCCAACACATTCCCGACCTTTGCAATTTTCTTTCCCTCGCGGAGCCGGTCTAGTCTGAGTACAAATACCCTCATTTACACCCCATCAGCTGTGGGGCCCTGGGCCTTACTCGCCCTCTCTGTTGCTAACAGGGAGGTGACAGCTACAGCCTTTTGGGGTACTGAGCAAATGATCTAAGAAGGGCAGAACGCTTGTTGTGATTGTCAAACTCCGCAATCCAACAAGAAAGTAAGTGAAGACATAAAACTTTCTCGAACCATATGCAAACTACACACAGAAAATGCTGAGAAAGACACAAAAATCCACAGACGTCACAAGCAAGCTAAGCAGTTAAAGACGGATATCCGAGATAAACGGTCTTCTTGGAAGCCACCCCATGCCTTCCTCAGCAGATCCCGGGATCTAGGATCTAGATCTAGCAGATCTAGGAGGTCACGCTCCCGGAAGTCCGGCCACGCGGGAAGCAAGTCCCCGAAGGGAGGCGGCGAGGATGCCAGTGCCCTCACCTTATGGTCCAGCTCCAGGCGGTAGGGTACCGGCTGGATCCTGCGTCGGGGCCGCAGGCCGGCGCGCGGTCCGGGCCCCGAGGACGGCACCACGAAGCTGGGCACTCCGAGAGCCCCGGAGAAGCTGAAGCCCCATACGAACACGCGATCGGCGCGAGCCGCGCGCTCGCCCACGTACTGGAACACTGGAGCGTCCGCCTCGGCCTCGGCCGCTTCTCGCCGGCTCCGTGAACGGCCGGCCGGTCTCCAGTGCTCGCGAGCCGGTACCGGCCGCCTCAGCCGCGGCCCCAGCAGAGCCCGGGATGCCGCCGCCGCCGCCGCCAACATCCTCCGCTTCACGCGTCAACCGCTTATGGGGGCCGCCATCTTGTGTAACCCCTGACTTCTAGCCTACCGGAAGTAGATACGGCCATGCTTACTACTGGCTGAAGGCGAAGCGCGAAGGGAAATGCAGCCATGTTTACTATTGGCAGATGATTACCACTGGATGAAAGTAAAGACATGGGAAGTCTATGGCCTCGCCGTCGTTATCCCTGAGCAGGGGACTTGAATGAATGTCAAACTATTATTTGAAGATTCCTGTGAAGTGTCCTATGCTTCTTACTGCCCTTTTTCAAATTCTTTTTGTGTGTGTATGTTGGTTTTGGTGTGGACTTATTTAGGTGGTGCTGGGAATTGAACCCAGGCCCTCACACATACTTAGGGTATATGCTAACACAGACTACTCTCCCAACTCCAAGAAGTGTTTTATATAAATACTGAAAGGAGGAGTATCCTAGATGCTTATCTCATGGAAGCAAAACTGGGGAAGGTAGCTGGACGTAGTGGCTCACAACGGTGACCCCAAATTTAGGCTGAGACAGGAATATTGCTGCAAACTTGAAGCCACCCTAGAAGAAAGAAAACCTATTAATATATATGTTTGTTTGTTTGTTTGATACAGAGTCTCATTATTTAGCCCTAACTGGCCTGGAACTTGCTCTGTTCCTGTAGACCAGGTTAACTCAAACTCAGAGATCCACCTGCCCCTGCCTCCTGAATGGTGTGTGTCACCATACCCAGCACTGGTTGGTTGATTTAGTTTATTTTAGGCGGTTTTATTTTATGCATATAGATTCTTTGCCTGCGAGTATATCTGTGTACCCTGTGTGTATAGTGTCTGTGGAGGCCCCAGAAGAGAGTGTTAGATCCTCTAGAACTGGAGTTACAGTTGATACCCACCCACCCCACCCCTATGTGGACACTAGAAATAGAACTTTGCTCTTCTGGAAGAATAAACAGAATTTTGTTTTCTTTGGTTGTTATTGTTTTTGCACAATGTTCTTAACTGATGAGCCCTTTCTCCAGCCCTCTGATATTTTTTAAGACAGGGTCTCACTCTGTAACCCAGGCTAGCCTCTAACTCACTAAAGTTCTCCTACCTCAGCCTCCCAAGTGATGGGATTACAGACCCATGTCAATATGCCAGGTTCAACCCTGGTTGAACCACACCTGGCTTTCACGGGCCCTTCTTAGTTCCTGTGGACCTCAGCTCCAGAATGAAAGGCTATGTAGGGAAATTCAGTCCCTAAATAAGATTTTTATAAAACAAAGGTTGCAGTTCATGACAGGGCTTCCCAGATGTTAGCCCTTAATGCAGAGTGGACCCTTCCCTCCCGGCCTCCCTTTGCTCAGCCTTAGCGTGCATTGCTTGATAAACAGGAATGTACTACTTAGGTTTTCTTCAGATGGGTCTCATGTATCCCAGGCTGAGCTCGAATTCATTTTGTACCCAAGGATGGCCTTGAACTCTTGATCTTTTTGCCCATCTCCAGTGCAAGGGTTACCAGTGTGCACCACTATGCTGAGTTTACACAGCCCTGGGATGGGACCAGCTATGCAGGAAACACACTGTCAACTGAGGAACAGCTGAAGCCCCACAATTCATCCAGTGTTTACTAAATCCCCAAATAATCTCAAAGTGTAAGACTATGTTACAGACCTAGTGTGTGAAGTGTGTGCTTATCTGTATGTTCTTACTGCTTTGCCAGGATGCAGGACTGTCTCATAAAGGCGAAAACTCCAAGAAGATAAGGGGATCCACTGGGGACAAACAAGACGGCTTTAGGGGATAGGTGTTTGCCACCAAGCCCCAAATCCCAGGGCTTCCACATGGGGGACAGAAGGAGAGAACAGACACCTGCAAGTTGTCCTCTGACCTCCAAACTGACTCTGTATCATGGGCATCTCCCCACACATTCCCACAAAATAAATGCAAAGTAAATTAAAAGGCGGGGCATCCAGAAAAGAGCTTTATGGAGCTCAGCGGGGATGACGTCAGGCCGCTGGCCTCTCGCTCTCACGTGATAAGGGACACGCCTCCTGTTGTTCAGAATCCAGGCGAAACCCTTCTTCCCCAAAGTGGATCCGTCTGCAAGCTTCGTGAGCTGCAGCTTGCGGCCATCATATCAGTCTCAGGTCAGGTCAGGAGGGCAGAGCCTGGACAGAGACAGACACGTGACACTCATGAGGCGGGGCCTGACTTCCCTGGGCAAACTGAAAGCAAAGTCACTCCAACCCTGGGGAGCCAAGGCAGGATGTGTGTGTGAGTGTGTGTGTGTGTGTCTTAACAAGCAAAGCCAGCCAGTGATGGCACACGCCTTTAATCCCAGGAATGAGGAGACAGAGGCAGGTGGACCACTGTGAGTTCGAGGCCAGCCTGGTCTACAGAGTAAGTTCCAGGATTACACAGCCAGGGCGACAAGAAAAACATCCCTCCCACCTCCAAAAACAAACACAAAATAAAAAAGATGTGGATCGTGGAAGGCAAAATGAAAGAGGGTAAATTCACAATTCACAGATGCCAAAGCATCTTTCCCGACTAAACATTCCGGCAAGGAGCTGGTGTGAGTGGGGTGACGTCATTAGGTGTGAAGACAGAATAGGTCCAGAGTGGAGAACAGATGTGACATCCACTGCTGTCTGTCCAGCACCGTGGATGCTGAGGCTGGAGAATCCAGGGTCCCAGGCCAGCCTAGGCAACAGCATGAAACAGGATCAAAACAAGAATTCAAAATCACTTGGCGTTATTACTCAATAGTGGAGCCCTTGCCCCCATTGAGGGACTGGGGGCGTGGCCCAGTGGTAGAGCCTTGCCTAGAATCCCCCAGGGAGGGGCTGGGGGCGTGGCTCAGTGGTAGAGCCCTGCCTAGAATCCCACAGGGAGGGGCTGGGGGCGTGGCTCAGTGGTAGAGCCCCTGCCTAGAATCCCCCAGGGAGGGCTGGGGGCGTGGCCCAGTGGTAGAGCCCCTGCCTAGAATCCCCCAGGGAGGGGCTGGGGGCGTGGCTCAGTGGTAGAGCCCTGCCTAGAATCCCCCAGGGAGGGCTGGGGCGTGGCTCAGTGGTAGAGCCTCTGCCTAGAATCCCCCAGGGAGGGGCTGGGGGCGTGGCTCAGTGGTAGAGCCCCTGCCCACTTTCCATAAGCCTGTGCGCTGCAGGGAAAACTTAAAAATCAACCTGTCTAAGCCATGTGTGGCTCATCTGCCTCGCCAGCACTCAGCAGGAGCAGGATCTCGGGCAGCCTGGGTTGCAGTGTGACGTCATCTCACACACACAAAAAAGATCAATAGCCCTAGATGGATCCCTCAACTTTCTAGACCATTTTACATTTAGGAGACGGCCAAAAAGACAGAAGGGCAAGGTCGTGCACACCCTTAATCCCACCACCACTCCAAAGCCAAAGGAAGGCAGATCTCTGTGAGTTTGAGGCCAGCCTGGTCTACATAGCTAGTTCCAGGCCAGTCAGGCTGACATAGTGAAAGCCCAGTTCAAAAGATAAAAGTCGTCGAAAGGAAAGAAGTCTTCTCTGTTGTAAGACTGGGAGCGAGGAGTCGGACACGGCGGGGCGTACCTTTGATCTCCGCGCTCAGTACGCATGCGCAGCTGAATATAGCTTGCCTGGTCTACACAGTGGGTTCCAGACCTGCCAGGGCTATGTGTTCACGGTGAGACCTTATCTCAAAGGGAAAAAAGGGAAAGCAAAGGTGGCCTGGGGCCATTTCAGCCATTAACAGTGCTTGCAGCTCTCGCAGAGGACTCCAATTTGGTTCCCAGTCCCCACATCAGGTGGCTCACAACCACCTAAGAACTCCAGCTTCAGGGAATCTGACATAGACCTCTGGTCTCCAGGGGCCCTTGGACTCATACAGACATGCACATGTACAAATAAATAAAAATGTTTAAAAAATCTTCCAAAATTGTAACCAAGAGGCCGGCGCCAGTGTGAATCATGGCCACTAGGTGGCAGTGCTTGCCCACCAATCTGGTCCCTATTTTGTGGCAAGGCGCATTAACAGTCAAGCTCAGAAGGAGATTTATGATTACAGTCAGAAGCAGGGAGTGTGGTCCATTGGTAACGTGCTCACCTAGCATGTGCAAGCTCTTGAGTTCTACCCACAGCCCCACAAAAGTAAACGTTTGCGGTTTTTGAAACAGGGTCTCATGTAACCCGGGCTGGTATTGAACCTGCCAACTTGCTTGAACTCCTGATCCTCTTGCCTCTGCCTCCTGTGTGCCAGGATTACAGGCAAGCACTATCAAGTCCAGTCTCAATTTTAAAATGTAATATGTATTTGGGGATGGGGATGAATGCATACCACAGTATAAGTACAAAAGTCAGAAAACATCTTTAGGAAGTCACTCTCCTCCATATAGGTTCAAAGATGGGCTCAAGAATTTCAGACTCGCTGGGTGATGGTGGCGCATGCCTTTAATCCCAGCACTTGGGAGGCAGAGGCAGGCGGATTTCTGAGTTCGAGGCCAGCCTGATCTACAGAGAGAAACCCTGTCTCAAAAAAACAAACAAACAAAAACAAAAAACAAAAAAAATTCAGACTCAAAAAACAAGAGCCTTCATCCTCTGGGCCATCTCACCACCCCACAATTTAAAACTGTTAATAGATTTTTTTTTCTTTTTGAAACAAGATCTGATTGTATGGCCCCAGCTCGCCTAGAACTCACTGTGTAAAGCAGGCTGGTGTGGAACTCGGAGCTCTCCTGTCTTTGTGTTTGAAGTGCTGGGATTGAGGGTGTGTGCCACCACATGGGGCCAAATGGATATCTCATCACCCCAAAATAATTTATTGTCTACCACAAACATAATCTTGGTGTTTGAAAATATTTAGAATATATGAGGAAGCTAAACACGGTGGCACAAGCCTGTCTTCTCAGCACTTGGGAGGCAGAGGCAGAGGATCAACTCATGGTCATCCTTGGCTGCACAGTGAGTTTGAGGCCGGCCTGGATTCCACGAGACCTTGTCTTGAAATAACACAGGGGAAGGAAAAAAGAAAATCAGTAGACCCTACGACAAGTTCCCAGGTGCTGCGCTGTACGCTCTAATTTTTATTCAAGGCTCCCTGTTTTGTTCTTTTTCTCACAAAATTGGCTTTGCTCTTCATAACATTTACTTCTGTGAAAATTTAAAAGTCAACTTGTCATCTAATCCCACTGGGTTTTACTGTTGAGATTGCATCAAATTCCTGAGTTAACTGAGAGGCGCTAACTACGATAAATGGCATTTCAGCCTTGAGTCATCCTGCTCATGACGGCAGCATTCACCAGTGTCACCAAGGGTGCAGGTCACCAGCCTGAGTGGACCCTGCACTCCACTTGCTGTTAAACACTATCCAGTTTTCTTACTTTAGCCTCTCTTGCTGATACTTATTTTTTTATGGTTGCAATGTGTAGCTGATTTATTACTTTTGGGACAGGGTCTCATTATGCAGCTCTGGAGGGGAGGAGGAGGAGGAGGAGGAGGAGGAGGAGGAGGAGGAGGAGGAGGAGGAGGAGGAGGAGGAGGAGGAGAAGAAGAAAGAAAGAAAGAAAGAAAGAAAGAAAGAAAGAAAGAAAGAAAGAAAGAAAGAAAGAAAGAAAGAAAGAAAAGAGGAAGGGAAGGAAGGAAGGAAAACTCAACCAGCTATTATGGTCCAGGATAAAATGTCCTCCCCAAAAGCTCATCTATTGAAAACTTGAACCCCAGCTGATTGCTCTATTTGGGTCGCTCTGGAAATCTCGGGAGGTAGGGCCTAGGGGGAGGAAGTGGGTCACTGATGATGTAACTATACCTCTTCTTTCTCCCCCTCTTCCTCCCTCAGCTTCCTATCAGGAAATGGAGGAGGTCCCACAGCACATGCTCCCACCCCATCGGCCTGAAACCTGTCGCCTTGAGATGGGGTTGAGATGACGAGGACGGGTGGGCCATATTGTCCTCCTGCAGCTCAATGTCTCCTGGGCTACACAGATTTCAAGTTCAGAGGAATGGTCTAGACTGAAGACCAGCAAATCATGACAATGTTTTGGGGGCCTGTTTGTTTGTTTGTTTGGTTTGGTTTGTTGTTATTGTTGGCTGGTTTATTTTTGTTTGTTTCTTTTTTTTTTTTTTAATGTTTTGAGACAGGGTTTCTCTGCATATCTTTGGCTGTCATAGAGCATGTTCTGTAGACCAGGCTGGCCTTGAACTCAAAGATCTGCCTGCCTTTGCCTCCAGAGCGCTGGGATTAATGGCCTGTACCACCACCCAGCATGGAAATGTTATTTAATAACCCTGAAACTAGGTAAGTCAAGGACTGAGGGCAGGCAGCAAAGAGAGTGGAGACAGAAAACAGGAAAGGTGTGGAGAGAACACAGTGGGAGCCAGAACAGCCACCAAGCACTGTGCCCTGAAAAGTCACATTGCCAGGGTGAGTGACCTGGTTTTGACAAGTCCCGAGAGCAAGTGATTTTCAGGCTGGACAAATACCACAGGATCCAGCTAGCAATCGGTGACCCACTTGTGGCCTGGGGAGGAAAGAATTAATTGCAGCCAGCTCAAGAACACGAGCAAATACAGACTACATAGGAGGCTACACAACCTTTCCTCGGATGAACGAAGCGTTATTTCTCATCTTTTTTTTGGAACAGGATCTTATTATATAGTCACGGCTGGCCTGAAACTAAGTAGCCAAGGCTGGCCTCAAACTCACAGGGATTTGCCTATCTCTGCCCTGTGAATGCTAGAATTAATGACATGTGTCACCATACACCAAGCAATAAATTATTGTTATTATTATTATTAGCGGGTGTGGGTGCCTACAGAGGCCAGAGGATTGATTCCTTGTGCCTCTGAAAGCACACTACCAGCTCTTAACAGCTGAACCACTTCGCCAACCCCCTTTGCAAATAAATCTTAAAGCAAAGAAACCGAAACGCTGGTAAAGTGGGGCTGGAGAGATGGCTCCGCGGTTAGGGACACTTGCTGCTTTTGCAAGGGACACAAGATCAGTTTTCCGCATCCATGCCATCTCTAACTCCAGGTCCAGGGCTATCGTGACCTCTTCTGGCCTTATACACAGGCTGGCAAAATATTGGAAGAAGACAGTGCCTTAGGAATTGCCCCCGAGGTTTGCATCACGGGCACAACAATTTTTAAAGGAAATGCAATGTTCTAAAAGGTAGGTGGTGTGGTGGCGCTCAGGAGGTGTGTGCTCAGGAGGATGGCAGTGGATCTCTGAGTTCGAGGCCAGCCTGGTCTACAGTGCAAGTCCTGGGATAGCCTGGGCTACAGGACAAAATCGAGGGGGGGGGGCAGCGAATGCCTCAGTAACACCTGAGGTGTCCTCTAGGCTTCCACATGCACGCACCACTGTGTATCGAGAAAGACCTTGCACAGTCGGGGAAGGCGCGAAGACACGCGCGCGCCACGCACCCCCCGCAGGCCGCCGCGCGGAAGCCGTCCGGAAGCGCACCGGAAGTGGCCGTCCCCACTGGGGGTGCTTCGGACACGCGCGGGAAGCCGACCTTCCAGGAAGCAAAGACAAAAAATAATAATAAAAAAGAAAGGGGGAAAAATAACTAATAAAAACGAGAAACAGGAGGGGCGCGTACAGAGGCCGGCGGGGAGCAGGCGCCCTCCGCCCACGCTCCCTCGCCCCCCGGGCTCCGGGCGCCTGCCCAGGGCCGCTGCGCACGCGCAACCCAGGCTTCAGACCCCCGGCGCGGACCGCACGGCAGGGCCCTCAGGTGCGTACTCCGCCGCCGCGTCCCTCACAACTTCCGCTTCCGGAAGTCCCCCGGGGCAGAGAGATCTCTCGGGGCGCGTGGCGGAACCTTTTAGGCGCCCGGTGGCCCGCCCCGAACCCCATTTTCTGCACCGCAAGCAGGCCCTGAAGAGTGGGGGTGGGGTGGGGAAGACGTGCGGTTAGGCGCCCTTCGCACGCAAGGCGCGCACCAAAATCTCTCTTTTGATTGGTTGGAACGGGACGAGGGGGCGGGAAGAGTCATGACCCTGTGCGTGCCGAGGTCACGCGCCGCCTGACGTGACCTGTGCAGTGTGTAGAAACACTTGATTGGTTAGGGTAAGAGGCGGGGCCATCTCGGTTGCCTAGCAACGGTGCTCGGCTCCACCTTCGGTGTTTTGTTTTGCTTGTTGGCTCTGGAATTATGGGGGCATCTGGTATTCGTGTCTGCCTGGGGCTTAGGTCGATAAAGAACGAAAGAAAGGGCCCAGCGTCCAAAATGTGGCTTGTGTGTCTAGTGGTACTGTCTAGTTGACAGTACAAGGTGGCCTATGGACATAATACATAGTACAACAATCAAAAAGATTTTTTTTTTAAATTTACTTAAAACCGTTTAAAATTTTTAGTAACTTTAAAATGTAAACCTGAGTTCAACTCCCAACAACCACATGGTGGCTCACAGCCATCTGTAATGGGATCTGATGCCCTCTTCTGGTGTGTCTGAAGACAGTGACAGTGTACTCACATACATATAATAATTAAAATCTAAAAACAACAACAACAACAAAAATCAGTACTTAGGAATGTGACCCCATCCGTTCCAGAGAGCTAGCTAGCTTTACAAACCTCTTCGGTATGTTCTGTAACTCTGCTCATTACAACCCACTTGGAGTACAGAGATACCTGTGTCCCTCAATCTTGTTACACCTCCCCTATTGTTACACCTCTCCTACCTACGGTGCTTGGATCACACATGATCAAACATGGTCATCTTTCACTGTAAGTTTTATACAGTTGTCTTCTAGGAACCTAATTAGGTAAGACCTCTTCGTTTATAAAAAATAAAATAAAATAAATGGAGGCGCTGGAGAGTTGGCTCAGCAGGTAAGAGCGCTTGCCGCCCTTGCGGCGGATCAAAGCATAATTCCCATAACCCACATCAAGGAGCCCACAACCCCCTGGGACTCCAGATCCAAGGGACATGAAGCTTTTTTCCTGGCCTACACAGGCACGTGAGCATGCACACGTACGTACTCATGTGCGCATGTGCACACACAAATATGCACATAGAACTAAATCATCTTTTTTAAAGTAGAAGACTAAATAAAGCATGTTTGTCTGTTGTGGATGACACCACTGTATTTCTGTGCGTTGGCTATGGGATTTATTTTTGGATTCCTGTGGGTGTTTACTAAAGAATAGAATTGCTGGGTCAAGCTTTGTGGCTGTTCTATTTTATTGGTGCTTGGGATGGAGCCCAGAATCACTGAGCTACAGCAGCAAACTTAATATAGACTTGTATATTTTTCAAGACAGGGTTTCTCTGTGTAACAGGCCTGGCTGTCCTGGGTAGACTGTAGACCAGGCTTGCCTCAGACCCACAGAGCTCTGCCTGCCTCTGCCGCTCAGCTGCTTGGGATTAAAGATGTGTGTCGGCATTACCTGGCTCTGATTATTATTTTATGTGTGTGGGTGTGTTCCGCCTGCCAGTATGCCCGGGCACCACATGCATGCAGTGCCAGCCGAGGCCAGGAGAGGGCACCACATCTCTTGGAACCAGATCCAGATGGTTGTGCATTGCCTTGTGGGTTCTGTGAACTGAAACTGGGTAAACTGAAACTCTGAAGAGCAGCAGGCGCTCATAACCATGGAGGCATGGCTCCAGCCCCCAACTTATTAGTGTTATTTTGAGACAAGATCTCCCTAAGGTGTTCATCCTATCTCATCTTCTAGAACTACTGGGAGTCCAAGGTTAGACCACCATGCATAAATTATTTATTTTCAAGACAGTCTTGGTATGTAGCCCCGCTGGCCTTGCTAACCATCTCCCTGTGCTAAGACAGTAGATGTTTGACTATCATGGCCAGCTTTCTAAAAGAAAAAAATAAATAACAAGGTGCTGAAGAAATGGCACAGTGGGGTAAAGTTGATTGCTGCTAACCCTGATGATGCATCTGATACCTGGGACCCACTTGGAGTACAGCGATAGCTGTGTCCCTCAATCTTGTTACACCTCTCCTACCTACGGTGCTTGGATCACACCATTTATTGTCATACATGGGCTTTCGTTTGGTTGTTTGGTTGAGTTTTGTTGTTGTTCTGAGACGGAGTTTCTCTGTGTAGCTCTGGCTGTCCTGGAACTTACTCTGTAGACCAGGCTGGCCTGTTTCTGCCTCTTCCCAAGTATGCACCACCACTCCCTGACCACCCACCAGAGTTTTAGCTGGAGGCAGAGCTGAAGGCCTTTGTTGCAGCTCCTAGAAAGTTACTTAGTGGTCATAAAGATACTAGGCCTGATAGGACGTGACTGCAAGAGGCTATTAAGAGGCAATGAAGATAGCCCAAAGGAATTTGTCTTCTGGACCAGAGACTATAAAATAACCTGCTAGCTCCTGGCTGTCCATACAGCACCTCAGACCAGCTGCAATTCCCAAGGTTTCTTTCTTGATCTCCCTCACAGACGCTGGGCCCTGCCATTGCAGAAGGCAGAGGGAGGCAGACGGGAGGTGGGGTCAGGTATCAGATATCCTGCATATTAGAGGTTTACATTCCAGTTCATAACAATGGCAACATTACAGTTATGTATTAGCAATGACATAATGTTACGGTTGGGGGATCAGCACAAAATGAACTGTATTGAAGGGTCTCACTATGAGGAAGGCCAAGCGCACTGAGCTAAACTGCAGGGTGGATATGTGTCCTAATAACACTGTACTTTGTTCCATTTCAACTTATTTATTTATTTATTTATTTATTTATTTATTTGAGACCAGAGTCTCATTGTAGCCCAGGCTAGGCTAGAGCTCTGTTATCTACTATGACCTTGGCTTTTGAGCCCCGTGTCCCCTTCTTAGGTGCTGGGATTCCAAGAGTGTACCACCTGTCTGTCTGTCTGTCTGTCTGTCTGCTTGTTTGTTCTCCATGTTGAGGATGGACTCTAGACTCCAAGCACGCTAGCCAAGAGTACTCCAGCAACAGAGCCCTCTAACCTGCAGTTAAGGAAAAGTTAATTACTATATAAAATGCTGCGGGTCCTTTCCGTGTGAGTACGAAAGGCCCTGGGAGCTGATATTCTGTAGGCTCCTTAAAGCCTGATGTGGTTAGTTTCACTGGGTTTGGTGGTACCTGTCTTTAATCCCAGCCCACAGCAAGCTGAGGCAGGAGGATCATGAATTTGAGATTAGTTTGGGCTACAGCATAATGAGACCTTTTCTCAAATGCAATAATAAAAGTAGTCATGGGGCTCAGTGGTTAGAGCTCTTACAGTTCTTGCAGGGACCTGAGTTCTGTTCCCAGCATCCCTGTGATGCAGTTCAGAGCCACCTGTGACTCCTGCTTCTGGGATCTGAGATCATCCTCTGGCCTCTGGGGCACCCCTCACTTGCACATTTTCGTACACACATACACACACACACACACACACACACACACACACTCTTTTTATTTCCTAGACAGGGTTTCTCTGTGTAGTCCTGGCTGTCCTGGAACTCACTCTGTAGACCAGGCTGGCCTTGAACTCAGAAATCTGCCTGCCTCTGCCTCCCAAGTGCTGGGATTAAAGGCGTGTGCCACCACCGCCAGGCTGATTCTTTTTTCTTTTTTTTTTTTTTTTAAAGATTTATTTATTTATTTTTATGTATATGAGTACACTGTGTACAGATGGTTGTGAGCCACCATGTGGTTGCTGGGATTTGAACTCTGGACCTTCAGAAGAACATCCAGTGCTCTTAACTGCTGAGCCATCTCCCCACCATTGATTCTTTACTCCTGCTTGATGCAGAGTTGATACCAACCAGTAAGCCCTTCAGATCATCCCCTCTCCCACTGCCTGTCATTTCTTTCTTGTCAAAGCCCAAAGCTTTAAGCAAGCGTGGTGGCTTGTTTTCTCAGCAGTTGGAAAACGGAGGAAGGAGGGTCAGGAATTCAGTCCTCCTGTCAGTGTGCTGGGCTGATAAGAGCCATTGCAAAATAAAATAAAATAAAATAAAATAAGCTGGGCGGTGGTGGCGCACACCTGTAATCCCAGCACTCTGGGAGGCAGAGGCAGGCGGATTTCTGAGTTCGAGGCCAGCCTGATCTACAGAGTGAGTTCCAGGACAGCCAGGACTACACAGAGAAACCCTGTCTCGAAAAAACCAAATCTAAAAAAAACAAAATAAATAAATAAATAAATAAATAAAAATAAAATAAATAAAATAAAAAATAAAATAAAAATAAAAAAATAAATAAAATGAAATGAAATATAAAATATAAAATAAAATATAAAATAAAATAAAACTGATGCCTTCAGTGTCCATAGGACATCTTAGCTCCTGAAGCTTCTGGCATCTCCAGCCTGCACCAGCCTGGGCACCCGACCTGTAAACTATGACTATGAATGGAGACTCCATTCACACCCACCGAGCTGTCATCATGTGATCACAGGCACACTGGGGATTCCCACGCTCACTTCCTTGTTTCTCCTGTACAGGAGCTATGGCCCAAGCAGCAGTGTCCAGCCTGCCCATTGCAGATGCGACGTCAGACGGCAGGATGGTGGTGACCTTCCTCATGTCTGCCCTGGAGTCCATGGTGAGACTCTGGAACTCTGCGGATATCTCGGATTGTTGCTGAACTGAAGGACGGTGACACGCATCAGTGTCACTTCTTTGTATCCCCCTCGTGTCTGTATGAGGGTGTCCTTCAGTGCAGTGTGGTGACACACCTGTGAACCCCAGCACCTTGGGAGGTAGATAAAGAGGGTCAGGAGTTCAAGGTCATCTGGGGTTGTTTTGATGGTTTACATGTCTTTAGTGGATGTGACGTATGTGAACCTCAATGTGCACCAGGAGGTTAGAGAGCCACTTTTAGGAAGCTGGTATTCTCTAGTCATCACATAGGTCCTGACGATCAAACTCAGGTCGGAAGGCTATCCCCTGGGACATCTTGCCAGCATAACATGGTGAGTTCCCAGCCACTATGAGACACGTGAGACTATCCTCTTCACCCCCTAAAAAAGACGAAAGCTAGAAATACCTGCCCTAAAAACCACGGAATGGGACTGGATCCATTGCTGCATTTAACAAGCACTTACGACGGGCCTCCTCCATCCAGTCTCCTTCTAGACTCTGGGGTACAACACCGGAGAGCAGATCAGACCCCCTTCACAGGCCTTCCGTCCTGTGTCTAGGTTTCCATAGGCGATTATAAATTAACCATAAAGCAGGGCCAGTAAGACGGCTCCGCAGGTAGAGGAGTTCGGCACCAACCCTGACTATCTGAGTTCAAGTCCCAGGACCCACGGAGCAGAAGGAGAGAGCTAACACTCGAAGGTGTTCTCTGACCTCCACACAAGTACTGTGTGCACACTCATATGCATGTATGTACACACACACACACACACACGCACACACACATGCATGCACACATATACGTACACACCATCCAATATGATTACTCATAATGATAAAGTGAAGAAAATATGGAGGATGTTTAAGGGAGAGTGGGTGACAGGTTTGGGGGTCTGAGATAAAGTCTCTTAGTAACTGTCCCTCCCCCTTTGCCCAGTTTTTCAAGACAGATTCTCATGCAGCCCACGACAACGACCTTGAACATGCTATGTAGCTTTGAACCCCCTGCCGCCACCTCCAGAGCACGGGGATCCCAATCTCGAGCCCTCTTCTTGTCCTTGATTTTTGTCCTTCTCTCCCTACAGTAGGCTCCCAAGCGACCTAACCACTCTAGGCCTGCGTGTGTAGACCCACCTTTGTTGTTCTTGCATTTCCGCTTCAGTGTAAAGAGCTGGCCAAATCCAAGGCCGAGGTGGCCTGCATCGCCGTGTACGAGACCGATGTGTATGTAGTGGGGACGGAGCGAGGCTGTGCCTTTGTCAACGCCAGACAGGATCTCCAGAAAGACTTCGCACAGCACTGTAGGTGGCCAGTGTTGTACCTTGTCGTTGTCCAGTCCCTGGTGCTGTCTGTCTGTCTGTCTGGTTGATTGGTTCTTATACGGAGAATTGAATTTAGTGCCTTACACATGCTATGCAAATACTGCACTTCTGAACTGTAGCCCTGCTTTTTTTTTTTTTTTTTTTTTTTTTGGTTTTTTGAGACAGGGTTTCTCTGTGTAGCCCTGGCTGTCCTGGAACTCACTCTGTAGTCCAGGCTGGCCTCGACTCAGAAATCTGCCTGCCTCTGCCGCCTCTCAAGTGCTGAGATTACAGGCATGCGCCACCACGCCCGGCTTGTATCCCCGCTTTTATTCTCATATTTGATTTTATATATATATTTTTTGAGACAGGGTCTTACTATGTAGCCCTAGTGGGCCTGAGATTTGCTTTGTAGATCAGTTTGGCCTTAAACTCACAGAGGTCTTCCCGCCCCTGCCTCCCGAGTGTTGGACTTAAAGGCGTGCACTACCATGCCTGACCTAATCATATTGATTTTTTTTTTTTTTTGGATTTGGTTTTTTTGAGACAGGGTTTCTCTGTATAGCCCTGGTTGTCCTGGAACTCACTCTGTAGACTAGGCTGGCCTCGAACTCAGAAATCTGCCTGCCTCTGCCTCCCAGAGTGCTGGGATTACAGGAATGCGCCACCACCTCCCGGCCCATACTGATTTTTTTATTCTTCATTCTAATATCATGTGTATTGCATTTATTGATTATTTTTTAAAGATTTATTTTATGGATATGAGTATACTGTAGCTGTCTTCAGATATACTAGAAGAGGGCATCAGATCCTAATACAGATGGTTGTGAGCCACCATGTGGTTGCTTGGAATTGAACCCAGGACCTCTGGAAGAGCACCCAGTGTTTTAACCATTGAGCCATCTCTCCAGGCCCGATATTTTTTTAAAGGAAGATTTACTTCCATCTTTACTTGTGTGTACCTGTGTGTGTGCCTGTGTGTGTGTGTGTGTATGTGTATGTGAGTACAGATACCCAGAGACTAGAAGAAGAATCGGGTCCCCTGGGGCTGGACGTACAGGCAGTTCAGAGCTGCAGGGTGCAGGTGCTCAGACCTAACACCGAGCCCTCTGGGAGAGCAGTTTCTGCTCTCAACTCCCCCTGGTCCGGTTTCTATATGCTGAACTATTGTTGTATTAGTTCCGTTATTGATACCTAATGTAAACAGCTTAAGGGAGGAAGATTATTTCGGGGGCTGAGGAGATGACTCAACACTTGGGAAGTGGGGAAGACTCAGCTCCACCTGTGGGTCTAGCTCCAGGGAGATCCAACACATCTGGCCTCTGAGGGCACTCACTTCCTAGACCCCCGTGCCCACACCGCACATACACACAAACCCTTGCGTACGCATGGTTAAAAAAGATTCTTAAAAAGAGTGTCTGCTTCATGGTTTCACTGGGCCTGCGCACTGCTCGAGGCCTGTGGTGAGGCAGGAGCATGTGGGAGGCGAGGGCACTCTGCTTGACTCAGTCTGGACAGCCAGCGGAGAATCAAGAATGGGACAGGAGCCAGTGTCACCTGCAGAGGCCATCAGAGGAGGAGCAACCTAGCTCCTCCAACAAGACCCCATCCACAGCCCTTGTGAATGTCACAGCTCAGTGCCACCACGGGGACCAAGGCGTCAACATTCCTGACGCTCGTGGCACTTTCTTCTTAAAGATTTTCTTTTGGTTTGTTTAGTTTGGGGGTTTGTGTTGTTATTTGTTTTGGGGGACAGGGTTTCTCTGTGTGGCCCTGGCTGTCCTGGAACTCACTCTGTAGACCAGGCTGGTCTTGAACTCCCAGAGATCCGCCTGGTTGCCAAGCACTGGAGTCCCAAGTGTGAGCTCTCACCCTGTTGCTTTATTTCAGGGGTGATCCCCAAGCTTGGCACTATTCCTCTTATGACCCTGCTGTTCCCTCAGGGCTGGAGAGATGGCCAGTGCTTAGGGGCTTGCTGCGTCTACAGAGGACACATGTCAGCTCCCGCACTCACATCACATAGCTAAGAGCTGTGGTAACTCCAGCACCAAGGGATCTGATGTCCTCTCTGGACACACACACACACACACACACACACACACACACACACACACACGATATGTGTGGCATACAGATACACACACACACATAAAAATAAATCTTCAAACAGCAAACAGACCTCTGTTCTTGGGGCTGAGGGCTGGCAGAGTCAGTAGAGTGGTTATCTTATGAGCATGTGTATGGCCCTTAGATAAACAGACAAGCAAAAATACCCTTTATTTCTTTACATAAAGCATGTTTTAGGATTGCCCCCTCTCCCCTCCTTTTCCTCTCAGCATGAGAAATACAGATGGGGGCAGAACTACAGATGGGGGCTGGCTCTGACCCGTGTTCATCCTGTGTTTGCAGGCCAGGGGGAAGGACTGTCTGAAGAGAAGCCACTGTGTCTGGAAAATGGGTCAGCCTGCCCTGGAGAAGCCCAGCTGCTCAGGAGAGCGGTGCAGGAGCATTTCTGCCTTTGCTACCGTGAGTCCCTGTGGAGCACAGGCACCCCTGGGTGTGTTTGTGTGTGTATGTGTGTGTGTGTGTGTGTGTGTGCACACGTGCGCGCGTGCGTGTGTACATGTGCTTGTGTGTGAGTGTGTGTGTGAGATATGGTATGAGGGTTGTGTATGTGTGTGTACATGTGCTTGTGTGTGAGTGTGTAAGTGTGTGTGTATGTGGTGTGTACATGTGCTTGTATGTGTGTGTGTGATATGGTATGTGGTATATGTATATATGGTGTGCATGTGGTGTGTATGTGTGTGAGATGTGATATATGTGTGCCCATGTGCGTATGTGATATGGTATGTGGTATGTGTATGTGTGGTGTGTGTGTGTGGCATGCATGTGCTTATAGTACACATGGAGGTCACAGAACAACTTGTAAGAAGTTGGTTTTCTCCTTCCATTGTAAGTTCAAGAGATTGAAATTGGTTGAAGTCAGGTCACCATGCTCGCACACTTGTGTGTGTGTGCTGGATATGTATGTGTGTATGTATATATACATATATAGTATATATACTATATATAATGAATGTACATACATGATCTGTGTGTGTGTGTGTGTCTGTGTGTATGATTGTGGCTTACAGGCTGTGATCCTGGTTATTGTTATCTAACAATAACCGCCTCCTGACAGAAAGGTCAAGGATCTGGTAGTTGTTCAGCCCGAGGGCTGGGTGTTTTAGCTAGTCTTCAGTCTACATTGGAATCTCAAAGACGTGGGTTCTAGCGTCAGCGAAGGAATGCCCCAGCATCAGGCTAGGTGACCTTGCTGGGGAGAGAGAGGGCAGGCAGGCAACATGCCAAGCTTCCTTTTCCCGTGCCACTGATGTGGGCTGCCACTTGAAGCTGTGGCTCAGATTTAGGACGGGTCTTCATCCCACCTCAGAAGGTCCAGGCAAGAAAATCCTTCACAACTGTGCGCAGCTGCTTGGGTAAGAGCTGGTTCCTCATGCAGTCATGTTGACGAATGTCGGCCGTCACAAGGCGGATAGAGCCACCCTGGCAGGGGAGACGCGGCAATGGGCAGAGAAGGGGTGGGGCCAGGAGCAGGCAGCTGGCTGGTCACTGCGCAGCCACACTCAGGGAGTGGAGAGAGCTCTGTGCTCTTCATGTATGTTCAAGCTACACGTCTCTGTGTCTGTCACACTAGAAGCTGACTGCTGGAAAGTTCTGAGTGTCACCTCCCACCTTTCCTCTCCTGTCCTAGGTAAAGCACTGGGGACGACAGCTCTGGTCCCTGTCCCCTATGAGCAGATGCTTCAGGACGAGGCGGCTGTGATGGTTCAGGGCCTTCCGGAAGGCCTGGCCTTCCAGCACCCTGACAACTACAGCCTTGCGAGCCTGAAGTGGATCCTGGAGAACAAAGCGGGGATCTCATTCATCATAAAGAGGTGATCTGCTCCACGGCCCGACAGATCACTTAGAGATCTGTCAGCTGGCTTGAGTCAGGTGTGGACACCCAGGCCTGCAATCCCAGGGCTGGGAGTCTGAGGCAGGAGAATCACTGAAAGCTTGAGGCAAGCCCAAGTTAGTTACAGTGAGTTCAAGGACAGCCTGGTATATATACCAAAACCCTGTCTTAAAACAGAGAGGGAGGGCAGGAGGGAGGAAGAGAGAGGGAGAGAGACGGACAGACGGATGGAAATTATCACTGTCTGGCCACAGCTAAGGCAGCTGAAGTAGGTCACTCCACTGGTGTGACCAGGCCCTGGGTTCTATGCCCAGCATTGCAAGAAAAGAAGTGTCATTTACTGTGTATTACTGTTCTGCATGTGTTCCTGTTGGGTAATTGTGTTGGTTTTCTTTCAGACCTTTCCTAGGTGCAGAGAGCCAGCTGGGTAAGTAGGTGGTGGTGGTGGGGGGGGTTTCTTATCCTTGGTGGCTGCCCAGAACCACCAAAGCCACTCTGTCATAATGCTGATGGTGATGATGATGATGATGCATGTTTTAATACACTCCTCCATTTTGTCCCATTGATGAGGCAACCTGAGCTGGCAGCTTGAGAGTAGATTGCCCAGGGAGGGGCTGGGGGCGTGGCTCAGTGGGAGAGCCTCTGCCTAGAATCCCCCAGGGAGAGGCTGGGGGCGTGGCTCAGTGGGAGAGCCTCTGCCTAGAATCCCCCAGGGAGGGGCTGGGGGCATGGCTCAGTGGTAGAAAGATTCCTCTGCCTAGAATCTTTCAGTGATGGGCTCTGGGCGTACCTCCATGGGAGAATGCATGTGTAACTTGCATGGGACCCTGGGTTCTCTCATCAACACTACAAAGGAGGAGGGGTGAGAACAGACACCTATGGCACTGTGACACTAAAGGTCTAGGCAGATGTCCTGAATAGGAAGAGACAACAGTAAGACTCCTCACAGCCCAGGCTGGGGAGATCCTGTAGTGCCCTGGTCTTCCAGAAGCATGTGTGGATGTGGGGAGTCAACTGGCGGTCTGTGAGTACGAGCCCCGCAAGAGCCAGGGGTTGCTGGCTTTGAGGGCTCCAGGATTCATTCCTGTGTCTCTGAAACTCAAGTTGAGGAGACGGAATAATTCTGCTTAGGAAAAAGCCAGGACAACAGTGGTGTTCTTAGGGTGTCAGAGACATTCCCAAAGTTGGCATGGGGTTAGAAGAGCTGGGTTAGAAAGCTCCACGGCCATGGCCCTCAGGATAAGCAAAGACTCACGGGGTGGCAGCTCACTGTGGTAGAACCAGCCCTGGGGATGCAGAGGCAAGAGGTTCAGGAGATAAGGCTAGCCCGAGCCACACAGCATGGTCAAGATCAGCTTAGACTACATATCAAGAGGTTTATAGGCGGTAAGGCTAGCCTGAACCACACAGCACGGTCAAGATCAGCTTAGACTACATATCAAGAGGTTTATAGGCGGTAAGGCTAGCCTGAACCACACAGCACGGTCAAGATCAGCTTAGACTACATATCAAGAGGTTTATAGGCGGTAAGACTAGCCTGAACCACACAGCACGGTCAAGATCAGCTTAGACTACATATCAAGACCCTGCCCCCAAAAGACTGAGGCTAAGAAGTAAAGATAATAAGCAGGTCTTATCAGGCTGCGTCTCCTGAGATAACAGAGCGGTGTGACAGATGTGTGGGAACCCAGATGTCTTCTGTCCCCTTGATTCACAGCAACGAAGATACCCCTGCCCATCCCCACCAGCTATCTCTGCCAGAAGCATTTACAAATCCAACCACTTATGATGGGCATAATAGTGAGTCAAGTGTCTCTCATCCCAGCACTCAGAAGTCAGAGGCAGGCGTATCTCTGAGTTCAAAGTTAGGTTGGTCCATCTAATGAATCATAGACCTGCCAAAGCTACACCATACGGTCCTGTCTAAAACAAAGAAATAAAGAGGAAATCCGCCATGTCTACCCCTTATTTTCTTAAATTATTATTTTTGAGATGTAGTTGGAGCTCTGTACCCCTAGTAGTTTACAAAACATGATGTCTAAAGATTAGACATCATTAAATTAAATTAAAGGCTCATGCCTTTAATCTCAGCGCTTGGGAAGCAGAGGCAGGTGGATTTCTGAGTTTGAGGCCAGCCTGGTCTACAGAGTGAGTTCCAGGACAGCCAGGGCTACAGAGAAACCCTGTCTCGAAAAAAATAAAGAAGGAGAAAATAAATTCCTGCAGGTTGGAGGTGGAAGTGGAGGATCAGGAGTTACAGTCATCTTCAGCTGTAGAAGGTATTTCAGGCTAGCCTGAGGTACTTAGCTTAAAAAACAAAACCAACAACAAAACAGAACCCAAAAGGTAATGTCATATTGTTTACAGAATGACAGAAAGCTTCTGCACGTCCAAGACACTGGGCTGTTTATTTATTTGTTTGTTTGTTTGTTTGTTTGAGACTTGCCTCAGCCTGTGCTGGGGACCTGGGAGTTGGGCACCATTGTCTGTGGAGGGCCAGCTACTCCCCAGTCCTCACTGTTTCCAGGAAGACGCACACAGGCCACTTTAGTGACTCACTCAGGTGACCCAGCTGGTGACTGGCCAGGCTGGGGTCCTCGCCTACCTTCCAGGCACTGTCTGCCCATTTTCGGGGTAGCCCACCAGCTGTGGTAATAAGCAGAGCTGGTTTGACCAGCCTCCTCCCCCGATAGCAGTTCTGTGACAGCCTTGACTTGAGAGTCCTCCTTCCTCTGTTTACTTTCAAATGATGTGTGGTTCTCGAATGTGAGTCCTGTCCCTCGGGGCTGAGAGAATCTAACTCGCACCTTTTTGTTCTTGCCCAGGTGGCCTTGGGATGGTGACAGACACCGGGAAACCAGCAGTACTGCCAAATGACAGGTAAAAAAAGTAATAAATCAGTAATTGATAAAGACATATAAGAATAAGAATAAACCAGCACTCGTGAGTAATAGAGCCTTGTGATCTCAGGATAGAGAGAAGGCAGGAGGATCCAGGAGTTCAGGGTCATCCTTGGCTACATGGTGAGCGTGAGGATAGCCCACATGAGACCTTGTGTCAGAAAGAAAGAGGGAGGTGGATGGCTCATGAGGGTAGAGAAATGGTTCAGCACTTAAGATCCATCGCTGCTCTTCCAGAAGATTCCAGCATGGTTCCTAGCACCCACGTCAGGCAGTTTACAACTACCTGTAACTGAGTTTCAGGGGACCCGACACCCTCTCTCACCTCCGTAGGCACAAGGCACACACACACGGTATACATCTCTACATGCCCCAAAACACTCAACACATTCAAAAAGTTCCTGATCCTATTTATTTATTTAATAGTTTTTGGTTTTTTGACACAGGGTTTCTCTGTGTAGCCCTGGCTGTCCTGGAACTCGCTCTGTAGACCAGGCTGGCCAACTCAGAGGTCCATCTGCCTCTGCCTCCCAAGTGCTGGAAAATGGCTGTGTGCCACCATAACTGGATCCACCCTAATCCTTGGCCTGGGTTCCCTTCTCCTTGCAGCTACGGTCCTGTCAGTGTGAAAACCGAACCCATGGAAGATTCAGGTAGGTACACTGATGCTTTGACAGCCAAATGTTTAGAAGCTATCATCCGATTGATGCGCTTATACAAACGACAGTTAAGTATTTAGCCATAACTAGTATCATATTTGTAGAATACTAGGTAAGTACAGCTTATTTGGAATTCGTGGTCCCAGCCATTGGGATGACTCAGCAGGTAAAGACTCTGTTCCACTTGGAGCTGGGATTACAAGTGTGTGGGGGACACCTGGCCCACTTAGTGGGTGTTGGGTCATGAACAACATAACACAGCCCCTTAGCCACTTGCCTGTATCTCCAGGCCCCGTAAAGCTCTGGGGTATTTGGCTTTTAAATACTCTGACCATCTAAGACACAAGCCAAAGACAGCTGAGACTGGAGAAGCCCTCATCACCAGCGTTGACCAGGAAAGAGTTGAGTGTTGAAAGCCGCCCGCCATGTTGGGACAGAGAGGCACGCTCTACAGCTCAGCTCTGCACAGCTGTGATGCCTGACTCATTTCTTCCTCTTGGCTTTGCCTCTCCTGAGCTGTCACTCCAGTCTGATCTCACATGATCCCCACAGGGCCATTGTTAACAGTGTCTCCCAGGGATGCCCTGGGAGATCACGGGACCTTTGAGAGTTGGGGGGAAATCTTCAGGTCACTGAGGCATGCCTCTGCAGACTGGTCTCCAGTTGACAGTTAGTTAGCCAAAGAGGAGTTTATTCTTGAGACTCAGTCCTTCAGACGAGGCCCTTGCTAGCCTGGAACTTGCCATGTAGATGAGGCTAGCCTTGAACTCACAGAGATCCACTTGCCTCAGTCTCTGACATGCTGGGAGTAAAGGCATGCGCCATCACACCCTGCTTCCAAAGACGATCTTGAAGAGTTGATTCTTCTCCCTCTGCCTCTACGTCCTGAGTGCTGGGGTGACAGGCTTGTGCCACCGTTGCCACCAAGGAGATGTTCAGTCAGCTGGCTGTGCTTACCTGACCCCTAACCATGGGCTCTGTTGCCCTCACAGGTACTTCACCAAAGGCAGCAGCCATGCTAATCAAGACAGAGTTGGAGGACCCTAATTACAGCCCAAGTAACGTGCAAGGTAATGTGGTTCCAGTTCCTTCACAAGCAGAGCTGATAGAGAGGATCAGGGGGACAGGAGGATGACTGAGTGGAGAAGGGAGCTTGCTGAGCAAGTGTGAGGACCTGAGTTCAGGTCCCAGCACCCACAGAAAACGCTTGGCACGGCTGTAGGTTGTTACTGGTGGAACCAGAGATGGGAGGATCTCTGGGGTTTGCTGACCTAGCTCCTGTCTCCAGGATCTGGATATGGTGTCAAGGGGTGGAACAGGGCACCGGATAGCCACCTCCAGCCTAGACACTGCACCCACACACATGTATGAGTATACCACAACACCACGTAAAACCAGAGCTCTACATGTATGTATGTGTGCTGACCTAGAGTAGCAAGGTCCTTTCGAATTACATCATGATTGGAATTCACCTGAAACATGGTGGGGCATTTGTGGAGCACATCCGTGATCCCAGCGCTCAGAGAGTAAAGGCAGAAGAACCTCAAGTTCAGGGTCATCCCTGGCTTCTGTCTTAGTCAGGGTTCTACTGCTGTGAAGAGACACCGTGACCATGGCAACTCTTACGAAGCAAAGCATTTATTTGGGGCTGGCTTCTACTTCAGAGGCTTATTAGTCCATTATTGCTTTTTTTTTTTTTATTTCATTCTTTATTGAAAAAGTAAGTAAAAGCATTTTATGATAAAATTGAAGATTTACATGAAAAATATTTGTAACAAAATTGAAGAAATATATAGAAAAACACATTAAAATTGACAATTTTCGTGGAAAATTAAAGAGTAAAATGGTAGACATAAAAAACATTGCTAAATTAATTGAAAAAGGAAGTAGAAACATTTTATGATAGAATTGAAGATTTACGTGGAAAATATTTCTGATAAAATTGTAGAAAAATATAGAATAACATGTTAAAATCTAAGATTATCATGAAAAATTACAGATAAAATGGTAGGCATAAAAATATTTCTCAGTTGAAAGTGGAATTATAGGGGGCTGGAGAGATGGCTCAGCAGTTAAGAGCACCGACTGCTCTTCCAGAGGTCCTGAGTTCAAATGCCAGCAACCACATGGTGGCTCACAACCATCCGTAATGAGATCTGATGCCCTCATCTGGTGTGTCTGAAAACCACTGCAGTGTACTTACATATAATTAATAAATAAATAAATAAATCTTTTAAAAAAAAAAGAAAGTGGAATTATAAACATTTTCTGATAAATTGAAGATCTACAAAGAAAATCTTTCTAACAAAATTTAAAAAATATATAGAAAAACACGTTTAAATTGACTATTTCATGGAAAATTATACAGATAAAATGGTAGGCATAAAATATTTCTAAGTTGATTGAAAGTGGAATTATAAACATTTTTTGATAAAATTGAAGATCTACTTGGAAAATATCTGTGATAAAATTGAAGAAATATATATTAAAAACATGTTAAGATCAACTATTTCATGGAAAAATTATATAGCTAAAATTAAAATTAAGATTGAAGATTATGAAAAATAATGCAGATAAAATGGGAGACATAAAAAATTGCTAAATTAAATGAGGAATTACATTTTCTGATAAAATTGAAGATTTACATGAAAAATATTTGTTAGTCTATGTCTTTTTATTGGGGAATTGAGTCCATTGATGTTAAGAGATATTAAGGAACAGCAATTGTTGCTTCCTGTTATTTTTGATGTTATTTTTATGTTTGTGTGGTTACTTTCTTTTGGGTTTATTGGGAGAAGATTACTTTCTTGCTTTTTCTAGGGTGTAGTTTCCCTCCGTGTGTTGGCGTTTTCCATTTATTATCCTTTGTAGAGCTGGATTTGTGGAAAGATATTGTGTAAATTTAGTTTTATCATGGAATATCTTGGTTTCTCCATCTATGGTGATTGAGAGTTTTGCTGGGTATAGTAGTCTGGGCTGGCATTGGTGTTCTTAGGGTCGGTATGAGGTCTGCCCAGGATCTTCTAGCTTTCATTGTTTCAGGAAGAGAAGTCTGGTGTAATTCTGATAGGTCTGCCTTTATAAGTTACTTGCCCTTTTCCCCTTACTGCTTTTAATATTCTTTGTTTGTTTAGTGAATTTGGTGTTTTGATTATTATGTGCTGGGAGAACTTTCTGGTCTGGTTCAGTCTGTTTGGAGTTCTGTAGGCCTCTTGTATGTTTATGGGCATCTCTTTCTTTAGTTTAGGGAAGTTTTCTTCTATAATTTTGTTGAAGGTATTTACTGGCCCTTTAAGTTGTAAGTCTTTGCTCTCTTCTATACCTATAATCCTTAGGTTTGGTCTTCTCATTGTGTCCTGGAGTTCCTGAATGTTTTGAGTTACAAGCTTTATGCATTTTGCATTTTCTTTGACTGTTGAGTCAATGTTTTCTATGGTATCTTCAGCACCTGAGATTCTTTCTTCTATCTCTTGTATTCTGTTGTTGATGCTTGCATCTATGACTCCTGAATTCTTGCCAAGGTTTTCTATCTCCAGAGATGTCTCACTTTGTGATTTACTGTTTCTACTTTCATTTTTAGATCCTGGATGATTTTGTTCAGTTCCTTCACTTGTTTGTGTTTTCCTGTAATTCTTTAAGGGATTTTTGTGTTTCCTCTTTAAGGGTTTTTATCTGTTAACCAATGTTCTCCTGTATTTCTTTAAGGGGGTTATTTATGTCCTTCTTGAAGTCCTCTATCACCATCATGAGACAAGATCTTAAATCCAACTCTGGCTTTTCTGGTGTGTTGGGTTATCTGGGACTTGCTGTGGGGGGAGAACTGGGTTCTTTTTTGTTTGTTTTTTGTTTTTTCGAGACAGGGTTTCTCTATGTAGCCCTGGCTGTCCTGGAACTCACTTTGTAGACCAGGCTGGCCTCTAACTCAGAAATCTGCCTGCCTCTGCCTCCCAAGTGCTGGGATTAAAGGCGTGTGACACCGATACCACCACCACCACCACCACCACCACCACCCGGCTGAAAACTGGGTTCTGATGTTGCCAAGTAGCCTTGATTTCTGTTGGTAGGGTTCTTGTGCTTGCCTTTCACCATCTGGTTATCTCTGGTGTTAGTTGGTCTTGCTGTCTCTGGCTGGAGTTTGTCCCTCCTGTGGCCTGTAAGCCTGTGGCCAGTAAGCCTGTGTCCATACTCCTGGGAGACCAGCTCTCTTCTGGCAGGGTCTGTGCACAGAAGGCTGTGGAGCCACCTGGCTCCCTGGTATAAATGGTGGCCAGAAGGGTTATTGTTTTCTTTTGTTTTTTAAGATTTATTTATTATTATGTCTAAGTACACTGTAGCTGTCTTCAGACACACCAGACGAGGATGTCAGATCTCTTTATGGATGGTGTAAGCCACCATGTGGTTGCTGGGACCTCAGGACCTCAGAAAGAGCAGTCAGTGCTCTTAACCGCTGAGCCATCTCTCCAGCCTTCATGGAGGCATTTCTTAAATGGAGACACCTTCCTCTCTGCTGACTCTTGCTTGTGTCAGGTTGACATAAAAACTAGCCAGTACATACAATAAACAAACAAATAAATAAATCTAGATGATTGCTATGGCCCCAGCAATAGGATTGCTGTAACGGGATCCATTGGCTTCTGTGTGAAACTGATGATATGCCTGTACCTAGCGCTGTTGAGGGTGGGAGCACATCACCCCCTGTCCTGGGCACTACTGAACAGTGTGACATCATGACGTAGACCTGTCATCTGCCTTGGGCTCTTTCCTTCCCTCTGCCTAAAATGTTTTCTATTTCTAAATTAAGATAATTCCAAGATATACGGTTTTTCCATAACACCAACAATAGTGCTTCCAAGAGGATCGGTGGGTAAAGTACCCACCCCCAAACATCCCCAGAACCCACAGATTACAAGGAAAGAACCAACTTCTACAACTTGATCTCTGACCTCCACCTATGTACTGTGGCAAGCACCCCCACACACATTTGCATACACATAATAGATAAATGATTTTTGTTGTTGTTGTTGTTTTGAGCCGGGGTTACTCTGTGTAGTCCTGGCTGTCCTAGAACTCACTCTGTAGACCAGGCTGGCCTTGAACTTAGGGAGATCTGCTTGCACCTGCCTCCTGAGTTCTGGGATTAAAGGCGTGCGCCACCACATTTCAGATCTGCTGAAAACAAATTTTTAAGGATAGAAAACAAAAAGGACTTTGTAGTAGTGCAACTCATTTGGGGTCACCCAGGCTTCTGTAACTTCTCTTTTTTATTTTTTATTTTTTGAGACAGGGTCTTATGTAGTCCAGGCTGGCCCCAAACTTACTGTGTCCTAGAAGATGATCTTGAACTCTTGATCCTCCTGCCTCCACCTCCTGAGTGGGTGGGGTCATGTGGTGCTGGGGGTGTGGATCCCAGGACTTCCTGCCACCTCGCTAAGCCCTCTACCTACTGAGCCACATCCCAGTCGTAGAAATGTTCCCATTGTAGTCAGTGGCCTCTTTGCTTTCTTCTGAATGTTTTGTTATGTTTTTAATTTATATATTGGCGGGGAAAGGAGGGAATGCCATAGTACTCAGTTTTCAGTACTCACTTCCCTTCTTCCATAACATGGATCCCGGGAATCAAACTCAGGTTTTCAGGCTTGGCTGCAAGCCCCTTTACCTGCTGAGCCATCTCGCCAGCCCCAGTGACCTCTGTACCTTGTGTTTGGTGCTGAGCTGCAGACTGCTTATTCTCCTTTCAGGAAGCCAGCAGTCTTCCACCAGCAGTGACGTCATCGAAACGGAACTGCCATCTGAAGGTTAGAAAATGAAGCGTCTCCGCCCCTTAAAGGGGGGGGGGAAGCCGGTGGCCTCCTGGCACACCTGTCTCAGGGAGCAGCAGTGGGGGCTGTGTGCTTTGTGTTCCAGATCTGTAAGTGCAGTAAGTGGGAGCCTCACCCCGGGGCTGCCCTGCCCACCGTGGCCTTACCACGCTAGGTCATCCTGTTTGCTGGCAGAGGATGTGGGTAGCCCAGGATGGTACCTGCGGGGAGGAGGGTGTGGCAGCTCACATCTGGCCTTTCTTCCCTTTTTGTTCCCTTTTTGTTTGGTTGGTTTGGTTTGGTTTTTTAAAGACAGGGTCTCACTCTATAGCCCAGGCCAGCCTGGAATCACTATGTAGCCCAGGCTGGCATCAAACTCACACAGATCCGCCTGCCTCTGCCTCCTAAATGCTGGGATTAAAGGTGAACACAATCACACCCAGCCCTCTTTTTTTTAAGAAGACAGGCTTTGAACATAGTTCAGGCTGGCATCAAAGTTGAAGCCCCCTGCCTCAGCTTTCTTAGATCTGGGACTGGAACCATGGGCCACCATATCCTACCTCTCTCTCTTTTGAATCCTAGTAGTTCATTTTTAAATTTCATTTCATTCTTAATTGTGTGTGCATGGCTGTGCTCCTGAGTTTGGGTACAAACAGAGGGTAGAAAAGGTATCAGTTCCTCTGGGGTTGGAGTTACGCCAGTGTGAGCCTCCCGGCATAGGCGGGCGCTAGGAAATGAACTCTGGTCTTATCCAAAAGCAAAAAAAAAGTGTTCTTTTTATAATTATTTTTATTTATGTATTTTTATGTATATGAGTGCTCAGTCTGCATGTATGCTTCCATGCCAGAAGAAACCATCAGATCTCTTTAAGTGGGAATTGAACTCAGGACCTCTAGAAGAGCAGCCAGTGCTCTTAACCACTGAACCATCTCCCCAGCCACCACCCCCAAAGTGTTCTTAACAACTGAATCATCTCAACCAGGCAGGTGGTGGCCTGTGCCTTTAATCCCAACACTCAGGAGGTGTAGATAGGCAGATCAGCATGAGTTCCAGGCCAGCCTGGTCTACAGAAGGCGTTCCAGGACAGCCAGGGCTACACAGAGAAACCCTGTCTCAAAAAACCAAAACAACTGAGTCACCTCTCCAGCAGCCCCTCCCAACCCCATAGTAGCTGCTTACAAAGTTAAGAAGCACTGTGACCATGTGACATACCGCTGCCCAAGTAGAGGACTCAGTGTCCATGAACGTGGTGAATGCTCTAGATTGTTTGGTAATATGTGGAAGTTTCTATCTCCCCTCATCCCTTATAGGTGAATCATGTGAAATCATGATGCTTACTTTTGTGGAGACAAGATGTGATGTAGCCTAGGCTGGCCACAGATTTCCTCGTGTAGACAGGATGACCTCTGTCGTCTGATCTTTATGCACAGCTAGGGATAGAATACAGTGTTTGTACACGTTAGGCGAGTTAGGCAAGTACTCTACAAACCAAGCCATGCCACCAGGTTGACTTCATGCATCAGTGCCTAATGGCTATCTCTTACAAGATTAAATTCACCATGTGCTTAGTATGTACAAAACATAGGTAGAATTTCAAGACCAGGGGCCGGAGAGATGGCTCAGCAGTTATGACCACTTGCTGACCTTCCAGAGGTCCTGAGTTCAGTTCCCAGCACCCACGTAGCTGCTTATAACCGTAACTCCAGTTCTAGGGAATCTAACACCTTTCTATGACCTCTGCATAAATTGCAACCACCTAGCACACATCCAAATGTCAGCAAATGCTCATATACATAAAATAAACCTCCTAAGAAATTCTAAAATGAGGCAAAGTAAGCCTTGCCTCAAAACAAAACAAAACTCAAGCATGAGGTTAAATTTGGGTAGAGGGTGGAACCAAGGATAGTTAACTGGGGAACCTGAGATTGCTTAATAATGAGTGTCATTTTAGATGTTTTCTTGTTAAGGGTCGACTCCGATGGTCTCTTCAGAGACCAATGAGGACCCCGAGGCTGAGGTGAAAATGGAAGGTGAGTGAACAAAACGCTTGTGATTGTCACATGGTCAGGGTGGCGTTCCATGCCACTGTCACTACTTCTGAAATGATCATTGTAGGCGGTGACTGGAACCAGTGTGAGTGTGTGTGTGTGAGTGTGTGTGTGTGTGAATGTGTATGTGTGAGTGTGTGTGAATGTGTGTGTGTGTATGTGAATATGTGGTGTGTATGTCTGTGTATGTGTGTGAGTGTGTGGTGTGTGTGTGTGTGTAGTATGTGTGTGGTGTGTGAGAGTGTGTGTGTGTGTGCATGTGTGTATGTGTGTGTGTGGTATGTGTGTGGTGTGTGTGTGTGTGAGAGTGTGTGTTTGTGTGTTCACATTCATGCATGGGTTGGATGAGAATGAGCTACAGGTTCCTATGTGTGACTGCTTGGTCCCCAGTTGATGGAACTGTTTGGGAAGGATTAGGAGCTGTGGCCTTGGTGATGGAGATGTGTCACTGGGAGTGGCCTTGGAAGTTTCAAAAGCCCACACCATTTCCAGTTTGCTCTCTCTGCCTCGTGCTCCTGGGTCAAGATTCGAGCTCTTAGCTCCTGCTCCAGCACTGGACCTGCGTGCCTTCCGCCATGATACCCACGCACACTCACCCTCAGGAACCATGAGCCCCACAAACTCTCCCTTCTATAGGTTGCCTTGGCAACCGTGTCTTATCACAGCAACAGAAAAGTAACTGAGACAGATAACCATGCCTCAAAGCCTGCGGGAGTCAGAGGCACCTCTGTGGGGGAGTCACTTCTCTCCTTCCTTCCACCTTCATCTGGGTTCTGGGGACCAAACTCAGGTCACCAGCTTTGCAGAAAGCGAACCTTTACTCACTGCGCCCTCCCGCTGGCCCTCTCTTTAACCACAGTTAGAATTAATGCTTGAGGTTTTGGTTGGTGGGGGACACAGCATGGTGTCCACAGCCTTTATTTATGAAAAGCCGGTGAGTCCACTTGGAGGCCTGGGTCCTGATAGTTTTACTTTTACCGTAAGAGTCAAAGGCTTGGTGACTGCAGCTGTTCTTAATGTGTGAGCCGCAACAGTCGGTCGTTTTGGAAGATGTCACCATGCACTTGATTAAGCAGAAGTGGGCAGGCCTAGCACTCACTCAGAAGGCCCTGTATGATGCCGTGGAGGAGGGCCTAGCACTCACTCAGAAGGCCCTGTATGGTGCAGTGGAGGGGGGCCTAGCACTCACTCAGAAGGCCCTGTATGGTGCAGTGGAGGAGGGCCTAGCACTCACTCAGAAGGCCCTGTATGGTGCAGTGGAGGAGGGCCTAGCACTCACTCAGAAGGCCCTGTATGGTGCAGTGGAGGAGGGCCTAGCACTCACTCAGAAGGCCCTGTATGGTGCAGTGGAGGAGGGCCTTGCACACGCGGCCTTGACTGGGGCTATCTCCAAACCAACTCATTGTCGAGCTAGAGCACGGAGAGAGGCAGGGTTCTCTCAGGCAAAGGAAGCCTTTGGCAGTCGGGGGTTGGAGAGCAGGCTTCACGGGGCACCTCTAAGAACTAAGAAAACACGCTCTATGAGCCAAAAGGACAGCGTGTGCAATGGCATTAAACATCCATCCAAGTCAGCGAGAACACGGGGAGATTCACTCCTCACCTGTCCACATTGGCTTGCCAAGGAAGGCGACTCCAGAGCCAAACTGAAGGCTATCCAGTGCGTCTGCTCTTTTTCTGTAGTCGTGTGTCCTTCCGCAGTAGGAGCAGTGCCTTCCAGCTCACCGAAGCTCTTCAGTCGGATGTAAATGACCACAGGTGGAGTGGCGGGAGGGTCAGAGCGTGGGATGACCTCTGTCTCCTTGACTGTCCTGTTCAGCTGCAGAGGACAGTGTCAGTGGAAGCCTTCCACCCGGCACCTTAGGGAGCGTCACAGTGTTGGAACAAAGTACTGAACTAATGGGACCGCAGGCCTGCAGGGGCAGGGGGGTGACACACACTTGGAACCCCAGCACTCAGGAGGCAGAGGCAGGAAGATCTTGGAGTTCAAGGCCAGCTTCGTCCACAGATCTAAGACAGCCAGGACTACACAGAGAAACCATACCTTGAAAACAGAAACAAAGGGACTGCAGAGTTGGCTTATTCTTGAGAATAATTGTTGATCTTCCAGAGGACCGGAGTTCAGTTCCCAGGGCACATGTCCTGTGGCTCACAAATGCCTCTGACTCCAGTCCCAGGGGATCTAATGTCCTCTTCTAGCCTCTGCTGTGCTGATATGCGCACATCCCAACAAAGACACACACATATACATAAATGAAAAGGTGCTTTTTCCTAAGAAAATCAGCAACTTAAAGGAGGAACGTGTCTTGTGGCTCACAGTTTGAGGGGACAGTCTTTCACAGTATAGTAGGTACGGTAGCCAGGGCTGGAGGTGGCTGGTCACACCGCATCCAGTCAGGAAGCAGACAGATTGAGGCTGGTGTGCAGCTTTCTTTCTTCTTTTTGTTCAGTCTGGGCCCCCCAGAACATAGGTAGAGCCCCAACATCAGGATGAGGCTTCCCTCCTCAGTGTGAACTCTGGAAGCACACTCACAGACGGGTCCAGTCAAGTTGATCTTCAAGGTCAACCATCCCTGAGCCCCGCCCCCTGCGCACACTGCACTGGGGGTGGGGGTCAGGGGGGCCGGGGGGCAGGGGGCCAGGGGGCCAGGATCCACCCCGGCTGCACTTCTCATTAAGTAACACTTGGGTATTTTTTTTCTTTAGAGACTTGCTGATTTTCTGGTCACTCTCTTTTCTTTGCTCTCAAGGAAATGGAAATCCATCCAACATTGTAAACTCTGCCGCCGGTGTTGAAGATCTTAGGATCATACAGGTGACAGTCCCAGGTGGGGACATCCATTACTGTCTTCGTCATTTGTGTCACGTTTTTTTTTTTTTTGTAAAGATTGGTGTGTGTGTGTGTGTGTATGCCTCTGCCATGTGGGTGCAATGAGTGTGGTACCCAGAAGAGGGCACTAGATCCCTTGAAGCTGCCCTGAAACTCGCTCTGTAGACCAGGCTGGCCTCGAACTCAGAGATCAGCCTGCTTCTGCCTCCCAAGTGCTGGGATTAAAGACATGTGCCACCACCCAGCTGTATTTATTTTTAATTTGTCGTGATCTACTTTGTTTCATGGCCATGAGTTTTGTCTGTGTGTATGTGTGTGTGTACATATCAAGGGCCCATGGAGTTCAGAATACAGTAAGAATGGCCGTGAGCCACCATGTCTGAGCTGGACAAGGAACTGTCCTCTGCAAGAGCGACACGTGCTCTAAGCTGCCAAGCCATCTCTCCAGCCACCTCCTGACCTGCTCTTTTTAAAAACTACCTATTTAAGTTTAAGACAGGGTCCCACTCAGTATCCGTGACTGGCCTGGAACTCACTATGTAGACAGGCTGGCCTCTAACTACAGAGATCTGCCTGCTTCTGCCTCCTAAGTGCTGGGAGGTATGGACCAACACACCAAGCTTTTTAAAAAATGTTTTTAATTGGAGCTGGGCGTGGTGGTGTATGTCTTTAATCTCAGCACTTGGGAGGCAGAGGCAGGTGGATCTCACCCTGGTCTACAGATCGAGTTCCAGGATAGCCAGGGCTACACAGAGAAACCTTGTCTTGAAAAAGCAAGAAACAGCCAGGTGGTGGTGGCACATGTCTTTAATCCCAGCACTTGGGAGGCAGAGGCAGGTGGATTTCTGAGTTCAAGGCCAGCCTGGTCTACAGAGTGAGTTCCAGGACAGCCAGGGCTACACAGAGAAACCCTGTCTCGAAAAAAAACCAAAAAAAAAAGAAGAAAAAGCAAGAAACAAAACAAAATCTTAATTAAAAGATTAATGTTAAAGTATTGAAAGATATTCCCTCCTAGCCCCCTTCCTCTTCAGTTCTCGACACATGGGATGGGCCGAGGCTTGCATTTCAGTGCTGAGGGCGATGATGGCAATGCGCATCCTTGTCTTGCGCAGCCCTGAACATGTTCTTCAGGAATAGCATGAGCAGTGGCTGGAGACAGATCGAGGCTGAGGGGGATCGCTGCTCGCAGAGGACCCAGGTCCTGTGCCCATCCCAGGCCTGCTCACAACCACCTGAAGCACCACAGGAATCCCAGATTTTCATCTAACCTCCATGGGTGCTTTGCATGGTGTGGCACACACAGAAACACAAGTGAAAAAAAAAAAACAAAGTAGGGCTGGAGGGATGGCTCAGTGGTGGAGCACACTGACTGCTCTTCCAGAGGTCCTGAGTTCTGCTCCCAGCAACCACATGGCGGCTCACAACCATCTGCAATGGAGCCGATGGCCTTTTCTGGTGTGCTTGAAGGCAGCTACGGCGTACTCGTATTAAATAAATAAATCTTTAAAATAATTTTTTTTTAAGTATCATGGGGTATGTTTCTGTGGGGTTGTCAAGATTATCATCTGTGACAGCTTCCGTTTTGTGTATTTCCCAAATGCTCACTTATTCCGCTCAGGTAGCTAACCAATAAGGCAGGTAATCGGGCATTTCTGCTAATATCTGTCTCGCAGAGGGAAAAAAATGTATGAATGAGCGTCGTTTGCATCCTTCCATTATTTGCAGACAGTGAGAAGGAGAGGCTGTCGGGCCTCGAAAAAATTAAGCAGCTGCGAGAACAAGTGAACGACCTCTTCAGCCGCAAGTTTGGTAAGTTGGCACACATCCAGAATGCAGGCTTCCCTTAGAGTTGAGTGTGTACTGGAGGGGCATGCACAGGCGACGACGGTGTCCTTGCAGGCCAGAAGAGGGCGTCAGAGCCCTAGGAGCTGGAGCTACAGGTGTGGTGTGAGCTGCCCAACGTGGGTCTGGGAATCAAACTCTGTCCTTTGGAAGAGCAGCGAGGGCTCTTAACTGCCGAACGATCTCTCCAGTTCCACACCTCCAAACTTTATAAACTTTACCTGTACCGCTCCTCTGTGAAGTACTGGACCATTGAAAATACTGTGGTCCTGCTATAATTGCTGGCCAAAGTACCTTTTCTTTTTACCTATTTACTTTTCGAGACAGGCTGTGGCTATACAATGTAGGCCAGTCTTGAATTCAATCAAGATATTCTGAAAACGTGCCAGAATTACAGGCCTGCGCCCTTTCCGGTAGTTCAGAAGTCTCCATGGCAGTTCTCGAAGTTTCAGTCCTCCTGCTCTAGCCACTGAGCAGCTGGGATTCTGGGCCTGCGTCACCAGGTTGTTGGGTTTGGAGACACCAGGTCACTGTGTTTCCCTAGCTGATGTCAAACAGACTCCAGCAATCTTACCTCGGCTGCTCAAGTAGCGGGTGTGTGCCTCCAGGTCTGGCTCAAATCTTGACATTAAAGACAAAGCAAGGAAAACCTGACAGGCGTGTGATCCAATCATTTAGGAGGCAGAGGCACAGCCTGGCGGTGGTGGCACACCCTGTAATCCCAGCACTCTGGGAGGCAGAGGCAGTCGGATTTCTGAGTTCGGCCAGTCTGGTCTACAGAGTGAGTTCCAGGACAGCCAGGGCTGTCCAGAGAGAAATACTGTCTTGAAAAACCAAAAAACAAACAAACAAACAAACAAAAAAACAAAACAAAACAAAAAAAGAGATTGAGACAGGATGCTTGCTTTGAATTTAAGTCCATAGACCCTGAATCAAGAAATAACAATAACAAAAAGAATTATATCCATAGACCTGACAAAAATAACAACAGTCACAAAAATAAATAAATAAGTAAATAAGTAAAGCAAAGCAAAGCTTTGGAAAAGTAAAGTACAGAGCCATTCAGTTGACTCGGCACCTCTCGTCACAGGGGAGGCGATCGGAGTGGACTTCCCCGTGAAGGTCCCCTACCGGAAGATCACCTTCAACCCCGGCTGCGTGGTGGTGGATGGCATGCCCCCGGGGGTGGTGTTCAAAGCCCCTGGGTACCTGGAGATCAGCTCCATGAGGAGGATCCTGGATGCCGCAGACTTCATCAAGTTCACCGTCATCAGGTGAGAGTTCCAGAGGCTGGCACTGGAGCTCAGCCCGCAGGGTGGGGAGGGGCCGCCCCTCGCCCCTCGCCCCTCGCCCCAGAGTCATGAGGTTCCAAGACAATCCGCTCCTTTCTGCTTCCGCAGCTGTGGTCCTGTTCCTCTTCCTGTTTTTTATTATGATTATGTATGAGGGACTTGCTGTGTGTGAGGACAGCTCGTGGAAGTCAGTTCTCTCCTCCTGCCAGTGGACCCCGGAGATCGAGCTCAGGTCTCTCGGGTTTGGCAGCAAGCACCCCACCCCCAGCCGCCTCGCTGACCACCGTGGGTTTCCCCGCCCAGCCTCACTTCCGAATTTTCCTAGCACTGTGTTGACACACACACACACACACAAGTGTGTAGACACAGAGAAGTGGGCCACATGAAAACAAGCTCCCCCTCTTCCTCCCTGTCACCCACAGACCACTTCCTGGACTTGAACTCAGTAATGGTGAGTATTTGGAGAGGGAAGAACGTCGCAGGACACGGTGCTTTGTGTAGCGTCCGAGTGGGCACATAGCACAGGTCTCCCGCCTGCAGCCTGGAGCCTTCCAGAAAAGCACGCAGTTTGGTTTGGTTTGGAGCTAGGGATGGTGTCCGTGGCCTCTCACATGGAGGCAAGCGCTCTATTTTGACCTACATCGGAAGCCCTAGTTACCTTTGCTTTAGTTCTCTTGTTTAGTTGGTTTTTATTGTTGCTCTCAATGTGCAGCTCTTACTGGCCCAGAAACTCCCAGAGATCCACCCGCCTCTGCTTCCTGCTTGCTGGGATTACAGGTGTCTGGTGTTTTGAAGACAGTGTCTCACTCCTTTAGTCCCAGACACTTGCCTACAATCTATTATGTAGTCCAGGCTGGCTTCTAACTCACTGAAATGTCTTGCTTCTGCCTCCCAAGTGTTAGGTTACAGACTCCTGTGGTGTTAGGTTTCAAAGCCAGGGCCGGCTTCAAGTGTGCAAGCACTCTGTCACACCTCCAGCCCCCACTACAACTTCTTAAGATAAGTTTTCATATTTGTGCTATCAGGAACTGTTCCACTTAACTTTACGGTGGCTTCAAACGCCCACACTTGGAGCCAGGTGTGCTGGCTCACGTCTATAATCCCAGCACTAGGGATTGCATGAGTCCTCAGCTAGCCTGGTCTACAGAGTGAGGCCTTGTCTCAAAAAAGCCAAAGCAAACTAACTCAGTTCCCACCAACACATGGACACTTAACCATACTACTCGTCTGAGTTAGGTGGGGGCCTGAATCTACCCTGGCTCTTTTGAGATCTACGGGTTTGGTAAGACATATTTCCTGGGCTTGGTCCCTTTTTGGTTATTTCAGACCTCTCTTGGAAGTTATGCAATGTGGCACACAGCTGTAATCCCAGCCCTGAGGAGTTCAGGGTCAGCCTGAGCTACAGAGTAAGGCAGTCTCAAAAACAAAACAAACAAACAAAACAAAACAGTAAACAAGCCAGGCATGGTAGTCCATGCCTTTAATCTTAGCACTCAGGAGGCAGAGACATGTGGATCTGTGAGTTCGAGGCCAGCCTTTCTACATAGTAAGTTCCAGGACAACCAGGGCTGTGTAGAGATTCCCTGTCTTTAAAAAAATAAAAAATAGCTGGCCGTGGTGGCGCACACCTGTAATCCCAGCACTTGGGAGGCAGAGGCAGGTGGATTTCTGAGTTCGAGGCCAGCCTGGTCTACAGAATGAGTTCCAAGACAGCCAGGGCTACACAGAGAAACCCTGTCTCGGAAAAATAAAAACCAAATCAAAAAAAAAAAAAAAAAAAAAATAGCCGGGCGGTGGTGGCACACGCCTGTAGTCCCAGCACTTGGGAGGCAGAGGCAGGTGGATTTCTGAGTTCAAGGCCAGCCTGGTCTACAGAATGAGTTCCAGGACAGCCAGGGATACACAGAGAAACCCTGTCTCGGGAAAAAATAAATAAATAAAAATTTAAAAAATAATAAAAAAAAAACCAAACAAACAAAAATAAAAAAGCCAGAGAGAAGCTGGACATGGTGGCACATTTAGGAGGTGGAGTTAGGATCAAAAAAGCCAAGGTCACTGTTGGCTCCCTAGTGAGTTTGAGGGCAGCTGGGGTGTCAGGACACCCACTCTCAAAAATAAAATTAAACAGGGCAGGGGCTAGGGAGTTGTCAAGTCACCCTTCCATGTCTCTATAAAGTGGGGAAACGGAAGATAGACCAGGAGGGCCGCGTATTTCAAGAAAAGTGGGAGCGAGCCTATTTCTTCGTGGAGGTGCAGAGCGTGCCCACATGTTTGATCTGCAAGCAGAGCGTGTCGGTGTCCAAGGAATACAACCTGCGGCGCCACTACCAGACCAACCACAGCCGGCACTATGACCAGTACGCGGGGCCGGCGCGGGAGGAGAAGCTTCGAGAGCTGAAAAGGGGGCTGCGGAAGTATCTGCTGGGGGCCTCGGAGATCGTGTGTCCAGAGCAGACGTTCTCGAAGGCCACTCCACCCACGAACTCCGTGGTGCAGCCGGTGGACGATGTGGCCGGGAGCTTGTGGGAGAAGTTACGACAGAAGATCCGCTCGTTTGTGGCGTACTCCATCGCTATCGATGAGATTACGGATATCAATGACACCACCCAGCTGGCCATCTTCATCCGCGGCGTCGACGACAACTTCGACGTGTCCGAGGAACTTTTGGACACTGTGCCCATGACGGGCGCCAAGTCCGGGAATGAGCTATTCCTGCGCGTGGAGAAGAGCCTCAAGAGGTTCGGCATCGATTGGTCCAAGCTGGTGAGCGTGGCCTCCACGGGCACGCCCGCCATGGTGGATGCCAACAGCGGGCTGGTGACGAAGCTCAGAGCCAGGGCGGCCTCGTGTTGCCAGGGAGCCGACCTCAAGTCCGTGCGCTGTATCCTTCACCCGGAGTGGCTGTGCGCCCAGAAGCTACGGATGGGCCACGTCATGGACGTGGTGGTAGACTCGGTGAACTGGATCTGCTCCCGGGGCCTGAACCACGGCGACTTCACGACCCTGCTCTACGAGCTGGACAGTCAGTACGGCAGCCTGCTGTACCACACGGCCCTCAAATGGCTGGGCCGAGGGCTGGTGCTCAGGAGGTTCTTCGAGTCTTTGGAGGAAATCGACTCGTTCATGTCTTCTCGGGGCAAACCTGTGCCCCAGCTGAGCTCCCGGGACTGGATCCTGGACCTGGCCTTCCTAGTGGACATGACGACGCACCTCAATACACTGGATGCCTCCCTCCAGGGCCATTCACAGATCGTGACCCAGATGTACGACTTCATCCGGGCCTTCCTAGCCAAACTGTGCCTCTGGGAGACGCATCTGGCCAGGAACAACCTGGCCCACTTCCCCACGCTGAAATCGGTTTCCCGGAGCGAGAGCGACGGCCTCAACTACATCCCCAAGATCGGAGAACTGAAGGCCGAGTTCCAGAAGCGCCTGTCAGACTTCAAATCGTGCGAGAGCGAGCTCGCCCTGTTCAGCTCGCCGTTCTCCACGGCGATCGACAGCGTGCGCGAGGAGCTGCAGATGGAGGTGATCGACCTGCAGTGTAACACCGTGCTGAGGACCAAGTACGACAAGGTGGGCGTCCCGGACTTCTACAAGCACCTGTGGAGCAGTTACCCCAAATACCGCAGCCACTGCGCCAGGATGCTGTCCATGTTCAGCAGCACCCACATCTGCGAGCAGCTCTTCTCCATCCTGAAACTGAGCCGGAAAGAGGCGCCGTGGGGCTCCGCGCTGCAGGGAGCACCGTGAGGGAGCACCGTGAGGGAGCAGAGGGCGGGAGCCTAGAATCCCAGCACCAGGAGGCCAAGGCAGGAGGATCTGAGTTTGGGGGCAGCCTGGGCTACCAATCAAGACACACACACACACACACCCATTTCAATGAAGAGAAACTGCTGGAAGGGAAAAGGAAGGGAATCTGCCCATTCCTCTGTATGGAGACCTAGAATGTTCCAGACCTAATAGGCTGTGAGACCAGAACAACAGGCTTAATATTAAACCTCTCGGTTTAATAAAAATAACGTTCCTCCTTTCCCTCATTTTGAGAAGGAATCCTAATTGACAGATGACCTGTTCATGACCTTTGACCCCTGCCTGTAGTTCGGGAAAGCCCATTAACTGTCGTAGGTCCAGTTGCTGGCCCCTCTTGGCGTGACGACACGGCCCGTGCCACTCCTCCACACTGTACCGTTTCAATAAACCCACTGTGAAAGATGTGTGTGTGTGTCGAAGGGTGTGCACATACACAGGTGTCTCCGCATGGTGCCAGCCTGTGCCCCGTGGTCTAGTTAGCTTCCAGGTTTAAGGATAAGCAGGCGTCTAGAGACACCGTCCCGTATTCTGCGTGCCTGGAGCTAGACAGGTCAGGAGCGAGATGGGAGATCCAGAGGGACTAACAGGATTTATCAGACAGGTAAGTTGAGGCTTAAAGGCCGCCTCCTCCTTCCTCTTCCCTCCCCCTGTCTTCCTCCCTCCTCCTCCCTCCTCCTCTCTTCTTCCCTCCGCTTCCCTCCTTCCCTCCTCCTCCTTCCTTCCCTCCCCCTCCCTTCCTCACTCCTCCCTTCCTCCCTCCTCTTCCTTTCTTCCTTTCTCCTCCCTTCCTCCCTCCTCCTCCCTTCCTCCCTCCTCCTCTCTTCCTCCCTCCTCCTCCCTTCTTCCCTCCTCCCTCTTCCTCCCTTCCTCCCTCCTCCTCCCTTCTTCCCTCCTCCCTCCCCCTCTCTTCCTCCCTCCTCCTCTCTTTTTCCCTCCTCCTCCCTTCCCCTCTCTTCCTCCCTCCTCCTCCCTTACTCCCTCTTCCCACCTCCTCCCTTCCTCCCTCTTCCCACCTCCCTCCCTCCTCCTCTTCACTCTCCCTCTGTCCTCCTTTCTTCCTCTGTCCCTTCAAGACAGTATCTTGTTTCGCAGACCAGACTGACCTAGAAATCTAGATCCTCCTGCCTCAGCCTCCAGTGATCTGAGATTACAGGAATACTCCATGACATCTACCTCAGATTCCTTCTCTACGCTGGAATGTGATTTGAGACCCTGTGGGAACTAACAAGTACAGTCACTGTGGAGAGAATGGGATATGGGATGTTCTTCAGTAACTATGGCAACAAGAAGTCCGTGGCCAGATAAATGGGGAGGAGACTGGACTGGGGGCTTGTTGGTAATTTGTTGCTGTTCCTTCAGACCCGGCATTGATGTCCTCCAGTCCAAGGTTGTGGGGGGCAGGATGACCCAGACAAATCCAACTCAAGAGGATATACCCATCTAACTGGAGTGCATCCAGGTCACACACCTTAAAACATGGCCCAACTAGCCAGGCATGGTGGCACACATCTTTAATCCCAGCAGGAGGAGGAGGAAGAAAGGAAAAAATGGGGCCCAAAAAACCATGTGCCCATAGGCCCGAGTCGGTGCAGGCCCAAATGGCCTCTGCCTGCTTCCTGATAGGTTTACCCTAAGTCAACTGCCTCCATTTCCTGGGCCCTAGGTCCTGTCTCTGATCCTCAAGCCCAGAGACACTGGAGTAAGCCCAGCACTGTATGTGCACTCAGAGAGACGATGGTCGACAGACAGGGCCGCCTGTCAAGCTGGCCGCCGTGGGCGTGGCCTTTGCTCCCTCCTTGGCTTCCCTGCACACACAGGCCTTCGGGCAGCCTCCCAGGTCAGCACATGACAGGAAACACTAAGGCCGGTTCAAGGCAACATCCGCAAAATCAGAAAGAGAAGCAGCTGTGGGGTAGGGATGGGCACAGCTGAGATTCTAGGACTCAAGGACCGAGACAGCAGGAGGAGGAGCTCGAGGTCATCAGCCAGCACCTAGGGAGTTCGAGGCCAGCCTGACACACACACACACACACACACACACACACCTGTCCCAAAAGGGGAAGACATCTCATCAGGACTTCAGGAAACAGACCGCAAAACTAAAATGGTGCACACTTGTAATCCCAGCACTCAGAAGCCCGAAGCAGGAGGATGGACGACGGCCTGGGATGCACAGTGAGGCCTGTTTTCCAAGGAGAAACGTGGTGAAAGTATTTCCCCTCTGGAGCAGCTGGAATGGCAGAGTCTGCAGTGCCAGGCCCTGTTACGAGTTGCCTTTTGCCAGATGTATGGCTTAGTTAGGGTTTTTATAGCTGAGATCAAACACCATGATCCAAAGCCAGCCAGGGAGGAAAGGGTTTATTCGGCTTACACTTCCACGTTGTTCATCACTGAAAAAAGTCAGGACAGGAACTCAAGCAGGGCAGGAACCTGGAGGCGGGAGCTGAAGCAGAGGCCATGGAGGGGCGCTGCTTACTGGCTTGTTCCCCACTGCTTGCTGGGCCTGCCTTCTTACAGAACCCAGCAGCACCAGCCCAGGCTGGCCCCACCCACCATGGGCTGGGCCCTCCCCCACCAATCACCAAGAAAATGGCCTTACAGCTGCATCTTATAGAGGCATTTTCTCCCTTAAATGTTTTCAATGTGTATTTATTTTATGTGCATTGGTGTTCTGTCTGCATATATGTCTGTGCGAGGGTGTCAGATTCCCTAAAACTGGAGTTACAGGCAGATGTGACCTACCCTGTGAATGAGGGAAATTGAACCCTAGTCCTCTGGAAAAGCAGACAGTGCCCTTAACCACTGAGCTGTCTTTCCAGCCCTGGGGAGGCATTTCCTCACTTGAGGTTCCCTTTCTTAGATGACACCAGCTTGTGTTAAGTTGACATAAGATCAGCCAGCACAGTTTCTTTGCATTTGGGGATGGAAATACCAGCAAGGTCTTAGAGACAAGAAAGCAATGAAAGTATTGGGGATTATCCACTAATGGTGGCTGCTTTCAGCCCCCTGAGACTCCCTATGCGTGGTTATGCTGTGGGACGGGGTGGTTTGAGACAGGATCTCACACTAGCTAAATCTGATCTCAAATTCCCTACATGGCCCAGGCCCATCTTGAACCTAACAGCAGTTCTCTTGACTTTGGGCTCTGAAATTACAGATGTGAGCCTGTCTAGACCGCCCAGATGCTGGGACACTGACACGCCCAATTATGGGATGCTGGGAACAGAAGCCAGGCCCCGGTGCATGCTGGTCAAGCACTCTACCTACTGGGCAACATCACGAGCCCTTAGGACAGTTCTTCTCAACCTTCCTAATGCCGTGACCCTTAACACAGTTAGTTCCCAATGTTGTGGGGGGCCCCCAATCATAAAATTAATTTAATTGCTACTTCATAATTCATTTTGATACTTTTATGAATCGTAATGTAAACACCTATAAAAATAAATATCTGTGTTTTCCAATGGTCTTAGGCAACTTCTGTGAAAGTCTTTTGACACCCTCCCCAAAGAGGTCACGGCCAACAGGTTGAGAAACACTTTCCTAGGGCGTTCCCAAGGCACTGCGCCTTCTGCAAACTTGTCCCGTGGTCGAGGCTAAGGCAGCAGGTAATCGGGCCTTTTATGTCCCTGCAAACTCCCGCTAGCAAAGCTCACTGCCTTCCCTCATTGTAGCAATACCGGTAGAGATTAACCCAGCCCTGTCCTTTGCTGCAGAGTCTCAGTCCACTCCAAACATTAAGGCAGGGGAGGAGTATATACGAGTATATACAGGGCAAGGGACAGGGCGCCTTCTAGGGCCGCCGCCCCTCACACAGCAGACGTCAGCTTCCGCTTGGTGCTCTCCGTGCAGCGGTGCAGGATGAGGTCCGAGCTGGGTCGCGGAGGCACCGCGGGCTGTGGTTTGGCACGCGGAGTCGATGGATTGTCTGCAAGCCAAAGCCGTGGGACCATCAGAGACCTCCAACCTCCCAGTTGTAGGCTGCTTGCGGGTTCTAGTCCTGATCCGACCTCTAGGTCTCGGCCCGCCCCTTGGAGCCGGAGCCCTAAGAACTTACCTCCGCCCTCCAGTCCCGGCCCTGGCCCAGGCCCCGCCCACCTCTGGCGCTCACCCTTTGTGGCAGCCGTGCTCTGCGGCCCGGGTCGCCCCGGGCGTCTGCGCTGCTGCAGGAATCGGACGCTGTTGCGGCGATAGGTGTCCTGGCTGAGGCGCGTCCGAGAACGCTGGTGGATGCTCTGTGCGTTGCGGATGGTGGACCTGGCCCAGCAGGATGCCAGGTGTCAGTGCCCCGGAGTCACTGCCCCCGGGGCACGGGTGGACACCCCTGGAACCTCAGTGGGTTCAGAGGGACTGGCAGCCCTCAGGTCCTAAGCATATATGTAACAAGGTGGCAAGAGAACCTGCAGGAGCTGTGGGGCTCACAGATGCTACCCAGCCTGTTTCCCACACCCACTTTGGCCGTCAACATGACCCATGCTTTGGGCTGCCCACAGCAAGACCATCCCCCAAGAGATCTAAGCATCTCCAGGCACCTCACGGGGTCAGTCCCTGACCTTCCCCTCCATCACCTCCAACAACAGCGAAGGCATAGCACTAAACCTACCCAGCCAGAAACCTCCTCAGGTCTCCCTCAGGCCTGCCCCATCAGGCCCTGTCTCACCTGCGGGGTGGGGCCCCGCGGCCTCGGATCCGTCGCTGGGCCTGGGTTATCTCCTCCCCAGCCTTCTGCAGATACATGGATGGGAAGTAGCCGGTGATATCCCCTTTCCTGAAAGACGGGTCACACTGGAGGCTCAGGCAGTCACGCGGGGTGTGTGCACAGGGCTGGGGGCCTCACCCATGAGGAACAGTGCTAGCTAAGAGGTTTCAAATGTCCCCAGCTGAAAGGCGGAGCTGTTTCCTCATCTCTGTCAACCCAAGCCTCTCACCCCCAGCCCTGGCCTCATCTGGGCGGAGGAAGGAAGTTTGATGGGCATCTTGCAGGTGTGAACTGTGACACCTTTAAGAGTCTTAAGTGCCGGGCGGTGGTGGCGTGCACACCGGTAATCCCAGCACTCTGGGAGGCAGAGGCAAGCGGATTTCTGAGTTCGAGGCCAGCCTGGTCTATAGAGCTAGTCCCAGGACAGCCAGGACTGCACAGAGAAACCTTGTCTGGAAAAACAAAGACAAGGCTGGAGAGATGGCTCAGCAGTTCAGAGCACTGTGTCTTCCAAAGGTCCTGAGTTCAAATCCCAGCAGCCACATGGTGGCTCACAACCATCTGTAATGAGATCTGACGCCCTCTTCTGGGGTGTCTGAAGACAGCTTCAGTGTACTCACATATAATAATAAATAAATCATGTAAAAAAAAAAAAAAGAAGGGGCTGGAGAGATGGCTCAGCGGTTAAGAGCACTGATTGCTCTTCTGAAGGCCCTGAGTTCAAATCCCAGCAACCACATGGTGGCTCACAGCCATCTGTAATGAGATCTGATGCCCTCTTCTGGTGTATCTGGAGACAGCCACAGTGTACTTACATATAATAAATAAATAAATCTTAAAAAAAAAAAAGAAAAAGAAAAGAAAAACAAAAACAACACAAACAAAATCGACCATCGTTTTCTTTCTCATTTACACTCTTGCTTTCATTTTGTTTGTTAGATTGTGGAAGGTCCTGGAGGTGAAACGCCGTGGATAAGGACAGAAGACTCCAGAAGCACACAGCCAAGTCGGCTCAGAGCCCAAGTAAGGTCCCCGGAACCCACTCAGAGAGATGGGGGAGGGGCGGATCTCTCCTACCTGACCACCCACCAGCCATCCAGGAGCTTGTGAATGACCTCGATGGCTTCGCCCTCAGACAGGGACACTTCATCCTCTTCCACAGCAGCGTACGCTCTGATGGTTACGTACAGTTCACCTGGTGCGCGGACGGAGGAGCAGTGAGTGAGGGGGGGAGAGCCTACTCGGCTCTCGGCTTCCTCCGCCTGTCAGCCACCACCACGAGCACACAGCCGTCTCCTCAGGCCCCTCAGAGCTAGTCCTTCTTGGTTTCCCTTTCTAAGTTTTTTGTTGTTTTGTTTTGTTTGTTTTTCGAGACAGGGTTTCTCTGTGTAGCCCTGGATGTCCTGGAACTCACTCTGTAGACCAGGCTGGCCTCGAACTCAGAAATCCGCCTGCCTCTGCCTCCCAAGTGCTGGGATTACAGGCGTGTGCCACCACTGCCTGGCCATCTCCCACCCTTCTTTTTACCCTTTCCCCTGCCTCCTTTTCCTTCTCTCCCTCTTTCCCTGCTGGTATATGTGATTGCACCAGGGCCTGACACATTCTGCAGGAGTCCTACCTTTGGGTACCACTAATCCCCTTAATGGGGAATTCTAAGCAGCCGTGTTACCACTGAGCCACGCCCCCAGCCCCTCACTGGGGGATTCTAGGCAGGGGCTCTACCACTGAGCCACGCCCCCAGCCCCTCCCTGGGGGATTCTAGGCAGGGGCTCTACCACTGAGCCACGCCCCAGCCCCTCACTGGAGGATTCTAGGCAGGGGCTCTACCACTGAGCCACGCTCCAGCCCCTCCCTGGGGGATTCTAGGAAGGGGCTCTACCACTGAGCCACGCCCCCAGTCCCTCCCTGGGGGATTCTAGGCAGGGGCTCTACCACTGAGCCACGCCCCCAGCCCCTCCCTGGGGGATTCTAGGCAGGGGCTCTACCACTGAGCCACGCCCCGGCCCCTCACTGGAGGATTCTAGGCAGGGGCTCTACCACTAAGCCACGCCCCAGGCCCTCCCTAGGGGATTCTAGGCAGGGGCTCTACCACTGAGCCACGCCCCCAGTCCCTCCCTGGGGGATTCTAGGAAGGGGCTCTACCACTGAGCCACGCCCCCAGTCCCTCCCTGGGGGATTCTAGGCAGGGCTCTACCACTGAGCCACGCCCCCCAGCCCCTCCCTGGGACATTCTAGGTAGGGGCTCTACCAATGAGCCACGCCCCCAGCCCCTCCCTGGGGGATTCTAGGCAGGGTTCTCCCACTGAGCCACGCCCCCAGCCCCTCCCTGGGGGATTCTAGGCAGGGTTCTCCCACTGAGCCACGCCCCTAGCCCCTCCCTGGGGGATTCTAGGCAGGGGCTCTACCACTAAGCTACACTCCTCGTGGGGGCGGGAGGGAGGCAAGGGACATCCTGGTTAGGTATTTTTGTCCCAAGCTGTCATCTGGGAAGTATAACCTCTATTGAGGTTTCCCCAGAATGCACCTCCATCAGCGTGGGCTATAAGCACGTCTGTGGGGCATTTCCTTGGTTAACAGATATGAGAGGGCTCAGCCCACTGTGAGCAGTGCCATCTCCGGGCTGGCAGCCCTGGGTTGTGTAAGCAAGCAGGCTGGACCAGCCAGTGAGCACGCTTCCTCCGTGGCTTCTACTTGAGTTCCTGCCTCCAGCTACCTGTTCCGAGTCACCTCAGTGATGGACCTGTTACCTTGAAGTGTAACATAAAATTAATTAGACCCTTTGCACCCCCAACCTGCTTCTGGTCATGGGGGTCATCACAGCAATAGAAAGCAACGTAACACACCCACACGCCAGTGCACACACGCACATGCATAGCACATGCACATGCACGCATGTGTGTGCACACACCACAGACAACGCACACATGCATGAACACATGTGTGCACACACATCACAATATTTTTTTTTAAGCAGGGTGTCACTACATTGCCCAGACTGGGACATGCTCTGCAGCCTGCCTGAGCGGTCCTGGACTTGAGTTCCTCCTGTCTAAACCTCCTGAATAGCTGAGGTGACAGATGTGCCCCACCACACCCAGTGGAATCTCTCAGTCTTAATGCATGACCAAAAAAAATCCTGCTTTCAAACTCAGTGCAGACCATTCAAGCCCTGGAGGTGCCAACTTTACCCTTGGGGGCCATGCCAATGCCACCTCCTGGAAGCCCTCCTTCCCAGCCTTTGTCAGCTCAGCTTTCTGTTCCCCGTCCCCTGTTGCCCTGGTACCAGGCTCCACATTGCTCACTCAGTCCTGGCCGCCTTCTCTGTGTCCCTCCGCTCTGCCTCTACTTTTCTGACCAACACCTGCCTAGAATCCTCCAGTGAGGGGCTGGGGCGTGGCTCAGTGGTAGAGCCCTTGCCTAGAATCCTCCAGGGAGGGGCTGTGGGCGTGGCTCAGTGGTAGAGCCCCTGCCTAGAATCCCCCAGGGAGGGGCTGGGGGCGTGGCTCAGTGGTAGAGCCCCTGCCTAGAATCCCCCAGGCCTACAAGCTGAAAACAGTGGAAGAGCTACTGGTTTCTTCACATCCCTGAAATCTCTTTCTCCACACCCCATATTGCCTCAGAGGGCAGGAAGCACCTTCGTAGTTGGGGTCCGGGTCCTCCGCCTCGTCGGGACTGTCAAGGGGCTCCAGATAGGATGCAGGGACCCAACCTCTCTTTGTCTTCATCTGGCAAAACCACCAGCCTATGTGGGGGGGGGGGCAGAGGGGAAAATGAGGGGTGGTGCCTGGCAGCCTTCCTCATCCCTGAGGGTGGAGACACCCAGTGCTCACCCTCACCGATGTCCCCAAACTCTACACCCAAATCCCGCCCCAGGAGCGCGAGCTCAGAGCCCTTTGCTGTGAACATATGGGACAGCGCCCCTAGAGGCAATCTAGGCACAGCATAGGGCTGAGATAGAGGCCAGACGTGGCTTGGGCCCCAGCGCAAACTCAAGGGTTACATATGTCCCCCCAAGCCCAGGGGTGGCGGTGGCCTGACCGCTCTCGCTCTTCTCCACGACGTCCACCACGTCTCCAGTCGCCACCGTCATCTCCGTCCTCGAGCTCTTCTCGTAGTCGGCGATGGCCCGGTAGGTCTGAAGGATGATGGGGCCGGTGATGTCTGCACAGAGGGAGGGCGGGGAATGGACACGGCAGGGAGGGCAGCCCCCGCGGGGCGGACACCAAGGAAAACACGGGCAGCTCCCCAGCTCCAGGCTCATGGAAGGTCGCACGGGGCATGAGATCAGCCGAGCTCATGGTGGCCGCCCTGCATGTACTGAGTACCTAGCACCTTTCACACAAGGAAGGTGCTAAGAAGTGTGCTCTCAGTAGATGAGGTTAGCACGCTCCCACAGCGTCTCTGTGACTTTCGAATGCATTGTTCTGAGACAGGGTCTCACTGTGTAAGTCTAGCCGGGAACTCACTCACCACTTAGATCAGGTTGGACTAGAATTCATGTAGGGTGCCTCTACCACCCTAGTGCTGAGACTCAAGGCACCACTACACCTGGCCCTGTTTGTCTTTTGAGACAGGGTTTCATGTAGCCCAGGATAGCTTCAAATTCACTGTGTAGCAAAGGATGACTTTGAACTCCTGATTTTCCTGCCTTGGACTGTACTGGTGAGGACAACCCCGAAGCTCCTCCTCCTCCTCCTCCTCCTCCTCCTCCTCCTCCTCCTCCTCCTCCTCCTCCTCCTCCTCAGTGTTGTGTCCCCACAATCCCACACTCGACGTCCTTGATTATGTCCACAGTAACTGAGTGCCCCCCACCCTTGGGCACCCCTGTCCCTGGGCACCCCTAGCTCTTACCAGCTACATTACTCTTGCCATCTTTGGGCATCAGGTATGTCTCTGGCTTCTTCACCCTGGAGAAAGAACAGGCAATATGGAGCAGACCAGAAGGGAAGGTGTCAGGACACCTGCAGTAGGACTTCCCAATAGAAAAAGAAACCGGAGAGTGGGGGATGGGGGCTGGAGAGATGCCTCAGTGGTTAAGAGCACTGACTGCTCTCCCGAAGGTCCAGAGTTCAAATCCCAACAACCACATGGTGGCTCACAACCATCCATAATGAGATCTGACGCCCTCTTCTGGTTTGTCTGAGGACAGCTACAGTGTACTTAGATATAATAATAGAAGGAAAGAAACAAACAAACAAACCAGGGAAAGGAAGGTCACCACAGAGAGAAGGTATCCACTGGCCCAGTCCTGGGAGTAGGGAGGGGACCCAGATTGTCTTACAAATGAGGGGATTGTCTATGCAGCCAAATTTAGAGGTGGGCACACACACAGAGTACTGCAAACCCTAGGGAGGTGGCAAAGCCAGCCCATCTCTGCCAGATAGATAGAGATTCTTGGCCTGGGAGGGGCTCCCAGGAGCCCCCAGGGAGGTCCCTTCTGGCCCCTCTAGAATGCGCCATGGTGACATGAGTCTGGTAGAGGTGATGTTGGCCAGGTCCCAGGGCACAGGTTTAGGGAAGTCCCTCACCCTCTCTGAACTTGGGGCTCCCCCACCCTCTGTGCATTCTGTCCCCATGTCCCCTCCCCCGGGGAGGCGGCTACGCACTGGCTGTCAGTGGGCAGCTTCAGGTCATCAGGCCGCACTTTGAAGAAGTCCAGCAGGTGCGGGCAGCGGGAGATCTTCACAGGCAGTCCCATGAGGCTGTGGAAGTACTCGGTGAGCGTGCCCTGGCGGCTCTCTGCGGCACGCTGCCCATCAAACCATCTGGGTGCTGGGGGAGGACCGGAGAGCCATGAGCGCACTCACACAAGTCCAGATGTGTGTAGAAAGGGGTTTGGGAGAGCAGAGGGGGGGCCCCAGGCTCAGGGGAGCCCACTGAGGGGCTCAGGCCATGCTCTCACCCGGGAGGTGCGGGATGACTCTGTTCTCCTGGTGGATCTCGCCGGCCTCGATGGGGAACATCTCCTTTAGCGTTTTCTAGATAGAAGAAAACCTGGGCTGGGGCGTCACCGGGTAGAGTGTTTGCCTAGCATGCATGCGGTCTCGGGTCCCACCCCGAGCATTGCATAAATGGGGCGTGGCGGTGCACACACTCCCTTGGGAAGCAAGGCGGGAGGATCAGAAGCACAAAGGCATCCTTGCAGTGTAGCGAGTTTGAGGTTAGTCTTAGATACATGAGAAAGAAAAAGGGAGTGCCCCAAAAGAGCGTGTCCCAAAAGATCTAAGTTGGAGCTGTTCATAACACTCACCAACTCACCAGGAGGGGAAGCCACTGGGTCACACATGTCCCATTGAAATAAATTCTCTTTCTTTCTCTCCATCTTGGTCTGTCTGCTGTCTGTCTGTCTGTCTGTCTGTGTGTGTGTGCGCGCGCACGCTTACGTTATCTGTTTTTCCCTCTCATTTATTTATTTATTTATTTATTTATTATTTGGTTTTTTTGAGACAGGGTTTCTCTGTGTAGCCCTGGCTGTCCTAGAACTCACTCTGTAGACCAGGCTGGCCTCGAACTCAGAAATCTGCCTGCCTCTGCCTCCCAAGTGCTGGGATTACAGGCGTGCGCCGCCACCGCCGCCGCCGCCACCACCACCCGACCATTTATTTATTTTGAGACAGTCTCCCTGCATAGCCCTGGGGGGAAATCACTAGGTACCCCAGGCTCAGATACTGCTGAGCTCTGAGGTCCACAGAGGCAGAGGCAGAACTGCAGCTAGAGCCCGCACTTCCCTCAGCACTCACGTGGAACTCGTAGATCTCGGTGAATTTTCTGTAGACCACCTTCTCCGACAGGTCCTGCCACTTAACCAGGAACATGTACACCTGAGGGGCGTTAGAGCCGAGAGGGAGGGCCACTCAGCGCCCACGAGGGCCGTGCTGTGCCCCTGGGCTGCCTTCTAGCCTTGGATGAAGTCTGAGGGACTGTGGTGAGGCAATCTTTGGGAGTTTTGCTGCATTGTGAGACTCTGTCTAAATCTAAGCGCAAAGGCCTGTGATTGTCTCCGGGGGAGGGATGGACGACATGAAAGAGACACCCAGGGTGACCAAGGTCCCCTCTTCTGATGTGGCTTTGGTTTACAAAGTTCTTCACTTACTGCGGAATGACTCAGAATATTTATATTTAGAGAGGGAGGGAGAGACTCAGTTCTGACGGCTAAGTGTCCCAGGTAAACACCTAACGAGGACTGGGTGGCATCGTCTCTGGCCTGCCTTTGATCTTGCAGAGCCAGTGACAGAGCCTGGATATATAGACAGATATTCCTCCACCTCATCTCCCCAGGGAAAGGGGAGACTTTGTCCCTCCTGGTGATGTCACCTCCTAGGGATCCAAACTGAAATGTAACCAACATCTTAGAAGAGAGACAAAAAGCCACCGTCTCCAGGCCTCCTGCCCTGCACGGCCTCTCCCGGAGCTGACTAGACAGAAAGGTTTCCTGGGAGGAGTGGGCCTTGGTCCTAGGCACTAAACAGAGGGGGTGGCGCTCGGGATGGGTGGGGGCTCAGTGTGAGGACAGAGAGGGAGCAGCTGGGACGGTGACAGGGAGGGGTGTCTGCCCACCACGGCAGAGTCCTTTTCGGACACCCAAGAGAAGCCTGATGCCCAAGGAAAGAAAGAGCCTTGTGCCTGAGAGGTCCTCACTTCCATACATCTTCCTCTAGTCCCCCTCCTCCCATATCCTTCCCCTGGTCCTCCTCCTCCCATATCCTTCCCCTGGTCCCCCTCCTCCCATATCCTTCTCCTGGTCTCCCCCTACCCTCCCCTGGTCCCTCCTCCCCCTCCCATCCTTCCCTGGTCCAGGCGGTCTTTGGGTAGCACCATGGTGACAGCACCGTCCCCACAGGACACTCTTAGGCAACTCACATAGTGCTGGCTGGGGACAAAGCGCTTCTCGAAGCCCAGGAGGGCGATATGGCGGATGAAGGTGTCTCCCATGGCTGGGCCTTGGCTGGGTCACTTCTCCTTACAGCCTGGGCTGGGCCTTAAATACACCAAAAAGAAGAAGTGGTTTCTGTTGCACGTGGGCGCGGGTGGGGAGGGCCCAGGAGGCCCTGCCTTAGTCTTTCACTTTCTGGGGATTGTTGAGCTGCCACTGAGTGGGGCAGCCTTGGGCACTGAAGTGCCGAAACCCTGCTTTACCTACGGCCCAGGGCCCAGCCCCAGGCACTTGGATCTCACCCCAGTTCTGAACCAGCCCACCTGCTCCCTCCCAGGGCCTTTGCACCAACTCTGGCCTCCCTTTCTCCTCTTCCGTCTCTCCTGTCTGTATCTTCATACCTCACACAAGACAACAAGCTTGGGGCTGGAAAGATGGTCAGCGGTTAAGGGCACCGTCTGCTCTTCCAGAGGTCCTGAGTTCAATTCCCAGCAACCACATGGTGGCTCACAGCCATCTGTAATGGGATCTGATGCCCTCTAATGGTGCATCTGAAGACAGCCACAGAATGCTCATATTGATAAAATAAATAAATCTTAAAAAGACAAAAAAAAAAAAAAAAAGCAAAAACCTGGGATCCCGGCGCTTGGGAGGTAGAGTCAGGAGAATCAGGAGTTCAAGGCCAGCTTCAGCTACGTAACGAGTTTGAGGATAGCCTGGCCTACATGAGATTGTCTTTAGAAATACTACAGGACTGGGGACATGGCTCAAGTGATAAAGTCCTCAGCATACAAACCTGATGACCTGAATTCTACCCCCAGGACCTACAGTAAAGAAACGCTCAGAAGTGTGTGTGTGTGTGTGTGTGAAGTTAGATCCCTCTGCAAGAGGAAATAAGCACTCTCAGCTACAGAGCCCTCCCTTAGCCTGGAAGGTGTGTGCTTTTTTTATTTTTTTGCTCTTTCCAGACATGGTTTCTCTGTGTAGCCCTGTGTCCTGGAATCCACTCTGTAGACCAGGCAGGCCTCGAACACAGAAATCCTCCTGCCTCTGCCTCCTGAGTGCTGTGATTGAAGGCGTGTGCCACCACACGGCTTCTGGTGTGTGATTTTGATCCTAGCACTAGGAAAGCAGACTCAGGAGGCTCTCTGGGAGTCACTGGGCCAGCCAGCCTCGCCTCCAGGTGAGTTTTAAGTCAGCAGTAGACCCCGTTTCAGAAACCAAGGTGACTCCAGAGAGATGATGTCTGCACACACATGTAGACATCGGTAGACACTCAGATAGGTAAGACAATGTCTGACCATGTACTAGTCCTTCAAAGAAGAGTTTGACTTCTCCTCAGACAGCTCAGCCTGGAGGGGATTTAATTCCAGCAGTGGAGGAGGACTCTAATGTCACCAGCACTGGAGAAGGAGAGGCAAAAAAGCCGGGGTCAGCGGGCCTCTCTTGCAGAGCCTCACCCTGAGCTGACTAGACAAATTTCCTGGGAGGAGTACGCCTGGGTCCTGGGCACCGGACTGATGGTGGTGACACTCAGCAGTGGGGACTGACATTGCAGACAGAGAAGGAAGCAGCTGCGCAGAGGACACTGGGTATGTCCCTAGTGTGGCCAAGGCGGGTGGATCTATCAGCCAGAGATATAGTGAGACACAGTTTTAAAAGTGGCAGGGCTGAGTGAGTCTGGTGGTGGTGGAGCAGGCCTTTAATCCCAGCACTCAGGAGGCTGAGACAAGCAGCTCTCTGAGTTAAAGACTAGCCTGGTCTGCAGAGTGAGTTCCAGGACAGCCTGGGCTACACAGACAAACCCTCTTTAGAAAAATAACAGGGCTGGAGAGATGGCTCAGCAGTTAAGCGCACTGACTGAGCTTCCAGAGGTCCTGAGTTCAATTCAGTGGCTCACAACCATCTGTAATGGGATCTGATATCCGATGCCTTCCTCTGGAGTGTCTGAAGACAGCAACAGTGTACTCACATACATGAAATAAATAAATAAATCTTTAAAAAAAAAAAAAGGAAAAATAAAGTGGCCGTGGTGGTGGGGGGGAGGTAAGCCAGCACCTCTGGCCTTCCTCCTATTCCCCAGTGGGTGGCTCAGAAGCTACCAGGTCACCAGGGTCACAACCAGTCTACAACCTGTCTGGCCAATGCAGTGTCTATATCCAATGACTCAGTCTAGGACTCAGAGAAAGTGGGCGGGGCTAGGTTATGGTGCAGCCTGGAGATTCCCAAATTACAGAGCGTCTACTTCTGAGACACATCCCCACCCCGCCTCCGGGGACTCGAAGGCCAAGTGCTCTATCGCCTAGTTGCATCACTGACTTTGCTGTTCATTTTGAGCCTAAGCTATTTGGGCTAGCCTGAAACTCTCAATCTTGCTCTCTGGGTCTCCAGATGGATGGGGAGTGGAGTGGGGGGTGGGGGGTGAACCTGTTGATACACCCAGCCCTGAGCGTGAGTTCTACTACAGCAAGGAGCTGAGGACAGTAGTAGGCCTGGCTCACGCGCTCCTCTCAGTCCCTAACGGCGTGCTCTGGAAAGTCCAGGGAAAACACCAGGCTCGCTGTGCACCTGGGCCTGGCAGGCGGCAGGCAGGCTGTGGAAAGTTCCTAGGGTGACCATCAGGCCTCTAGAACTTCCTTCTCTTGGACGCTTGCGTAACTGCAGACAGTGGGCCTGTCCGCTGGCCTGAGGGCACACACGGCCACCTTCCCACTGCCCTCCTGAGACCTCCCCCTCTCCCCCTCCCCCATGAGAAACAGAGGCAACTTGGTTATTTTTTTTTAAGTGTTTCACCTTGCAATGACCTTTATAAACAGGGCTGGTTTCCGTTTTATTCTTGTTTTGTTTTTTGTTTTTGTATTTTGTTTATTTATTCTCTTTCTTTCCTGTCATGGTAAAGAATTCATTGTTTGTTGTTGTTGTTGTTATTTGGTTTTTTTGTTTTTGGTTTTTTCGAGACAGGGTTTCTCTGTGTAGCCCTGGCTGTCCTGGAACTCACTCTGTAGACCAGACTGGCCTCGAACTCAGAAATCCGCCTGCCTCTGCCTCCCAAGTGCTGGGATTAAAGGCGTGCGCCACCACCGCCCAGCTATTTGTGTGTGTGTTTTTTTTTTAAGATTTATTTATTATCATATGTAAGTACACTGAAGCTGTCTTCAGACATTCCAGAAGAGGGCATCAGATCTCGTTATGGATGGTTGTGAGCCACCATGTGGTTGCTGGGATTTGAACTCAGGACCTTTGGAAGAGCAGTCAATGCTCTCAACCGCTGAGCCATCTCTCCAGCCCAAAGAATTCATTTTTAGTACCTGTGAACTATTTATTTTACCTTGTGGTCTTTAGAGAAGGTCTCCTGTAGCCCAGACTATCCTCCAACTTGAACTCCAGATCCTTCTGCCTCCTCTTCCTGCCCAAGTGCTGGGATTAACAAGTGTGTGCTCTACGCCCCCTTTCGGGCTTTTTTACACTTTTGGAATGACATTTGTTTCTTTGGTCGTGGTGGTGGTGGAAGTTGTCCTGTACACCAAGATCAGAGGACAACTCGTAACAGTCCGTTCTTTCCTTCGCTGTGTGGGACCTGGGGCCAGGTAAATGCTGAGCCATTTCCCAGCCCCCATTTTTTTTTTTTAAGTGAATTGAGGATGGGGAGTGTGCTTAGTTGAAAAGCATGTGCTAGGGCGTGTACCAGGTCCCAGGTTCAAAACTCCTCCATGAGCTCAGTGTTCGAGGCCATGCCGTTCTTGAAGTTCTTACCCACAGTAAATTCCAGGGCATTAGACACCCTTTTCTGATGTGTGACACACACACACACACACACACACACACACCACACACAGAGGATGGGGGGAAGTAAAAGGGCTTAAAAACTTCCTGCCTCCCCCAAAATACAGAGAACAAACAAGCAGGGGGAGCCAAAGGCAATGATGTTTTGGGGTGACAGACTTTTTTTATTGTGTCTGTCCGTCACTGCTCACTTTGTATTACAACGCCATGGTTGCTTTTAAAAAGACTTTAGTGTGTGAGCATCTGACTTCCGGTTTGTTAGCACGCTGTGTGCACACCGGGTGCTTTCTGAGGCCAGAGAGGGTCCCGAGTGTCCTGGAACTGGAGCCGCCTGCCTCTGCCTCCCAAGTGTTGGGATCAGAGGTTCTGCCACCGCTGCCAGCCAGTTTGTTTATTAATAAAGATTTATTTTTACCTATGTGTCTGTGAATGTGGCCGCCACCGTGCTTGTGCCCATGGAGGCCAAAAAGGGGCACTAGGTTCTTTGGACCTGGAGCTGCAGGCGGGTGCTGGGAACCGAACCCAGGACATCTGGAGTAAAAGCAAGCTCTCCCATATCCTTTAATCACTGGCCTTGGGGTGATGTGAAGGAATGATTGAACAAATGAATAGATGAAGGCGCCATTTCAGGGAGCCAGCCGGCAAAAGCCCCGAAAGAGCTTTTCCCCATTAGGCCGGGCCAGGCAGAGAGAGAGGCGTCGGGCCCTTCCGGTCTGGCCGTTAGGACTTTGACCCGTCTCCCACGCTGCCGTCGGCCACTTGGCTTTTCTTCCACAGACCAGAGGCCAGACGGGCCATTTCCTTAACCAGGAAATCCCCAAGTCTAGACAACAAGAAATGTAGCTTGCTGTCAGAGATGAGGTCAGTGAAGCAGCCTCGGGGACCTCCTATCAGAAGGAACTTGGGGCTTTCTCAGATCAAGACAAACCTGCCTTCATCTTTAGTTCTTGGCATATTTATTTAATGTAACCCCCTCCTCCTGCTTTTTCTTCTCCTCTTCCTCGTTCTGTTCCTCCTCCCTTCTTCACAGGCTCTCTTCATGTAGCCCTGGCTGTCGTCACCGAGATCTGCCTGCCTCTGCCTCCCAGGGTTAAAGGTTCTTCCCCCATCCTTCCCCTTCCCTGCCCAGCCTCCTGCTGCTTGATGGACCAGCAACCTTTGGGTTTCCCCGGGGAAGATGGGCAGGGTTTCACAACTGGGCTCTGTGGAGCGAGGCTCCCTCACAGGGGGCAGGTTCAAGGGCATTCCCCTTTCTAGCTTTTGACTCCTTGGAGACTCTCAGCAACATGGGATGGGACGGGATGAGGAATGCAAGGCCTCAGAACATCCAGTCAGCTCTGGACACTCCTCAGATCCCACACTGGAGACTCCCTTCTCAGGCCCCTCCAGGCATTCCTGACTAGGCCCTGGCTGTGGCCACTGTGCCCTGCAGTCCATTCGCGGGATTACCTGGGAGCTCAGACTCCCCACCTAGCATGTCCCTTAGCAATCTTCCTCAGGCTCCGAGCCAGGTAGTTTCCTCATCCATTTGCCCACCTCACAGGCTGTTATGCGTTGACGGGGAAGCCTGGCACATGTTGGCCATCAACAAGCTCAAACCAGTGAGAGCTGACTGGAATCCGGCAAGTGGTGGAGTGGATTAGCGCTCAGCAGGAGTCAGGTTATTGTTATTACAAGAGACAGGGTTTTTCTGTGTAGTCCTGGCTGTCCTGGAACTCCTGTAGGTCAGGTAGCCTTGGGACTCAAGAAATCTGACTGCTTCTGCCTCCTGGCTGAGGGAACCAATGCTCCACCATGGCTGGGTGGACAGACTTTCCAGCAGGCTCTACTGACACTGTATACCCTGGGCTAATAAGCCTCTCTGGCCCTAAATACTACACATAAAACAGATCTAAGATAGACAGTGTGTGTGACTGGATTTCCTGTTCCCAGTCTGACTTAAGGCTGAGACCGCTTGTGGGCAAATCCAGGACTTTGTGCATGCTAGACAAACACTCTACCCACTGAACGCCAGGCGTCCCCAACCCCCACTGTTCCAGTGTTCTGTTCTCTCCCTGCTGGCCACCAGGCCGTGCTGCTAGTCATGTCCTCTAGGATGGTAACATTTTGAAAGGCAGGGTGTGTCTGTGTGCCTGGGTTGTGGTGCAGGAACCCAGGGTTCTGTGTGAACTCTGCAAGCATTCCGACAACCAAGTCAAACCCGCAGCCAACAGATCTCTCTTTCTCTCCCTCCCTACCCCCCAACACCCGCCCTCTCTTGGGTGGTTCTCACCATCATGTGTGCCCTAGGCACAGAACTCAGGCCTGAAACCCATGAAGTGGGGTGGGTAGGTGTGTTGGCCTGGTGCCCATCCCCGGCAGGAAAGACTTGTGAGGTGAGGAAGTGAGTGGAAAACAGGAGGGGGGCTGGCGGCGCTCCCTGGGTAAGAGCACTGGCTGCTCATCCAAAGGACCTGGGTTCAATTCCCAGCACTCAGTTCACAACCATTTAAAGCTCCAGTTCCTGGGCTGGGCGGTGGTGGCGCACGCCTGTAATCCCAGCACTTGGGAGGCAGAGACAGACAGGCAGATTTCTGAGTTCGAGGCCAGCCTGGTCTACAGAGTGAGTTCCAGGACAGCCAGGGCTACACAGAGAAACTCTGTCTCGAGGAAAAAACAAAAAAACAAAAAACAAAAAATCCAAGACAAAACAAAGCAAGAAACCGGAAGCAAAGGCTGGGGCTCAGAGTGTCTGTTCTATTAGGCTGGCTGAGGCAGCTCCCCAACCTAAGCCTGCTCACTAAGTCTCTCCACCTTATGGTCACTCTTCCAGATGGAACGGTAAAACAGCTACTTATAGTTTATTTGCCCCCAATGTCAACTCCAAGGGCATGCTTACCCCAGAGGACAAAAGCAGCCAGTATTCCCTCTGTAGGCCAGGAGACTGCAGGCAGCGGTGGGACAGCAGCCGAGACACGAAGGGCTGGCGGGAGGGTGGGTCCCCTGCAGAGTGGGCTACGCGTTGTGAGGGGGCCATGCCATCGCATGCTGCACCTACAGGTCCACCAGACTCTCCACAAAGGTCAGAAGCGGCTACTGAAGTGGGCCGTGGAAACAGTCACCGAGGATCAAGGTTCCCACGTCCTGCAGTCCTGAGTGTGGGTCACGTGACCCTTGCTCCTGCTCCCAGAGAGCGGGCATTACAAGCCTCAATAATTATACTCAGCTCAAGCACTTTTTCTGTCACTGTTTTCTTTTTTTTTTGGATTTGGTCTTTCCGAGACAGGGTTTCTCTGTGTAGCCCTGGCTGTCCTCGAACTCAGAAATCCGCCTGCCTCTGCCTCCCAGAGTGCTGGGATTACAGGCGTGCGCCACCACTGCCCAGCTCTGTCACTGGTTTTTTGAGACAGTCTCCTGCAACCCAGGCTAGCCTTGGATTCACAGTGTAGCCGAGGATGGCCTTGAACTCTTGATGATCTTTTCAGAGCATCCTGGCTGAGTTTTTCTTTCTTTCTGTTGTTCTGCAGACAAGCTGGGCCTTGGTCCCCTGCCTACACTCTCCTGAGACCTGGGATCCCAGGCCTGCCCTTTTGTGCCTAGCTCCACCCACTGGCCTCTGTGAAGTCTTTACCTGGAGAGATGAACTAACAGTAATATTTAGGGGCGGTTTCAATTGGCTGGCAGTGCACAGTAAATCTCCTGGCTGGGGACACTGCGGCCCCTGCCCATCTTACTAGGAGCTGCCTGGACATGGTCAAGGTGAAGGAGATAAGTACAAAGCTCTTTGTTCCCTCTGGGACAGGAAACGCCTTACCAATCGGCATTGTGTCAGCAGAGCTTTCTGCACCGGGCCTTCCTCAAAACCAGACCTCAAGATACAAGCGTAGGCGGGGCAGGTGAGGGGCCACCTATGTGGCGTCAGAGCACATGGCTAGCCTGCAGGGTAACTGGGCAACAGCAGAAGGTCTATCAGGCATTGATTAGTGTTGAGCCACGTTCTGGTCTCCGACAGCCATCCTCCTGCATCTGCCTCCTGAGACTGGGTCTATCTAACGAGGCCTGGCCTTGAACTTACCATGTAGCACAGACAGCCTGGGCACTCCAGACTTAGACAGAGCTGGCTGGCACAGAAGTCAGGCCGCTGGCTGGCATAGAAGTAAGGTTTCCGTGCGTCTGGACGAGTACCCTGACTTAGTCACATCCCAGCCATGAAAACTTTACTGGTGGCTGTGACCTTTCAGTACGCCACTGTCACCTACCAGCCTACCTAGTGCAGGCAGCTGTCCCATCACCCACCTGTAAGTAAGCCTTGTCTGACCATGTTCTATTTCATGCTCTGGCGTGGGTAATGTCTCCACAGGTCCATAGGATGAAAGCTTCATCTTGGCCCTGGTACCCAGAAGGTGGGGGGAGTGGGGGATCTGGTGGGAAGAAGGTGGATGCTAACAGGGGGTGCCCCCCTTCTCCCTCTGCCCCCTGGCTGCCTTGGGTAAGCAGTGCCTTCTCCTCTGCGCCCTGTCACTGAGCACTGCCTGAAGGATGTCAGATGAGGGAGGACTCTGCTGCTGGCTGACTCTCAGCTAACCAGAGACGGGGTTTGTGTATAGTGTATTAAGATGCTATCAGGAGCAGGGCAGCCAGCACACCTGCCCCTCATGCTCATCTTCCATATCCTCCAGTAGGGACTCAGAGGCTCCCCTGTGGTGTGCCTTTGGCCTTAGAGTTTTCCATAAGATGCAGATATGTGGGGGCTGGGCACTGCTCCAGCTCGACAAACCAGTGACTTTTTCAGAAACACCAGGAACATGGGTGTGCAATCTTTGAGGGACTGAGGTGAACACCCCACCAGCCCACACCCGCCTCCCCAGGCGCTCACGAAGACAGCATAGAAAGAATGAGTTTGTGTGTGAAAGGCATGGATGGATTTTATTTATTACCCTATATCTACAATTTGAGGTAAAATATAAGGAACACATAAAATGCCTATCTCTGCTACCGTGTGATATAATTTCCCATTGTGAACATCGTGGTGACGCTAATGAGAACTGTGCCCTCACACCCTCTAACTGCTGAGAGCTGTTACCTTATACAACTGCACCATCTGTGAGCCCCACACAGACCCCAGAGAGGGCGTGGACACCAAGCCCTCCCTCCCCACCCTGGCACCCAGGCCAGACAGGTGGTTAGAGACTAACCAACCAGGCGGACACACAGGCCAGCCTGACCCGACCCAGAGCTGCGGCCATAGAACCCCAGGCCACTGTGGGTCCCTGTTAGGAAGGGCGGAGTCATCCAGCTGCTCAAGCATGCATACCTGACCTCTAGGATACACCCAGAAATTTACTTGCTGCAAAGTAACTGAGCTAGGCTACGAGGACAAGCTCTCCAGTCAGTCGCACTCAGCTGCACTGGCCAGCCGTCAGACGAGCTGGCCGGCTTTGCTTTGAGTGGCAGTGAGGGCAGAGAAATCATGGTGGAGTTTGGGAAGAGGCTCAGTCACACACAGACAGAAGCCCTCCCTCCCCCGGGCAGGCGGGGCAGCTGAGCACCAGACCACGGAACTGGTTTTCAATAGAAAAACTAAAGCGACTTCCTTCAATGCAGAAGTCAAGATGCCCGCAGGACAATCTCACTGACGGGTATGCACCACAGCCCGAGGCTCTGCCCAATGCCTACGGAAACCCTAAGAGTTGCCCTGCCATCCCTGCCTCTTTCCAGCACTGCTGCAAAATCCTTCTAGTGCATCCCCAAGCCAGCCAGGCACGCGCCTCTCACCACGCTGCATAGCTCAATTCACAGAACTGCTGAGAAAGTAGACATTTCTATCTAAAAGTAGAAAAGAAGGTTTGTATAGAAGGTATTTCTGTTATACAAGTATATTACAGAGCCGGCAGGAACGGGTCCCAGAGCTCTTCTCCACCACTCACGCTGGAAGCTGAACTGCAGAGAAAACAGACAGGGTGAGTCAGATGACGGGCGCGACGACCTCTTGTCACATACCCCGTCCCTCTGACAGAAGCACAGGCCCACGCACAGTGGTGAAAGCCGGGAAAGCCTACGTCTGCTCTGACAGGGTCAGCCACATCGCCCAGGCTGCTGGGCAAAGCCCGCCAGGGCGGAAGGCAGGCTGTGCTGCGCTGGTGACAGGCTGCAGTCCCCTCACTTGCAGGCCACTGCGCCCGCCTCTTGGTGGCCAGGTCACACTGAGCCAGTCAGCAATTGATGGGGCTGGGCTTGTGACTGGCCTAGAGGTCAATCAGAGAAGAGGCAACCTTGGCATACAGACTCTAAACAAACACGTCTCTTTTAAGGAACAGTACCTCTATAGTACCCTACCCTACCCCACCCTGAGACAGGGTCTCTCTCACCACGGAGCCTGGCTGGCCTGGAACTAACAAGAGACCCATCTGCCTCGTCCACCGCACTCATCTTGGCTACGTCTTGGAGTGAGAAACCCTTTGGGCCATGTATCCTGAGGGTGGCCTCCCATCTCACAGCTAGAGCAGAAAGGCGTGTCTGCCCGTCAGCTGGCAGGTGGGATGGACAGAGGGCGGCTGGGGTGGGGCTCTTACCCTGGAGAGCCATGGTCTGTCTACCACGTGGGGTCCGGCTCCTGCTTGATCTGTGAGCTCCCGTCTGTCTCTTTCATTTCTACAGAAGGAACCAAGGGGTGGCAGTGAGCTGGACGGCTGGTACAGACAGGAGGGCAAGCTGTCGGAACCTGCAAGATCTGCCCGGAACCCGACAATGAAGACGTGGCTTCTGTAAATGTGTTTCTGTGACGGGATCCTGGGCCTCACAAGTTCTTGCCACATGTTCGGTTAAGCCACGTCCAGCAAGTGACAGATCCCGTATTGTTCTGGGTGTATTTATGGCCATGCCTTGTCTAAGCTTCAGGGATCTAGAATTTAGCCTGAGCCACACAGGGAGAACAGAGCGAAAGCCTGCCTGCAGTCTTCGCTGCAGTGTTCATGGTAGAAATCTTATCAATTTGGGGCTGGAGAGAAGGCTCAGCACTGGCTGCTCTTCTGTGGGACCTGAGTTCAATTCTCAGCATCCACGCAGAGGTTCACAATCACCTGTAAGTCTTTATTTCAGGGGGTCCGATGCCCTTTCCTGGTTCCCTTGGGTAATTACATACACACGGTTCTCAGACATATAAACAGGCACAACGCTCATACATTTTTTTTTAAACCCAATCAACTCACTAAGAAACAAAGACACAAAACATCAAAGGGAGCAGAGTCACGCTGTCTGTACGCTGGGAACAGCTGGGAACAGCTGGGAACTTACCTTCTGTTACTGGAACTTCCAACTGGCTTGTCTCGGCTGATTCTAGAGAGAAACACATCAAGCATCACTGAAAGGTTTGCAAAGGTCACCATTTCAAAAGCTTGGAAGGAGAGAAGAGTGGATGGGGGGGGGAGAAGGGGGGCACAACAGGATGGAGGCAGCCTGCCAGCTCCTCTTTTAGTGTAATTATTTGGTTATTTTATCTGTATGTGTGTCTGTACCATGTACACATCTGGTGCCTTAGGAGGCCCTGGAGAGAGAGTTAAAAGACAGTTGTGAGCTGCTATGTGGGTGCTGGGAATTGAACCAGGGTCCTCTGGAAGAGTGCTCTTAACCACTGAGTCATCTCTCCAGTCCAAGCCTGTCAGCCTCTGTGCCCCATATGCGTGTGCGCACCCCCGCAGAAGCACACGCTCACACAGGCAGACTTCTCACTGGTCTCAAGTACCATGACATCACAGATAACCTGGGATCATGGGTTTAAGACACGATCTATGGCTCATAATTGCCACTCAGGACCCACAGCTCAAGGCTCCGTAAAACTGAGTGTGTGCAGGCGTGTGCTGTGACTGTAAGCAGGTTCAGCATGAGCCCTGTGGCTTGGGGGCGACCATATGAGCAGCGCGTACCCCGCCTATGCTCTCCTCACCTTGGATCACAGGGCCTTCAGACTCATTCTGGTCAACCAGCTCTGCAAGAAAGGACACAGTTTAGATGGCCATCTGACCGTGCTGACGCTTTGACTCTGTGGGACGGGCTCAGCAGGTAAAGGTGCCCGCCTGCCTGCCCGCCTGCCTGCGGACCTGCCAGGCAGGTCAGTCCCTGGGCCCCAGACTGAAGGAGGAAATTGAATGCACACGCTGCCTCCTAACCACTGACCGTGAGGCGATCCAAGGACCCGGGGCCCACATACGAATGAATAAAGAAGGGAAAAGAACACAAAGGGAGGACAGCAACGATCCTGGTTAGATGCCACCAGACCATGACGCTCACAGCACCCAGCGCACACTGGAACCAGAGTCCCGCACAGGCACGAGAATCAAGAGGAACACACACACAGGAACCTATGAGTAGTGGCCTGGACCATGACATTCTTCGGAAATGAAAACCATACACAGAACAGGAGACCTGGCCACGGTGGCACATCTTTAATGTGGGACTCAGGAGGCAGAGGCAGGGGGATCTCTTTGAGTTCCAGGCCAGCCATGGTGATATATGAGACCTGAATTTTAAAAAAAGACAGATAAGCTGAAATTTGCAAGGAAAATTAAAAAAAAAAAAGAAAGAAACGATGTGTGTGCACTGTATGAATTCTGTGTGAGCGCAGCCGGTGAAGGCCAGGCGACAGCTCTGGGCTGGGTCCTCTCCTTCTACCTTACGTGAGGCCTGGGGACAGACCTCAGGCCGCCAGGCTTGTGCAGTGGCTTTGCCCGGAGCCATTACCAGCGCTCTCTCCTTCCCTTTCTTTTTGGGGATAGGCTTGCATGCGCCCGGGCTGGCCTTGGAGTCTCTAGCAGACACTGTTGAACCCTAGCCTGACCCGCCTGCTTCCACCTCCCATGCACTGGGATCGCTCATTTTCCTCCTCTGTGCCTGGTGCTATAATGCTGTTAGGGGCCTAAAGCCCCCGAGATCTACTATATGGGGTTCAGGCTAACGGTGCTGCAGACGCAGCCTACTGACCCAGGCAGGAGCTGTCCACAGCCTGCCTCCAGTGAGCCCTTTGAAAGGGTCCCGGCCCACCCGAGTTTCATTTCCTGAGTGAGGATGAGGGAAGAGCAAGCAACGCAGCCAATTTCACAAGTGGTTGGGCACTGAGAACGGTGACATAATGGATGACAACGTGTTATCTTGCAGGCCTCATTGTGCCCACATCCACACCCACAGACACACTCACATGCACCCCCAGATCCCCAGAAACAAAACAAAGATGTACTCACGGTTATTAATCACAAGTCCTGGAAAAGGTCTAAAGAGAAAAACAAATTGTAGAATGTAAGGCTTTTATTTCACATCAATAGTTGCTTATCCTGCTAATCTAGGCCATGTGTGGCCTATTCTGTAACCTGTGGAAGAGACATACAAGATGCCCATGACATGACTGGAACACCTGTAACAATGACTCCTGTCCTGCTCTTAATGTGTACCATACACAATGGAAGTATCTAGTTACATGCAGCATGTGGTATGGACATGTCACCCATGTTCCCATGGGGGTTGGGGTTGGTCGTTCCAGACAGTTTCTCTGTGTGGTTCTGGGTATCCTGGGGCTTACTGAGGCCCGCCTGTCTGCCTCTCATTCCCCACGTGCTTCGGGTCAGACTCCACACAACAGCACTCTGGGCGATGACTCAGCCTTGAGGCCTCCAGACTTGTTCTACCGACTGAGCAAGAGAGCCTCACCTAATGACAGTGAACTTGATAAACTCAGCAGAGTCTAAGATCCTCCTCATGGAGCTGATCTCCAGATAACTGGGGGCTTTGAAGGACACCCCCGGGGGCATGCCGTCGACGACCACGCAGCCCGGGTTGATAGTGATCTTCCTGTAGGGGACCTTCACGGGGAAGCCCATCCCAATAGCTTCACCTGTGGCAAGACAAACAGCACAGGGCCAGTGTGACCATCATCTTCACAACCTGAGACAGATCGAGCAGTGACCCTGTGTCCCTCGTGTCCCCCATTATTACAAACCTACCAAACTTCCGACTGAAGAGGTCGTTGACCTGCTCCCGCAGCTGCCTGGCCTTCTCAACTTTGGACAGTCGTTCGTTATCATCATCTAAGACGGGAGGGAAGCAGGGAGTACACTTACATCTAACGGACACGTCTTCTGGAAAGAATGTCTAGGCCAGTGTACTGGCTAGTTTTGTGTGTCAACTTGACACAGGCTGGAGTTATCACAGGGAAAGGAGCTTCAGTTGGGGAAGTGCCTCCATGAGATCCAGCTGTGGGGCATTTTCTCAATAAGTGATCAAGGGGGGAGGGCCCCTTGTGGGTGAGGCCATCCCTGGGCTGGTGCTCTTGGGCTCTATAAGAGAGCAGGCTGAGCAAGCCAGGGGAAGCAAGCCAGTTAGAAACATCCCTCCATGGCCTCTGCATCAGCTCCTGCTTCCTGACCTGCTTGAGTTCCAGTCCTGACTTCCTTTGGTGAAGAACAGCAGTGTGGAAGTGTAAGCTGAATAAACCCTTTCCTCCACAACTTGCTTTGTGGTCATGATGCTTATGCAGGAATAGAAACCCTGACTAAGCCAGCCAGCCATGGTGAAACACACCTGTAATCCCCACATTCAGGAAGCAGAGATAGGTGAGTCTCTGTGAGTTCTAGGCCAGCCAGTTGTGCGTGCGTGCGTGCGCGCGCGCGCGCGTGTGTGTGTGTGTGTGTGTGTGTGTGTTGTATTTCACATTGAGACACCAGTAAGAGAAAAGAAATCATTACACAAAATAAAACAGAAAGTTCTACCACCAACTCAGGAGGGTACAACCCATTTTTCTTGAGCAAACGTTTCCCTACTGTTTTATTCAGATTGTTATTTTTAAAAAAATGATTACATTTATCTATTTAGTTTTTGTTGTTGTTTTTTCCTTTTCCCTGAGATTGGGTTTCTCTGTGTAGCCCTGGCTGTCCTGGAACTCACTCTGTAGACCAGGCTGGCCTCGAACTCAAGAGACCCTCTGCCTTTGCCTCCCTACTGCTGGACTTAAAGGCATGTACCACCAGGGCCCAGGTAAAAAAGATTTTAGTTTTTTAAAGATGTCTTTATGTGTATAGGTGTTTTAGCTGTATATGTCTGTGCACTGTATGTGCCCAATGCCCAATGCAACCAGTAGAGTGTGCCAGGTCCCTTGGGAGTGTACTTATAATAAATGGCTGTGAGTCACCATGTAGGTGATGGGATTTGAACTCAGGACTTTAGAAGAGCAGCCAGTGCTCTTAACCGCTGAGCTTTTTAAAGGCAGAGACATGCAGCAGCAAGCGGTGCTGAGCTTAGGTCAGGAGCTGTGCAGCCAGCCTGACAGGAAGGCTCAGGGGAGACTGACAACACAGTCCACAACATGAGCTGTCAAGCATCGAAGCAGCCCAGAAGCAGGTTCTGGGTCTGAAAGAGTCCTCGACGTAGGCAGAAACTGTACCTGGAATTGTCACCTGAATGATGTTCAGGTCCTCTACACCTGATGCAGTAGTATTAATGTTGGGTGATGAGTTTATTTTCCCTGAAAGCAAAACTGAAGATTAGGGTTTAGACAAATGTCCACAGTCAACATCTCTAAGACCCCAAGCTGCTTGTCGCTGTCAGCCACAAGCTGGCTGCAGCCGGGCCCGTGGTGTTGGTACTTGCACAGTGCTTTTCTTCTAGTAAGACACTGACGGTGGCAGGCTTTCTGACGGGCCCACCTTCCTGCTCTGCTGTGTGTTCATGTGGAGCAGAGCCCTGTGCACAGCCCTAGCTGCTTTAGAACGAACGCCCGCCCCAGAGCCAAGCTGCCGCCGCGGGGGCTACTCTCAGGGGACACTCACTTGGAGGGCTCTTGGAAGAGGTGCTCTCCTTGATGGCCGTCTCAAACATCTCAGGTCTACAAGTGAGAGGAAAGAGGCATGGGCTGGTTAACCCAGAGCAAGGTGCCCAGGGAAGATGCAGCAGTCAGAGCCTGCAGGTCTGCAACAAGGTGCAAGCCTCGGAAGGCACCTTCGTGCACGAGGAGCATGGCCAAGAGGATTAATTACAGCAGCCCACTGCTGTGGGACACCTTTTGGCCACACCAGTGTCACTCCTCCTCATGCCAAGGTGATAGCATGTCTGAGAATCAGTAGGAGACCCAAGTGCAGAGACAGGAGACATACATGCACGCAGCCTGGGTATATGCAGGGAGAGCAAGTGTGCAAGCGATACACCATCAAAAGGCCCGTGGTGTCTGTACAGCACACGGCTGCTGGCGCACAAGCCCACGCATGCTGCGCCCTCCATGACTCAGTTTCCTTCAGCAGGGATCGCTCCTGGAGCCGTCAGCTCATATTCCCACCCCTGGTGCACCCCCAGCACTAAGGTTATAGGCTTAGAGGCTGGCATCAGAATTTAGGTCCTCAGAGTTGTGTGACAGGCACTCTTGAGCACTGGGTTGTCTCCGTCCCTAGAGTAACTCAGCCCCTGGAAGAGCTAGTCCAGCTCAGACTGTGTGGTAACGCTGCCGACCCAGCCCATGGGTGGCCTCTCCAGCCAGGCTCTCACTTTTTAATGATGAACTTTATCTTGGCCTTGTTCCTGAGTATCTTCTCCAGCCTTGGAATGCCAAACGTGGACGGTCTTCGGAAGGGCACGCCCTCGGGCAAGCCTTCCACGTAGAAGTCTTCTGGGAAGGACTCGAACAACGCGAACGGTACCTTCACAGCCTGCTTAAGGCCAAGCGCTTCCCCTGCAACACACGGCAACTCCTGTTCTGAAGCGCGTCTCAGAAAGACACTTGCAACAGTATGCAGCAGCTACAAGACCGTACTCAGTGGAGAAACTATATTTGTTTTAATTTTGGGAAACATTCTGGGAATTCTAGTTCTCCGTAAACTGGGCAGGAATGGAAGGCCGAAACCCACACATTTCCACGGACACTCACACCGCCTCTATCAGGGAACTACTCCACAGTTCATGTTTCACAACAAACCTACCGCACTTCTCATTGAAGAGGCTCTCCACTTTCTGCTTCAGGTCTGTGATCTTAGCATTCCAGGCCTCTGTGGAGAACAACAGCGGCCAGTCAGCAAGGCTCTCCCAGGCCGAGGGCCGGGGGTTTTCACCTCCCGCTTAATTTGTTTGTTTAGGTTTTTCGAGACAGGGTTTCTCTGTGTAGCCCTGGATGCCCTGGAACTCACTCTGTAGACCAGGCTGGCCTCGAACTCCCAGAGATCGGCCAGCCTCTGCCTCCTGAGCGCAGGGATTAGAGGAGTGTGCAACCACCCCTGGTCGCATCTTATCTTCTTCTTTCAAAGCTTTACAAAGCGCAGGACAGACAAGCAGGCCATGCTTTGCATTGTTCCTCTATGGCAGGCGTTGGGGACGGGACGTTTTCTCTAAGTGGGGCTGACTGCTGAGCACACCCTCCTCTCTTCCCGCTACCTGTTCCTGTGCACGGTGTATTCAGAGGCTGATTACTGTGCCCAGGGAGCTGGGTCTCGGCTGAAGCTGGCATTATCATTACTAGTGAGGTTTTATTGTAAGACACTGTCCTCCATCGTCTTCTGACTGGCCAGTGAAGAGCTGGGCAGCCTCGAGCTCGGCAATGGACGAGGAGGGACTTCCCCTTCCCATCCTAGTGAGAATGAAGAGGGACTTCCCATCCTAGTGAGGGGTCCCATGTGCAGAGGACACAGAAGAGGGAGGTGCCAGAGCTGAGACGGTGGCAGGCAATGCGTCATGGCGGGGCAGTGGCTGGGCGGCAGCCTCAGGTTAGAATGGACCAGAAGCCACCAGCTCCGTGCCAGAAGGCTATGATCAATTTCCCGGTGTCTGTGTCACTAAGTCAGAGCTAAGCAGGAGGTTGAAAAGCTCTGAACTTTCAAACTTTCCTTTCCTTCTCCCCCCTGCCCACTAGCCCCACGTCCTGCGACCAGCTCTGACTCCTCTCATGTCATGTCTCTATACAATAAACACACAGGTTTTAATATGGCTGCTTTGCTTGCCCCTTCAATACCCATAGAGTTAAACCAAACTGTTAGATCGGATACGCTGGCTGCAAACATGACCGGTGCTGAAATGAAGAACAAAGGCCCTCCTGGCCTGGTTACAGTGTCTGCCACATGCCAGGTCGGGCCCTGGGTGCACTCAAGTCACAGTCCTTAGGCACCCTTGACATAGCCCATAGGAAGAGGCTCGCCCACAGCACGGGACGACGTGAGGGTGTCAAAGGTGCTCGCTGCATGCTTAACCCCAGACACACTGTCTCTCTGACACAGTACGTTAATTCTCTACTTACCAAAGGAAAACTCTCTCCCTCGCGGCTTGAAGGGAACATTTGAGCCGTTGGTCTGGGTAGGAGTCCGAACTGTCGAGGTCTGAGGACTGCTGTTGTTGGGGCCTAGAGAACATTCAAAGGCAAACCCAAGTTACTGTATGCATGTGACAGACACACAGCCTGGGCTCTGGGAACACGAGCACGCGCAAGCACGCGCAAGCACATCCTCCCTCACTCATGCACTGACAAACAAAGCAACCGTACAACCTCACATGCACAGCAGCTACTGAGTTCCCACGACGGAAGGTGAAGAGAACTGTGGGACGCTTACCTTCCACAGTGACCTCGATCTCAGGAACCTTGGAGTTGCTCCCAGGGCTCCGTGGTCGTTTCGGGGACTGCAATGCTGTAAGGCAAACTGCAAGGTTACCTCTGTGGGCTACATGACAGACACAAAGGGCTGCTGCACAACGGAAGTTAGGCGGATAGCTCTGCTCTCCTCAAAGAGACCAGAAGGGCTAACCTGCAGCATGGCCTCTACACAAGGGTGGACCAACAAAGCAGGAGGCCGCAGAGAGAGACAGCCAATGAGACCGCAAGAAAACAGGAAAGAGAGATAGACCAAAGGCCACAGTAGCGGCGACAATGTGACATGGGACAGTGGAAAGCATATGGTGTGTTCCCGCCCTGAGGTGGGCGCTGCCTCTTACCTTTAGTGTTGACTTTGCTGGCCATCCCAGGAGGCAGGTAGGACACAACTAGTTCAGGCCTAGAAAGGACATACAGTGTGTCACTCTCTGTACTGGCTGGTGTTGTGTGTCAACTTGACACAGGCTGGAGTTATCACAGAGAAAGGAGCTTCAGTTGGGGAAGTGCCTCCATGAGATCCAGCTGTGGGGCATTTTCTCAATTAGTGATCAAGTGGGGAGGGCCCCTTGTGGGTGGTGCTATCCCTGGGCTGGTGCTCTTGGGCTCTATAAGAGAGCAGGCTGAGCAAGCCAGGAGAAGCAAGCCAGTTAAAAACATCCCTCCATGGCCTCTGCATCAGCTCCTGCTTCCTGACCTGCTTGAGTTCCAGGCCTGACTTCCTTTAGTGATGAACATCAATGCAGAAGTGTAAGCTGAATAAACCCTTCCCTCCCCAACTTGCTTCTTGGTCATGAAGTTTGTGCAGGAATAGAAACCCTGACTAAGACACTCTCCACACAGCCACACGTCCCAATCATTTCTCAACAGTAAACATGCATGTGTATCCATGCTTTCCATGCACATCCGTCCGTCCCTCTGTCTGTCTACCATGTGCATGCCTGTGTCCGTGGAGTAGAGAAGAGGGTGTTGGGTTCCCAGGGCTTAAGACAGATAGTTGTGAGCTACCATGTGGGTAATGAGAATTGAACTCAGGTCCTCCAGAAGAGCGGCCAGTCTTAGCCTGAGCTCCTGTAGTAGTTGAGTAACCATGGCAACCATAGGCTCATATATTTGGGCGTTCAGCACCAAGGGGTGGCCCTATTTGAGAAGGGTTAAAGGGGTACTTGTAGGAGTAGGTGTGGCCTTGTTGGATATGTCAGCCGGGGGTGGACACTGCTTCATGCCCACACCAAGCACAGTGTGTCTGTCTCTGTCTCTCTCGGTTTTCAGATCAGGATGTAGCTCCCGGCTACTTTACCAGGCCTGCCACGCACCCCACTGCAGCTGACAATGGCATATGCTCTGAAACTCTAAGCAAGTCCCCAGTTAAATGCTTTCTATTGTAAGAACTGCCTTGGTCTGCGGCTCTTCATGGCTAAAGAACAGTGACAAGTCGGTACCAGGACACAGGCTGTTGCTGTGACAGCCCGACCATGCTGCTTGCTGGCACAATGTAAATCTTGGACTAGAAAAGCAGCAGACCGAGTTAGGTAGGGCTTAGTGGCTCACCAGCAGGGTACAGGGCAGCACTGAGGACGAGGTGAGCTGTGACCCCGCTCAGGAAGTTTCAGGGGCAAGAAGAGCGCTGCGGCCCAGAAATCATACTTGGGATATTTTGGCAAAGAATGTAGTTGTTCAAAAAATCTGCTTTAGCTTAATCTTGGGTGAACTCTCCTCCTTGGCACAGGCAGAGGAGGTTCCCAGCCAGCCATCCAAGCCCTGGCCGTGCACAGAAACAGGTGATCACTCTGTGCCTATCCATCCGTAATGGAAAGGAGCAGGCTGGACCAGGAGACACAATGTGCAGTGTGCAGAGAAAGGGTCGCCGGGAGACGTAATAAAGCTAAGTCCAGAGCTCATAGAGATCGTTTATGTTAGACAGAATAAAGGGCGTGGTGGCTGCGTCCCCCAGCTAAGCCCCACCTGTGAAAAGGCATTGAAGGAGAACCTGGCAGCTTCAGCCACATGGCTCTGGCTTTGGAGTCAAGGATACAGGGCGTTTTGGAATCTCCCTCCAAGGCTAAGGTAAGCTGCAGAGGTTGGACAAGTGTTGGGGTACCCCTGCATGGAGCCCCAGCGGGGAAGCCTGGACTGCCCCGGGACGGACGTGTTAGAGATGAGATGCCCGGGAGAGAAGTGCGCTGCACTTGACAAAGCAGGACGGAGCTGGGGATCCGAGGAGCGCTCCGCCAGCAGACACGGACGCGGGGTTCAGGCTTGCCTTGCTCCTGTGTCCCCTCGCCTCCGCCCCACCTTGTGGAATGGTATCGTCCATCCTGTGCACTGCACAAGTGTTGGAAGTAGGAGATCTGAGTTTTGATTTTACAGGGATTGCCATGAGTCTCAGAAGACACTCTGAGCTTGGAATTTTAAATAGTGTTGAGACTGTTGCAGGCTATGGGGACTTTTGAAGTTGTGCTAATTGCATTTTGCATTATACTTTGGTTGAAAGCCCAGGGGGCCAGGGAGTGGGCCGTGGTGGTGTGAATTGAGCTCATATATTATCACGAGGACTCAGTGAGAGAGTGAGCATGAACTGACACAGAGAAGGAGTGCTTAGTCGCCGAGGCGTGACCTTGTTGGTACAAGAGGTGAGCACTGGGGTTTTCAAAGGCCACATTAGGCCCACGGCTTGTGGGTCAGGATGCAGCTCTCAGATACATCTCCGGCCCCATGGCTGCCACCATGCTCCCAGCCCTCAGGATAATGGGCTGGGCCTCTGAAACGGTAAGATCCCAGCTAAATGCTTCCTCTTCCAACAGTTGCCTTTGTCACGGTGCCTCTTCCCCCCAGTTAAAGTGACTAAGACTGTTAGTCTCTGCAGCTCCCATAACACCTTTTAAAATAGCAAATCCTTTGCAGGAAAGTCAGTAACTGGGGAAACAGCCGACAGCTGGGGTGTTAGCGGGAGGAGGTGCAGTGGTGCAGCGACTGCCTAGAACCTATCAGGGAGGAGCTGGAATATCAGCAGCAGAGCCTTGGCCTCGCCTGCGCATGGCCCTGGGTTTGATGCCCCAGTTCAGCAAAGCCGTGTTCTGAACCTGCACCGCGACAGAAGCACAAAGGATGTCGGGCAGTCACTCCTCTCTGACTCGGGACCCACAGAGGCGCTGGCCTGGCTGGGACGGTCCGTGGGGAAGGGCTGGGGGGGCAAAGACCACTTACTTTTTAACAACAAATTTGATCTTATTGCTGCCACGGACAATCCTCTCAAGGCGTGGGATCCCAAACCAGGTGGGGCTTCGGAAGGGGATCCCTTCAGGGAGCCCCTCCACATAGAGGAACTCGGGGTTGGATTCGAACACAGGATACGGCACCTTCACAGCCTCCGTGAGGCCCAGAGCTTGAGCTGAAAGACAAAGAGAAGCTAGCTCGTGGGCGCAGACTCTCACACGGGAACACTTCCGTCTGTGTCTGCAATCAGCAGGTCTGCTAGCTTCCTCACGGTCCAACCACACAGCCACTCACGAAGATCTAGCCTAGTCTGAAGCTCATGGAGTCACCGATGAGACGCGCTGGCGCCGGGCAGAGCTGAGAAGCCAAGAGCACGCGCTGCTCTTGCAGAGCGCCTGGGGTCGGTTCCCAGCACCCACACGGAGGCTCAGCCATCCGTCGCTCAGTTCCAGGCATCGGATGCCCTCTCCAGACCTCCACAGGCATTAGACACACAGGTACACATGCACACACGTAGGTAGGCGAAACACTCATACACACGGATAAAATGTAAAAATAAAAAAACTAGAATCTTAAAAAAAGGAATTAAATCATACCATTATACTTTTAAAAATCCAGTGATTTTGTTTTGTTTTTTAAGGCAGGCTCTTGGTATATAGACCAGGCTGGCCTCAAACTGATCAAATTGATAGTAATCCTCCTGCCTCAAGATATTTGATCACACTGGGCAGTGGTGGCGCATGCCTATAATCCCAGCACTTGGGAGGTAGAGGCAGGCGGATTTCTGAGTTCGAGGCCAGCCTGGTCTACAGAGTGAGTTCCAGGACAGCCAGGGCTACACAGAGAAACCCTGTCTTGAAAAACCAAAAAAATTAAAAAAAATAAAAATAAAAAAATCTGATCACACTGTGAAACCCCAGATTGTGTTATTTACTGGGGAAAAAAAATCATTTCTAGAAGTGGTGTGGCTCAGCCTTTAGCACACACACACTTTTAATCCCAATCAATGAAGGTAACCGTCATCTGTAGAAGGACACAGCCATGCTGGAAAGTCACATCTACTTGAGTGACAGACAAAGTGACGAATCAGAGACGGATTTGAGAGAAGAGGATACGCACAGCCCTCTGACAACAGAGAGGAAGCGAGGCTACTCAAGAGAGAGCAGCACGGGAAGAGAAAAAAGTATTTTTGGGAGAGTGTTTTACAGAGACAGGGTGCAGAGAGGACAAGCTAGACCCAGGTGAAGACAGAACGAGCTAGAGAATGAGAGGACCCAGAAGATTACAACAGATTGCGAGAGTTAGTTTGAGGCCAAGCAGAACAATTCTGGCAAAACTGAGAGATGCCAGATTAAATCAGTCAACTTGAAGAAGAGTTTGAACCAGAGCAGTTGGGTTCAATCAGCCAGTCAGAGATCAGGAAGAGCTAGGAAGGGTGAGCTTTATTCATCAGAAGTCTCTGAGGCTGAAAACATTCTAGGTCTAGATTAGACTGTACAGAGGCTTGAGGTCTTGAGGTCTAGGCCTAGGTTAGCAGACAGAGGCGGTAAGTTTCGGAGACAATAGTTACATCAGGAAAGATAATTTTACACCTCAGTCTCTCAAGAGCTAGGATTAGAGGCATGAGCCACCAAACCCAAAAAACAAACAGTATTTTAAAAATAACTTTTGTCTTATAACAAATAAATAAATTTTGCTGTATGTGTATGTGTGCATCACCCGCACGCCTGGTCCCCAAAGGAGTCAGTTCGCTGTGGCTGGCCGTGAGCTGTCCTGTGGGTGCTCGGAACCTAAGCGGACACTGCGAGAGCAGCCGCGCTCTCCACCACCTAGCTGTTTTCCAGCTCACAAACAGTACTCTGAACAACACTTTAACATTGTCAGAGCAATCAGCAGCCAGCTTAACAGTCACAACGCAGAGATGAGGCGCTGAACACAACGTAGGGCTCATAGCTTAGCCTGCTGCCTGCCTGCCTGCCTGCCTGCCAGTCTACATCTTCCTGGAAAACCCGCAGACTCCCAAGCTGCAGCCTCCGGAAGCGCAGTGCTGGCCTTCCCGCCATCTTTTCCTCTCCATCATGACTATGGCGGCAATGAAACCTACACTGACTGAGAAACCTCAGGACACCCTGGAAGCAGAAGCAGGTGAGAAGCCCCCATGCCACACAGGAGAGACGCACAGGCACAGTGACTCTAAGGGTCCCCTTAATTCCTCGCTGTCACCCACACTGTGACCCTGGAGGACACAGGAGCAGAGCGACATGAAATGACCAGCTTGCTTTGAGAGGTGAGCTGACCTGCTAGCAGAAGAAAGTTAAGACACTCTACCTCACTTACCAAACTTTAAATTAAAGATCTCCTCCACTTGCTTTCGGAGCTTGGTGATCCTGACATTCCAATCTTCCTTGACTGGAAAGAAGGAAAATCAAATGTAACCAATAATGTTCTTTACAGGTCCAATACACAAATCACGAACTCAAGGAGAGAGTCGCCTTTGTTCCTGTGACTGACGCCACGGACCCCTCCATGGTGGGGCATGGCTGCCGCTGCCTGAGGCTGGAGCAGCTGTCACCCTGGCTCCAGTCATGCGTCTACTGTGTGGGCCATGGGACCCTGTAAGGGAGGCCCATAGAGGCGCCAGGAGGTCCTACACGGAACCGTGGCTAACAGCGCGGTGCAGCTCATGCGGGTTTCCATTATGTGATGGAATATCAGAGGGTTTTACAAATTCAGAGCAAAGCCTCTGAGTACGCGTGAGAAGGGGGCAGGGGACAGGCACAGCTGTGAAACTCCTGTGGTGGTTTTTATGGCTCCAGCAGCCTATAAACACAAAAGCATCAGATAAGGATTTTGCGTGTTTTGTGAGACAGGGTTTCTCTTTGTAGCCCTGGCTGTCCTGGAACTCAGTATGCAGACCATAGTTTCCAATACATAGAGTTCCGCTTGCCTCTGCCTTCCAAATGTTGGGGTAAAAAGGGTGTGCCACCACTCCCGGCATAAGAAACCTCTTATGAAGTGATTATGGTGGGAAGATACAGTGCCACATCTTATGATACAAAGGCCCGTGCTCAGAAGATAAGCAGATACCTGTGCCATTCTCTCCGAGGTCCGGGGAGCATCAGAGAACAGCGGAAGGGGCGGACTTCTGCCATCCCAACCCCAGACCCGCTGTGACTGCCTAGGGGCATCACTAACAAGACTGGGCCTAAGACAACAGGGGAAGGGGGAAGAGCAGCCTCGCCTAAGGTCCCGCCACTCGGCCCCTCGTGGTCACCTGCATGGCCTGGCAAGCACCTCAGGGCGCAGGCGCTAAAGGCTGCAGAGGGACCTGAGTGATGAGGCTCCCTAAGTCACCCCTACTTATTAGCAACCCCTCTCTGGTGCTCTCATATAACAGAATAGACTTGCTGATCCCCCAGCCTGGGTGTGAGGCGGTGCTCTGCTGCTCCCCGCTCCCGGATCTGGGGTGGACAGTAAACACACTCCCCCCAGGGAAGGGGACTTAATACTCTTAATTTGTTTAAAATCAAATTAATTTTGTTTAAAAATTCTGGGGATTAAGGGAGGAAAAGATTTCCTGTACTTCTCAAATATCAGAAAAACTTAAGGGAGAGAGAATTTACATTTAGAGTCATATCTTAAATGAGGAAAGCCAGTGCCCTCCTTGAAGGTCACGGAGAGCATGCTGTGTCGGCCCTGTTCCTTCACAGTCAGGCAGGGCTTCTCCTAGCTGCTCCGCAGCTGCCTGCTCTCCACGTGTTCCTAGAAACCCACACAAACCAAACCCTCACCAACACAACCCCCTTTCCAGTCAGTTCACACGTTCACCCGGTCAGGCAGGCACAGCTCAGCAGAGAGGCTCAGCAGAGAGGCTGCCCAACGTGATTCTCTGCCACAAAAACAAACCAAACAAGAGCACAGATTTTCTTCTCAGCTTCGCCACCGCCCCAGGTACTGAGATCGACTGGGAGGACTCAGGACCCACCCTAGACATCAGCTCTCAAGCTGTACCTTAGTAACAGCAGGAAGGCACAGTTGGGGTTCATGCTCTCTTGCTTTAGGGGGAGAAAGTTTATAGCACAGGCTACCCAGCAATTTTCCCAGAATAGATCAGATATGTGGCGAACTCTGGCCCAGCCGGCGGTGTGAGGGTGACAGTGTGAGGCCCGTACCCATGGCTAGCCGGTTATAAGATCCCTGAAGCGTGTGAGCATCAACGCTGAGCCCTGCCTGGCTCCACAGCTTTCTCGTCTGTCTGCAAGCTTAGCTAGGAGCTTCGCGACTGCAAGAGCAAGCCCTCCAGAGCACAGATTAAAGTCTGAGTGTGTGGACTGACACAGGGCGCTCCTGGTGGCACCTGGGCAGGTAAAGTGGGATGAGCTAGGATCAACAGTCCCTCGGTAGCGCATGCCTTTGATTCCAGCACTTGGGAGGCAGAGGCAGGAGGATATCTCTTAGTTTGAGGTTAGCCTGGTCTACAGAGCTGCACCTCAGCTAAGCCAAAGCAGGAGACTATGCCACAGGTGAGTCACAGGTCAGACTCTGCTACAAAGTTGAGTTCTAGGTTAATTAGTTTGAGCGACTTAGGGGGAGTCTATCTCAAAATAACAAGGAAAAGGTGTCAGCAACATCTCTTACCGTGAGGCACTGCGATCAGTTCGCACCAATATGAAAACTTTTATTCAAGATATCTAATCATTTAAGTAAAAGAAAAGAAGGCAGGAAGGAGGAAGGGACTGCGTGCGACCATACCTGGGGTATTCGTCCGCGGCTGAGTCACTTCAGTTGTACTGTGTGTCAGCAGTTCTGGTCTGTGAAAGCATTAGTGACACTGTGGTGAGAGCACTCAGGAGCAGTCTAGGCCTCCCACAGAGCTGTACACAGTCAAGGATTTTTTTGTATGGCCCATTCTGCCTTCTTGTGCAAGGCGATGAACCACCCTGGAGGCAGTTCTGAAAACACCAGCTGCACACATTCAGGTGGACTGATGGGGTCTCTGCAGAAATGAATGCATACCAGTGGTGCCCGCCACCTCCTGCCCTACAGGAGCTGGACATCTGAGACACCTCAATCCCGACAAACACCCCCAAACACTGCCCAACCTACAGGCGACCACCGGCCCCACATCCAAACGCTCTCACTGTCCTGAGGCAAGAGTTACGCTCACAAGACAGAGTTGTTCTTGAGCCCCACTCTGTAAACCTTAGTACTAGAGAGACACTTGCTCAATTAGTTTATGTAAATTTAACATAGAATTTATAGTACATAGAGGGAGGGCCATTTAGGAGGAAAACATCCATCTTCATCAAATGGGTCTTTTATCAGGAAAAAAAAAAACTTTTAAAATCTGTTCCACAGATCTTACCTCTTGATAACAAATTTAATTCGATTGCCCACTTGGATGATTTTTTCCAGTCTCGGGATGCCATACCATGATGGGCTCCGGAAAGGAATGTTTTCTGGAAGGCCTTCCACGTAGAGATCATTGGGATGGGCTTCGAATTTTTGGTATGGTACAGCCTTGGCTTCGGTGCTTCCTAAGGCCTCAGCTGTGGAAAATGAGCACAAGTCAGGAGACTCAGGCTGAGGTCACAAATGAGGAACTCCCCCAAGTACAAAGCTTCATACCTTCTAACTGGGCTGAAGGGGAGAGAGGGAGAAGTGGCAGGGAGAGGGGAGGGGAAAAGAGAGATAGACAGACAGACAGACAGACAGACACCAACCAACCTTGACCATGTGAGGGGAGGGCATTAAATGCATTTACTGATTCCTAGCCTGAAACTACATCTGAACAGCTTTAAAAAGAAATATTCAAATGACTGAGAGCCAGCCGGCAGCCAGCCTGCCCCTGGATCGTGCAGGTGGCCTCTGCAGGTGGCCTCTGCATATTCTGCAGCCTGGTAGCCTAGCCTAGCCAGGCAGGGCTTACAACCAGCCTGAGTTCTTTGTTATTGATGTCTAAAATTAAGCTGGGTGATGGTAGCTCAGGCCTTTAATCCCAGCATTCAGGACGCAGAGGCAGGTGGATCCCTTGAGTTTAAGGCTAGCCTGATCCACAGAACAAATTCCACAACAGCCAGGGCTGCAGAGAGAAATCCTGTCTTGAAAAAAAATAGTTTTAAAAATTATTTTATAGTATTGGGGGCCAAACCAGAGCCTCAGGCATGCTGAGTAAGCGCCAGACAGATGCCCGCCCCGACGAGCCCAGCGAGTCCTCCTCCTCAGCTACTCCGGAAAAGCCGACCTATGCTCTACCTTTCCTTCCTTCCTCCTTTGCCACTTCTTGGGTAAAGCCAACAACAGCCAATGGCGGCGACACTCTTGGGAGCCACAGCACTCAGAAGCACATGTCACCCCTACACAGGAATCGCAAGGACATGATGGGGACTCCCCCAAAATAAACAAGCACTACCACCTGATCTGGACTGCTAAGTATCCAGGGAGCACTGCCTGGGCAGACGCTAGGGGGGCATGCGTCACTGCTTCCCAGCGGGTTTACGCCCAGCAGGAAGGTCGGTTACTACTACTAAGGCGTGACTGGCTGGACAGCTAGGGACACTGACCAGGATGAAAAGGACACGCCGCCTCAGTTCTGACTTGTTGGTAGATGGTGTTTAGTTACCTCCCCAACACTATTCTGGGGAGTGGAAAAACAAAATTCCCCTTTCCAAGAAAACCTAGAAAGCTGGGTAGCAGTGGTGTGTGCCTTTCATTCCAGCACTGGGGAGGGAGAGACAGGAGGATATCTGTAAGTTCTAGGGTGGCCAGGGGTCAGAGAAACCCTGTCTGTCTCAAATACAAAAACAAAAACAAAAACAAAAACAAAAAGAGAGAGAACCAGAAAGTTGAGAAAGTAAAAAGCTGCCCTTACAGAAGACCCGGCTCTTTCCCGCAGCCATGTGGCTGCCGACAACCACACAGAGTGCCAGGGCATCCCAAACCCTCCGGCCTCCGTGGCACCATGCCTCCGTGGCACCATGCCTCCCAGTGGTGTGCAGACACACGTGCAGGCAGAACAGCAATACACCATCGGATCCCTCTTTAAGGGACTGCAAAGTTAACAAACCTTTCTGTTCTAAACAGAAAGTGTCCAAATGTGCAAGGCTCAAAGCACGGCAGCTCACACCTTTAGTTTAGGGTATGCCTGGGCTACAGAGCCAGCAAGGGCTACATATCATCCTTAAACAATAAAAGCAAAATAAAACCAACACCCGACCCAGCGTGTGGGGATGTGGGGGATACTGCCTAGCATGCATGAAGCCCCCAGATCCACTCCCAGGATCCCATAAACGCAGTAGTCAATTGTGCCTCTAATCCCAGCACTCAGAGGCACAGGCGGGTGGGTCTCTGAGCTGGAGACTAGCCTGATCTACAAACCATCTGGTAGTGAGACTGTCTCAAAACAACAAAAACACTAACAAAACAGTAACAAACAGCAAAAATCAAAACTAAATAAACACTAAAAGCCAAGATAACCTAAAACAGGGTCACGGCGACGCTAGGAGGCCAGTGGGCAGATGTATGTCCTGGCCCTGATGTCCTCCTCACTGTGTGTCTCACAGAAGAGGACTGACCTAGCATCTGCAGGTGTGAGCTAGAGCATTTGTCCAAGGTGAGCCAAGCCCGACCAGCCCCGCACGGAAAGAAAAGTGAAAGGAAAAACACTCAAGGTTTAGTCTATTGTCTTCTATAGAGTTTTTAAAACTTCTTAAAATTAGTTTTTACTAAAAGCAAGAAAAACATTAGTTAAGTTGAATCATCTCCTTGCATTCCTAAAATGAAGTAACTCCTAACAACAAAACAAAACAAATAGACAAACGAGATCAAAGAGCATCCGGAGCCTCGGCACCAGAGCTCGCTGGCTCTGAGGACCCAGGCTCAGCTGAGGCTCACCAGACTGCCTGTAAGTTTAGTTCTAAGAGACATAACTGACACCCTCTTCTGGCTTCCGTGGACACCTACCTGCACACATGTCAAGTCTCCCCCCCACATACAATACACACATACTCACATATATAGCTTCTTTTAAAAAGTACTCTGTAATGTTGACTTTGGGGAAGGAACCTACTTACCGAATTTCTTGCAGAAGAGCTGGTCAACCATCTTCCTCAGCTTGGTGATTCGAGCATACCACTCCTCCTTCACTGGGGGGAGGGGGAGGGGAAGAGGGAGGGGGGAGGCACACATTTGCGGGGTTAGCAGCTTTTCCTTACTCCAACCCAAGGAACACAAAATAAACTACAATTTCCTTTTTGTGTCCTGAATTAGATGAATTGATGAGCCTTTATCCAATTAACAAATGCAGACTTTACAATACACTTTTTAGTTAATTTACTTCATTAGCCCTGGCTAGACCTGCCTGCTCTATCCTCCATGTACTGGGATTACAAGCACGGCCAGGCATGACACATGGAACACATGTCCAGTCTGCCCAGAAACGCACGCAGTATGTGTACCCACCTCTGTGTCACACCTTCTATAGATAGGACACAAGACTACACATACCCTAGAAGATGGAATCTTTTTTTTTTAAGATTGATTTATTTATTATATGTAAGTACACTGTAGCTGTCCTCAGACACCCCAGAAGAGGGCATTAGATCTCATTGCAGATGGTTGTGAGCCACCATGTGGTTGCTGGGATTTGAACTCAGGACCTTTGGAAGAACAGTCAGTGCTCTTAACCACTGAGCCATCTCTCCAGCCCTGGAAGAGGGAATCTCAATGGAGGATTGCCCATGTCCTACTGGAAGGCTGGGCTATGTAGGCCATTCTCCCAAGCCCACTGTGGGTGGTGCCATCCCTAACAAGTGGGTCTATGCAGTGTAAGAGGCCAAGAGAAGCCAGCCAGAGGAAGGAAGCATCCTTCCTAGTGTCCACTTCAGTGTCTTCTTCCAGCTCCTGCCTTGCCTTCCCTCGTGATGGACTAAGTCCCATCCTCTTGGTCAGTGTTTATCATAGCAACAAGGAAAGTCTTAGAGCGCTGGCTTTAGAGCACAGCCTCCTATCTATCTACGGTTATGAAGAGAACTGTGCTGCTCTTCTAGGAGTACTAGCATTCTGGAATGCTTGTTCTGTAACCACTTGTAGCTGCTAGTCAAAGGTATATTCCCTTTTTCCTTCAAAGATTTTTTTACAAATTTATTTTATGTATGTGAGTGCTCTGTTTTCATATATACCATGGAATCAGATTCCATGCAGATGGTTGTGAGGCAGGAGTGGTTGCTGGGGATTGAACTCAGGAACTCGGAAAGAACAGCTAGTGCTCTTAACCGCTGAACCATCTCTGCGGCCCCAACAGTGTCTTTCTTTATGAGGACATCAACCTAAAAAGGAGGCTGTCCTGCACCGACCGAGTGGTCGCAATTCCCATGCGATTGGCCACGGCTGACTGGAGGCCAGAGACCCACCTCCTGACGCCGGCTTATCAAGCTGTAAGTCTTCCCGTGTTGAGTTCAGAAGCTCGTGTCTGAAAGAGAGAGTTAGATGGTGAGGACTTGCCAGGCAGTGTGTAGCATGGAGGCAAACACAGCACACATGTGCTCAATCGTCAAGACAGACTGCACGCCAGCACAGCCAGACCAACTTCAGAACCTCTCGAGAGCAGAAAGGGCAAAGTGTCTCAAAAGACGCTTCGTGTGCTCACAGTGAAAGAGGTAACTTGCTACAGGGAATTTAAGTATTTTACAGTAACATAATTTTATATTAGATTCAAAAACTATTTTGTTGTTTGTTTGTTTTTAAAGCTCCACATATATCCAACAATTTTATGTGCAGTGCCGGAGGTGTTCTATTTTTCTGAACAATCAAACAACCCACAAAACACATGATCCCCCAGGCACACAGCCCCATGGCTCCCGACCAGGGTGGAGACCAGGAGGAGTCCAGCAGTCCTGACAGGCACAGGAGTGGGGAGGGAAGCAGGCCGGCGGGCACGGTGCTGAAGGACGGTGGGCTGTGATATAAAGTCCGCCCTGGAATTCTCTGGACAGGCAAAGCAGTCAGCTCTCCCGACACTAGGGGCACTGCCCTGTGACCTGTGGCCCCTCCCCTGATTAGGACTTTCTAAAGTAAAGGGCTTCAGTGCATTCTTCAGCCTGAAATAAACTTTCAGAACTTCACTTCCTTTATACCTTTCTGAAACAGGGCCTCCCTAGTAGCCCAGGCTGACCTGGAACTATGTAGACCAGGCTGGCCTCACACTCGCAAAGATCCTCTTGTCTCTGCCTCTTGAATGGAGAGGCTACAGGTTGTGCTACAGAGGCCTGACCGTGCTTCCTGTGCCCGGCACTCTCTCACACCTACTTTGGCTCTGTCTTTTTATTTTACTATTTTTTTTAAGTTACTTTATTTCACATGCTTTGGTGATTTGTCTACATGTTCTTCGAGAAGGTGTTAGGTACCCTTACAGACAGCTGTGAGCTGCATGTGCTTGCTGGGAATTGAACCTGGGTCCTCTGGAAGAGCAGCCAGCGCTTACGCTGCTGAGCCATCTCTCCAGTGCCGGCCTCTCATTTTAAATGTATGCCTGCTACTTTACTTCTGTTTCTGACACGCCATTCCATCTATACCTTTAAAGTGTACATGGAAGATCTTCCCTCCATCTTTTGGATCTGCTTCGATCACTTTACAATGTCCTCTTAGATCTTAAAACTTTGTGCTGCAATCCTGGCCAAGAACTGTGGAACTGGGCTGAGCAGGATTACTCAAGCACAACTGCCACGCACACGCGGCAGCCTGAGTTTGACCCACAGAGCCTTTGTGCCAGTGGGAGGAGAACGGATTCCCAGCACTCTCTAACCTCCTCATGCACGTGCACGCATACACAAAGATAAAGAGGTTAAAGACAGAAACACACACAGACTGCGCGAGTGGCCGCCACCTTAAGCCAGGCACATTAGCTCCACCCCGTCTGACAACCATGCAAGTGAAGGACACCGCTGCGCTTGAAGGACGCCGCCGGGGCTCACATTCGCCTCGCTCTCCCATTCATTCTTCCTTCCAAGCTTTGCTGATTTTAATTTTCCAATGTTATGTTCACGTGCTTTCAATTTTCCAGACTTAGAGTCGTAGTTCTCAACTTTCCTAGTGCTATAACCCTTTAATACAGTTCTTCATGGTGTGATGAACCCCAAACATAATATTATAATTATTTGTTTGTTTTTCAAGACGGGGCTTCTCTGTATAACAGTCCTGGCTGTGACAGAGACCAGGCTGGCCTTGAACTCAGAGATCTGCCTGCCTCTGCTTCCCAAATGCCATAACAGTATTTTTGTCACTACTTCATAATTGTAAATTTGCTGCTGATATGAACTATAATGTGAATATTTTAGAAATAGAGATTTGCCAAAAGTCACACTCCGATGCTGTGGTGACCTTTGCTGTGGTGACATCGGGGGAGCTCAGCCCTGGTCTGACCTAAGCACACTCGCACACACACTCTGAAGTGGACAACGGCCGCCATGAGGTTGTCTCAGCAAGTGCCCTCTGTAGGCGGAGGACCAGGGCTCAGCCTCTGCAGCCAACCAATGTCAGGTACGCGGTGGCCCGCCTGTAGGTCAAGTCTCAGAGGGCACAGACAGCTACCACAGCAACACGGGATGGACAGACTGGCTCACTGAGGGACTCTGAGAGACCCATCTCTAAAGAGCGCTGTGGAAGCGTGATCTAGCATGCTATCACCCTTGAGGCCTACAAACATACCAACACACACACACACACACACACACACACACACACGCCACGCATCTATGTGTCACAAATGCACACATACAAACACAGATAAGATAAAGAGATATACAATCACTCAAGCTTTGACATACAGACTGTGATTAGTATTTGTTAGCATTAAAAAACAAAACAAACAAAAAACACCAAAACAGACGAGAGGCCCACACGTGTGCACACGCCTTACTTCTTAATGACAAAGCGAATCCTTTCCTTGGCCAGCAGTATCCTCTCAAGGCGAGGGATGCCATAGGTCGACGGCCTTCTGAAGGGAATCCCTTCGGGAAGCCCTTCTACATAAAGGTCCTCCACGTGGGACTGGAAAAGGGGGTACGGGATCGCCACCGGGCCTTTGGCTTTGATAGCTTGAGCTTTAGGAGGAAAAGAGAGAGGGAAGGTCATTACAAGACAAGGCTCTGCGGAACTCCACAACAGAATGACAGGCAACTCGCAACGCTGCTCTGTCTTCCTAAGTTAGCCACAGTGGGTAGGATTCGTATTACAAACACGGAACTGTGGGGTTTACAGAACATAAGCATTTGTTATCTAGGACCGAGCTTCTAGCAGGATTTCTCTCCTATAACAAAATGGGAAACATTCTTGATCTGCCTCATTTATGGTAACGGCCATTTCTTTACCCAAGGGTAAAACAATGCAGCCCTTAGAGACCATGTCCTCCAGGCTGTACCCAGGGTCACCAAATACAGAGTCCCCGTCGCACCAGCATCGCTGTCAGCTGGTGTCCTGCACTAACGTTTCACCCGCATCAAACAGGTCAGCAGAGGAGAGGGACAGAGTGTGAACTTTGCTAATCCCGTAACACAAGTACCAAGTCTACACAGCACAGTGAGAATTCCTCCCACCGGGCCAGTCACCACTGAAGCTGCTTTCAGTGTGAAAACATGGTCATTATGACAATTTCACAGCAGCTGACTCACAATTATTTCCTTACACACAAAAGAATCTTGGTTTGTGGCCATGGTGGTGATTCAGGGAGGCAGAGGCAGGAGAATCTCTGTGAGTTCCATGTTAGCCTGGTTTACACGGTGAGCCTTTGCCACAAGCAAATAAAACAATCCAATAAATGACAGTCTCAAGGAAGCCTTCGTCTTAAGCTGTTGCGGAGCACAGGGCCAGAGAACTCCCGTTACACTCAGAACAGGGCTAATTAGACGTGCCAGCAGAGAGAGCAAGCGCGACACTGCCCCAGCCAGCATCCCGCCTGGACGGCGCTCTCTTCAGTCCTCGTGCCACTAGAGCAGGTGACAGGCAGCACACGGCACCCCGCCTGCTGTGACCTGCCTGCTGTGCCTCACCACTTCCACGTGGACTGTCTGCCTTTCCTCCCTTGAGACAGGTGAATTAAAAGCACAAGCTAGGGCCTAACACAACGTGGGAGGAGCGCTAAGGGAGCCGTAAGCAAGTGAAGGAAACTATGAAACATCAGCCAGTTTTTAATTATTATTATTATTATTATTATTATATTTTAACTCTGGACTTTCACTGAAGATCTCAACCACAGTTAAGGGATGTAAGTGGGGCTGAGGAGATGACACGGTGGTCAAGCACTGTGGCTCCTGCACAGGTTCAGTTCCCAGTATGCACTGAAGCTTACAACGATCTCTGCACAGGGCACACAGAACACACATGCACGCACCCAAAACACTGATACATCTAATATAAAAATAAATGTTTTCAGAAAAGTTTCCAAGAGCCAAGATCGACAAAGTCTAAATCTGTGAGTATGTATCTGAGGCAGGCATGGTGGCCGGCACCTTTAACGCTGCCTCCGTGAGCTGGGGCGAGTCTGGCAATCAGAGCCACACAGGGGGACTCTGTCTCAAAAAAAAAAAAAAAAAAGAAAGAAAGAAAAAAGAAAAGAAAAGAGAAAACAAAAAAAGCATGAAGTGGTGTGTGTGTGTGTGTTATGCACGTGTGCTGCTTCCACTTACTGGTAATCTGGAAACTGTTTCTTTTTTTTTTTTTTTTTTTTTTTTTTGGTTTTTAGGATTTGGTTTTTTGGAGACACGGTTTCTCTGTATAGCCCTGGCTGTCCTGGAACTCGCTCTGTAGACCAGGCTGGCCTCGAACTCAGAAATCCGCCTGTCTCTGCCTCCCAGAGTGCTGGGATTATGGAAACTGTTTCAATACACCCTACACATACAAGGGACTTGGAGGAAGCAAGGAAGGCTTAACGCCCTGGCAGACCTGCCGGCCTGGTCTGGGCAAGGACCTGAAATGCACGGCCGGTGCAGACATACCATATTTTCTTTCGAACAACTCTTCGACTTGTTTCCGTAGGTCAGTGATGCGCGCGTTCCATTTCTCTGAAAACGAGAGGGAGCCATTTTTAGTACCCAGGGCAGCTAGGCACTTGGTGCTCTCCAGAGCAGACAACCTCAGTCAGTCGGGGGTTTTCCTGCCTCCCCTGGATCCTCAAGGGTCTTTCCTTTTTCTGTGGTTTTGGGGGACAGCTGGAGACAGAAGGACATTTGAAACTTGTTTTTAGAACAGTCCACAGCCTAGCCCGCATCTTTGGAGCTTTTAAATTTCTGAAGATTGGTGATCAGAAAAGACCGTCCAATTAGACATCACAAAACAGCAGCAAAAACAAAAGTGAGAGAGCTGGGCGGTGGTGGCACACGCCTGTAATCCCAGCACTCTGGGAGGCAGAGGCAGGCGGATTTCTAAATTCGAGGCCAGCCTGGTCTACGAGTGAGTTCCAGGACAGCCAGGGCTGTACAGAGAAACCCTGTTTCCAAAAAACCAAATCCCCCCCCAAAAAAATACCAAAAAGAAAAAAAAGAAAAAAAGAAAGAAAGAAAAAAAAAGAAAAAAGAAAGAGAGAGAGAGAGAGAGGCGTACACAGGCCCTCTGGGACCCCTCCTAACGCCAGTTAGCTGTGGAAAGGCAAGGCTTTATTGGGAGGTGGCTGCAACTTCCACAAGATGCTGAAAAAGATTAAACTCACATACACACAAACTCCAACTGGCAGAGCACTGGCCTACATCTCTCCCAAGTGGAACAAGACGAAGAAATTTTCAAACTACGGGCCACAAATCTAACTCACCCCTGGTAAGTACTCGGTCCCTTAGACACGGCAACAGAATAATACTGAAAACTAATGGGGACTACCTTGGAAAATGAAGGTTTCACTGCTTCGAAGGATAATGGGGGCGCCAAATGCAGTCTACTCCCCATGACTCACGGACCTACTGACCCACTGACCTCTCTGACGTCATTGCCCGCCCCCCTGGCCTCCCCGCTGCCCACGCTTACCGAAGTTGAACTCCCTCACTTTGCGCTTGCCTGCGTTGACGGGCTCCGGGACTGGCGGGGGCGGGGGCGGCTCACTGCTCTTCGGCCTCTTGGTGGGTGGAGAGTAATCATCATCTTGAGAGAGAAAGCCTTCGTTACTGCAGGAAGCAGCAGCTGGGCAAGTGTGGCCACTTCCTACGCGACCTCGCCACAGCTCCTCGCTGCACCCCTGCCCGCTGAGCCTGCCCGGGCCAGCTGCTCATCCCCTCTGTTTCTCCCCTAAGAATTTTCATGGCTGGAGTTATGCTCACCGTCAAGCGTTTTGAGGAAAAAGGTTTTAATGGAGGCAGCTAATTCACTATAACAGTACATGCATGTTATAAAGAAAAAATGGAAGCGGATGAAAGGCTAAGCTTACGAAGGACTCCGATGGCCACAAACCAGGGGAGGGGAAAGGGGGAGGGGAGCGGCAGGGGCGGGCCGGGTCAAACCCGCAATCGTTTCTGTTAGGTGTTTTTTTTCTTTTAGTTTAATATATGTTTCTTTGGGGGCCTGTGGCATTGGGCTCTCCCCTAAAGCACCAGCCTTTCTTTGCTGTGACTTGCGATGAGGTGGTTTTAAACTTAGGATCCTCCTGCCTCAGCTTCCTAAGCACCAGGGCTGCCTCGTGCACCAAGCTGACTCTGTAAATGTTTTCAATAGCACGCCGTTTCCAGAAAGAAGGAACCAGAGATGTTGACGCCCTCAACACAGGACCGTGTACTGACACCCTTCATGATGCAAGCCCAGGCGAGCACACGTGTGAAGTGCATGCTTGCTCTCTCCATGCACCCCACGCTGGAGTGGGGGATGCCTGGCCCACGCAAGAAGAGCCACCAGCACCCTGAGGTCACCACACCGAAGCTGCCAGCTCTAACATCTGCAGATAGAGCTCACAGAATCTTTACAAACGTAGTGTAAGTTGTCAGAGGCAGCGGTGTACACCTTAATCCTAGAACTTGGGAGGCAGAGACAGGGGAGTATCTGTCAGTTCTAAGCCAGCCAGGGCTACTCAATGAGACCTTGTCTTAGAAAGGAAAAAAGAAAAAAGAAAACAGAGATGATGTAAGCAAGAAGGACAACTCTAGGTCTTCCTCAGCTATATAGCAAGCTCAAGGCCGGCCTGGGCCTTGTGACCGGACAGAAGGTAAATCAATAGTACAGAATAGAAAGAATTACTATTTAGGGACAACAGCTATCAGAAACGACCATTCAAATAGAAATTATTAAAATATTAAGCTAATTATTTTAAGGTGTAATTGTTATTCTCAAATAGACTTTTTAAGAAAAGTCAAAAAAATTGAAGCCGGGTGTGGTGGCTCAAGCCTGTAATCTCAGCCAGATGTCACATTTGAGGCTAGGCTGGGTTTCCGCAAAGAGAGGAAACCAGGCATCAGGGCACATGTCCGTGGTCCTAGCACAGTGACAGATTGCAAGTTCAAGGCCAGCCTGGGCCACATTAGACACTGTCTTATTTTTTAAAAAAGAAAAAGGCTGGGCTGGGCGCACGCCTTTAATCCCAGCTCTTGGGGGGCAGAGGCAGGTGGATTTCTGAGTTCGAGAGTTCAGCCTGGTCTATAGAGTTCCAGGATAGCCAGGGCTACACAGAGAAACCCTGTCTCGAGAACCCCCCCCCCCAAAAAAAAATTTAAAAAAAAAAAGAAAGAAAAGAAAAGAAAAAGGAAACAGGGAGGCCAGGTGGTGTCTCAAACTCAGGTTGACTTTGGGCTTTACTCTTTTTACTAGGCCCCTGAAAAGATGGTCTGTTTCAAACCCAGACTGAGGGAAAACAGCCAGGCAGATTTTCTTCCATGTCAAGAGGTCACTTCTTGGGCTGGGTATAGTTAGCTCACACCTTTAAACCCAGCCCTTGGGAGGCAGAGACAGGAGGATCTATGAGTTCAAAGCCAGCCTAATCAACAAAACGAGTTCCAGGCCAGTCAGAGCTATGTAGAGAGACCCTGTCTAAAAGAACAAAACACAAAAAACAAAAAGCCACTCAGTTAAGACCCATTTAAGAATACAAGACAGTTGGGCAGTGGTGGTGCATATCTTTAATCCCAGCCCGCAGGAGGCAGAGGCAGGAGTTCCAGGACTCTGTGTGTGTGTGTGTGTGTGTGTGTGTGTGTGTGTGTGTGTGGTGTGGTGTGTATACACACATGCAAGAACAAGATATTCTGATGGTTTATGAAGATAATGAATTGGACATGAACTAACAAAAACTACAAAATTATTTAAAACATCGTCTGGCTGTGCTCTCCTGTGATAAACGAGGCTTCAGCACCAAATACCACCATGGGGCTGGAGGTGTGGCTCAGCCATAAAGCAGCTGCTCATGGAAGTCCCTAGCCAGGCTGCTGGGCGGTGTCTCCTGTCTTCCCTATGGAGCCAAACCATAACCTGTCACTTTGCACTGGGTCCTCTCTGGTTATGCGTGAACTGTTTCAAGCACTCGTTAAGTCCTGGCTAGTCGAGTACCGACAAACTCAACAGCGGCCTCAATGGCTTCCACCCTCCCTGCCCAAGGCAGGGCCTCCTTCCCATGCTACCCTGCTCTCAGACTGCGTCACACAGTGGCCGTGCAGCCTCAAGGGGATGGGTATAAGCGGTTGCAGCTCCAGGCAAGCAGTGTGCTGGGCAGGGGTCTCACCAGGCACACATATGGCTCTCATGTTGGCGGAGCTGAGGAATTTGTATGTGTCCTGCTGCAGGCTTCGATTACCCGATTGGGCCAATGCCCTCAGCATTAATTAAAAAAAAAAAAAAAGCCATGCCTGGAAGGTGACATCCTACCCCCTACTGTCACCCTAAGCTTCCTAAGGACAGCACAGAGCTGGAGAACCCCACTCTCATTTGTAAGTAATCAGGTGATCAGGTGACTGTTTCTGGGCCCCCAGTCAAGTGGGTGGCACACCAAGTTCTGCAGGAACGTGCGTAGGTGCACAGTGAACGAGCCACCAGATGAACCACAAGCACAAATATCTCTGTGGCTTTCAAGAAAGAAAACAGTAACAGAAAAAAATTCCAAGAATGTTCGTCCATGAAAACACAACATGAATCAGAAAACAAATTTACTTTAAAACAAACAACTTCAAGAAAAGTGAAATAAAGTCAAAAGTCAAGATCAGAGGCTGGGCACACAGGAGTGTATGCAAATGACTCACAGTGCTCCAAAGGTTTGGGACCAGGGCTGGTAAAGGCAACTGTGTCACAAGGAAACAGCCTTTCAAAAGCGTCTCTTCATTACCTAGAGAGCCCTCACAAAAACAGAATAAAGCATTTCGAGATCCATCCACGAATCAGTCCAGCTAGGGAGTGATGGAGAGAGTGAGCAAGGGTGTGTGTGTGTGTGTCTGTGTGTGTGCGCGCGCGCCTACATCCCACCCACCCCGACCCCCCACATGAGCTGTCCAGCCTCTGGTGATCACACAGCAACGCTGGGGTTTAGAGTAGGTGCGACAAATATCCAACAACTTCAGTGTACATATCAAAGGAAGTGGCCATCCAACCTAACCCCAAACAAGCTCAACGTTTAAGAAATTGAGGTTTGCATGGTCGGATCACTCCAAAGCGTGCCAGACCTGTGTTGTTCCAGAGCTGAGCTGCTAAGGTCTGCCCCTAGTCACAAACAAGAGCACACTGTAAAATCCCAACAAGGCTTGGTTTTTTCCTCCCTTATTATCTTCTTTTTTATAAATTAGATTGGAAACTTAGAAAGATAATAACGGGAAAACCTCTGACCCTAGGCAGATGTGCTTATTTTATGTGCATGTTGGTTGCATGATTGTATGTGCGCCACATGCATGCCTGGGGTCCCTGAAGTCCAGAGGAAGACACTGGGTCCTTGCAACAGACGTCTTGGAAGGCTGTCAACAACCTGTGCACCACAGTGCTCCTGACTGCTAAGTCACTGCTGTGGCCCCTGCTTCTCCTCTTAAAAGGCTTCCATCCATGACAGTTGGGGACCTTTTTCAGTCCCTTCAGTTTGTTTATGTGGTTTTAGTGCTATAAGACAGGATTTACTTTGCAGGCAATCTTAATATGGCCACTATACCAATGTGGCGCCAAGTGTAGTGGCGCAGACCTTTAATCCCGGTAACCAGGAGGCAGAAGCCAGTGAGTGGATCTGTGTGAGTTTGACACCAGCTGGTCTACATATTAAGTTTCAGGATATCCAGGGCTACATAAAAAGAACTTGTCTCAAAAAAAAAAAAAAAATTAAAAAAAAGAACCCAGCGGTGGCAATGCACACCAGAAGGCAGCACTCAGAAGGCAGGTGCAAGTGGCAGACCTAGTCTACAGAGCGAGTTCCAGGGCTACACAGAGAAACCATGTCCCAAAATACTAGGGAAAAAAAATCCCCAAAACTCCAATACTGAAAACCCAATTTGGTTCTTTATCTTATCCAAAGTTTTAATTCTATAATTCAAAAAAGCACCTACTTTTCTCATTTCTATCTAAAGAACAAGGCTGATTTACATGTTTATAGTTTTCTAGAAGCTAATTAGGGTTTTTAAATTTAAAATGTACACTTCATTCATTCATTTATTGTATGTGTTTGGGGACACTGAGAGCAGGAGCTGGGTCTCTTCGGCTGTGGGGTCCCGGGGATTGAACTCAGGTCATCAGGCTTGGTGACAAGTGCCTTGGCCAGCTGAGCCACTTGGCCAGCCCTTAATGCTTTTTAACTAAAGGTGACAAAATTTCAATTCTTCAACTGACCATAAAAATTTCAAACTAGCTTTCAGGTTAATAAAACCGTGTTAGTGAGAGACAAGCCTGTGTATTAATAAGCTGGAAGCAGCACGGAGTGTGATGAGGGTCTCCTTGACGAGGGTCAAAGCCATCAAGCAGATCGCATCTTCGACACAATGGACACACAAGGACAGAGGGGCAGAGAGAGGGAGACAGAGCACACCCAAGCCCCCAAACCATGGGAAGCTATGCTGTGGCCAGGGAAAGCACTGCCAGCTGTGTGGGGCCAGGCCGGGGCGGGGCCAGGCCATGAGTGTAGTGACAAAGGTCTGTCATCGTAACACGTCTGTCTGAGGCAAAGCCGCAGATACCCACACAGACACGTGTATCAATCACCTATCGGCAATGGACCCCGAGGTTGTCAGGGGAAGGGCGGTTAAGGGCACTCCCAGAGGCTGCTGGGAGACATGGGGACTGAAGGGAGGAAGGGCCTCAGTGACAGTGTGTATCTTTAGTCCAGCACCTGACAACAGAGGCAGGCAGACCTCAGGAGTTCAAGGTCAGCCTGGACTACAAAACAGTTTGAGGACAGCCAAGGCCTCATCGTGAGACCTCACCCTAGAAAAGAAGTTAAAATATTCAAGGCGCACGCCTTTAACCTCAGCACCTGGGGGGCAGGGGCAAAAGGACCTCTGTGAGTCCCAGGTCAGCCTGGTCTACAGACAAAGTTCCAGGCCAGGCAGGGCTACAAGGTGAGACCCTGTCTCAAAACAAAACAAAAGGAAAAAAAAAATCAACTAGGGGTAAGGCAACTTAGCTAATGGGGATTATTTTAAAATTTAAAATATTTGTAAGCACTGGTTCCAAACATTTTCAAAAGACAAATAGTGTATTATCTGTAAAGGAGGACTGGGGGTGGGGTGGAGGGGGGGGAGCAGCTTGCTTTAAAAGTTACTGACCAAATGTGACAGCATATGGTTCCTACAAGATTGAGGCCATCCTGGGCAGCCTGTTCTCCCCTTTGCAGACTGAGATTGGGGGGTGGGGTGGGGGGCTTCAGCCTTCCTTAAATTCCTTGTATCATAGCCCAAAAGATCCTGGAATCTGCCTCTGTGTGTGGATCTACATTTAGATTTGTTTGTTTTTGTTTGTTCTCGATCACTACTGCACAGCTGTTGCCCCAGCGCACCCAGCGCGATGGGGAGCCCTGCTGGGGTGTGGGCTGCTCCGTCCCCAGCTCCCTACAGATGGATGAGACGCATACTCAGTGTGACTGTGACGTAGATGCTCATGACCAGAAGGGAACTCTTGGAATCGAGGCTTACGTAACTAACCTTCAATGGTCACCTCAACTTCAGGGTCCTCACTGGTCTCTGAAGGGACATGATGAGTAGAATCTTGAAAAAAATAAAATTCTAAAATGACAATCATTATTCAGCATATCCATGTGCGCCAACACTTACTGCCTGGGATTCCAAAAGCGGCCTACAATCAAATGCAGCTGGCGTTTGAATGCATTTCATGTTCATTAGGAATATTTGACCCTTGATTATAACTGGGGATGAGAAAAAACAAATGTAGAAAATCCTGGAAAATGTTCAGATAATTACCAAGTTACCTGCTTCGGTGGACTCGAGGGCCCCATGTTCTTGGAGGAATGCAGTGACAGCAAACTCACAACTGTTTCCTCGCTCTAACTGGAGGACGCCAGCTGCAGCGAACAAAACTGCTCTCTAGCCTGGACCCTGGCGCCCTGCTCCTAGCAGTGGCTTAGACAGGTAAATGCAGAGGAGACCGTCACAACAAGGGAGAGCCGGCGACGGCCATGCGTGGCTGCAGCTGACTCAGTCAGTGTGAGTCCTCCCTCTGAGGCTCGTGTTATTACACAAAAACGCACATCCACGGAAGGAAGGTTAGTGCTGGGCGCAGCATTCCGGTTAGCTCATTAGCTCTTTTATTCTGCAAAGGTTGAGAGATGAACTGATTGGTCAAAGATGATGTCCGCTGCTGTCAGTACCGACTAGAGAGCAGAAAGAAGCCAAGTGCACTCTATCAGCTGGTGACACCGGGACACAGCAGCAAGGATTTCGTCAGAAACAAGTCTCCCAAGACCTAGTCTGTGCTGACAGACTCGTGAAACTGTGAAGCAGTCTAGGTGCTGGATGACCAGGCAGGTCCTATCAGAGGCCTGCTAACAGCAATGTGCCCACCTAAGGCCTACCACAGAGGGCCATCAGATAAATCACCCCCGAGCCCACCAGCGAGCTCACCACAAAGTCAATCACATATGAAGAACATCGCAAGTATTTCTTTTTGTTTTATTGTTCTGAGACAGGGTCTCACCATGTAGCCCAGGCTGGCCTCAAACTCACAGGTGATCCTCCTGCCTCAGCCTCCCAAGTGCTGGGATAACAAGTGTGCGCTACCACACCAAGCCAGATCATCAACATGTCTGAGAGAAAACGGATTCCTACTAAAAAGCCTCGCTACTTCTGCAGCTGAGTGTGCAAAGATCAGCCTATGTGTTTGTTAGGCTCACCCCTGCCCACTAGGAGAAGGTCAAAGGTCAAATTCATCATTTCTTAATTAAAACGAACCAACATACAGAGAAATGCAAAGCTGCAGGACCAATCCCCACCCCCCATGCTCTAATGAGAGGAGCACAGCTTCTGAAGCCAGAGCAGCCCCCTCAGCTGCTCTCTCCTCAGAGGGCTCCAGGCTGAGGGAGGGCCTGGTGGCCAGCAGAGCGGCAGCCACTCCTGAGGCAGCTGTGGGCGTGACAGCGGTAAAAAGACGGAAATCTTCTCAGTCACCAAGTATATCTTATCTGTTGCCCTACCAACAAACTGGGCATGGCAGATAGGACACTCTAAAATTAAATAGAAAACAACCAGGATCGTTTTAATACTAAAATGTTGAAAAAAAAAAAACAAAACAAAAAAAACAAAAAAACGGGAGCTCTTTATCCTCAGTGTACTTCCAATACAGAAGGCATCAGCAAGAGCATCTCGGACAGGCAGCCAGGCCCAGTGCCGTTAGCACAGGAGAGGCACCGACCGACCGACCAACTGACTGACCGACTGACCGACGCCTCCTCCCTGAGAAGGAGCGTGTGGGCCGTGAAGGCCTACAACAGCACCATTTCATCTCCAAAGAGCAGCTGTTGGGAGTTACCATCTGAAGAGCAGCAGATGCAGAAAAATCTAAGTCCCTTCTTTCCTAACCTTCTGCTGGCACTTCCACTTCCGCTCCCTCGGTGCCTTCTGAGGAGTGGTGGCTTCCTAAAAAGAAAATGGAGAGTATATACTAAACCAGTAAAAAAAAAAAAAAAAAAAAAAAAAAAAAAAAAACTAACACTACAAGAAGAAAAACTAGTGACCATATAATTTAATATAATAAAATACAAAAAAGATTTTTTTAAACTCAGTTATAAAATCAAACAATGTTTTCTAACTCAGAAAAATAACTTTTCTATTTGGAAGCTGAAAACTTCTGGAAGTACAAACACCCAGAACGACACTATGCAGAGCTGAGGACTTGGTATTGTCACTGCCACCACATGCCACCTTGCTGAGGGATCCTGGGATCTGAGAAGCAGTTACAGCCCAGGTACTGTGCTCGGCTGCCAAAGACTCACAATCATAGACTTCAAATCACAAGAAACCCTTTCTTTGCCTAGATACTTAAGGTATGTCAAAAAATAAGCAAACGCAAGGCTGTTTGTGGAATGTTCTCTCTTTTCCTCTGGTAGGAGCTATGTACACTAATTCAATCAAAACTGTACTCTAAACACTTGAAACTTCAGAGACGATTTTTAGTTTCAGGAACTAAGCTGCCTGCTTCTGAACACGGAGCCTACAGCCAGCCCCGTCGCCAGGCAGCCAGGGAGGGCAGTGCATCCCACCACAGCGAGGGGACCAGGCCCAGGACGAGGGCAGCCAGCCTAGAGGCAGCCCCCAAGTGCACCATCTCTCAGTGCTGAGGCTGGGGGTGGGCGGCAGGTCTGCCAGCTGTGCTCGCTCGCTCGCTCGCAGGGGACATGCTCAGCGCCAGCCCTCACGGTGCCAAGCGGAGGCAGAGTCGCTGTGGCGCAGTGCTCGGGCCGCCATGCTGCCTGCCGGTCGGTCTCGGGTCGCCCACTCGCAGCTGAGGGCAGCCCTCGGTGCCTCCGCTACACTCTCCTCCCTTTTTACCTCAACGTCAGCACTTATGGAGCTGTGAATTCTCGGACTGCATAACGTCAAATGAAACAAACCATGAGACGGGGGCGTGGCCGGCGGGGGGGCGGGGATACTGAGTGCAGGCAGGGAAGCTGCTCATGCACACTAGGAACCCTGGGTGACCCTCTGCTCTAGTCAAATCTACAGAAATGACAGGCACAACTATTTACAGTATACAGTAATGTGAAAGAAAAGAAACCTCATGAGATCCAAGCCAGAGGGGACAAAGGAAAAGCCTCCACTAACAGGTCTGAAAAAGTCTGGAGCAAAGCACAAAAGTTACCCAAAGAGTCATTTAAGAGGCACAGGGATTTACAAGAGGTAGTTTGCAATCCTTCCCAAAGCTCAGCCTCACCACGGCCTTATCACTATCCACATTGCTAACCCGACAGTAACGACCTCACTATGCTGATAAAGGTATAAAGTGTACTTTACCTTCATGGGAAAGTGTGTCATGTACCCATTTCGACATTCATTACTAGATTCACAAAAGGGAAAATTGGTTTTTGAAAATTTTGCTTGTGAAGTTCATTTATGTTTAAAAAAAAAAAGGCCAATACATTTTTTCCTTTTCCATTTGGAAAAGTAATATAGTTATAATTATTTAAACAGTCTGTCCAATACAAAGAGACATTACACACGAACAGGATGCGGGCGAGCACAAGTGGAAAGGCGATACCTTGCAAGGCCTTCGAAAGGGGGAGCTTTTCATCAACATCATCAGAGTCAGAAGGGCCTGCTTTGGAATACAAAGATAAGCTTCAAAAGGCATTTCAAAGCACATGGTGTCACATTAGTGGGTATCTGGGCGAGGTGTATGGAATGATGGCCTTTTGAGGAATAGAAACAGGCGAAAAGATGACGTTAGTCAATGGCCTTGTGGATGGGAAAGGCATGCTGGGCGGAGGTCTATGCAGCGGTTACTGGGGTGACTGACTGGATGGTATGGAAATGGAAACTGTGGCATGTCAGCAATGGAGGCTCTGAGGGGCTCAAAGGAGGCCAGGGCAGGCTGCTCGCGCATGCCCGGAGGGAGCCCAGGGCAGGCTGCTCGCGCATGCCCGGAGGGAGCCCAGGGCAGGCTGCTCGCGCATGCCCGGAGGGAGCCCAGGGCTGGCTGCTCGCGCATGCCTAGTGCTTGCTTCTTCCTTCACTTCAGAAAGACGCAAAGCTTCTACGTCTTCAGGCTTTCCGAGTGACACACACAAGCAGTAAGTGGTGTCGACAACCACAGCCGCACACAACAAACCGCCAGACAGGATTGACGGACTCCCAGTCCAGAATACTTTTTATTACGCTAACAAGTGTTTCCTTTAGTAAAGGTATTTTGAAAGCATGTGATAACAAAAGGGTTATTACTTGGGAGAGACAAAGGGGGTTCGGGTGCACACAGGGAAGAGAGACAAAACAGCCACAGGGTCATGGTCCAAGTGAGATACACACACACAGATGAAGATGGCGGAATGAAAGTCAGTTCACTAAGGAACATGCAGCACGGGGCCAGGGACCCCAAAGTCACAGCTCTAGGCAACACATGTCAGTACGGGTGCAGTGCTCATGGGAGACAGAGTCAGCCGAGTGCAGGCTGGCCCGCTACCAGTCTGCCTGGTGCTGGGGACAGAGCCAGGGCTCCCTGAACCTGGTGAGCACCACCCACTGGGCTAACAAGATTTATAATAATTAATCAATTTAAACAAAGCACTACATTCAATGGCTACTCCTTTAACAAAAAACAATTAATAATAAAACCTTTAGCCGGGCGGTGGTGGTGCACGCCTGTAATCCCAGCACTTGGGAGGCAGAGGCATGAGGATTTCTGAGTTCGAGGCCAGCCTGGTCTACAGAGTGAGTTCCAGGACAGCCAGGGCTACACAGAGAAACCCTGTCTCGAAAAACCAAAAAAAAAAAAAAAAAAAAAAAAAAAAAAAAAAAAAAGCCTAAAACAATTAGTAATAAAACAAAGCCTGTAGCGTCAGCCCGCAGCAGAATAAGAAGCCCGAGTTTCAGAAGCTGGGCTCACAGCAGAACCACAGAGCCATAAGAGAACAAAGCACGAGCCCAAACACCACCCCTGAATACATCGCAGGGACATTCTACCCCAATCTTCCGGACGCTGCGACCCTTCAGTACCGTGCCTCATGGGATGGTCACACCCCCAACCATAACATTATTTTTGTTGCTAGTTCATTAACTGTAACTTTGCTACTGTTACGAACTGTCATAAATATCTGTGTTTTATGATGGTCTTAGGTGAAGGGATTATTTGATCCCCAAAGGGATCATAACCTTTGGATTGAGAACTGCTGCAGTTGAAAGCCTCTAAGAGCATAAGACACCAACAACTAGTACCAGCAAGGGGCGTGTCAGAAAGGCGGGGCGCCTTCGGGGTGCAGGTGGCTCAGGCAGGGACACAACACCTACTTACCCAGCAGCTCCAGAACAAAAAGGGGAGTGTGAAAGGAAGAAAGATCAGAGAGAGAGGGGGAGGGAGGGAGGGAGAGAGAGAGAGAGAGAGAGAGAGAGAGAGAGAGAGAGAGAGAGAGAGAGAGAGAAAGGGGGGATACTAAACGCTCAGGAGGAGGAGCGGGAGGATAGAAGCTAAAAGCCATCGAGAGCCCCATGGGGAACTTGAGGTGAGACCCACGACGCCCTGACCCAAGCTAGACAAACTAGCGCTCTATGCAATGACTGCACACTAATGAGAATCAGGTTAGGAGTGGGGGCGGGGCGGGGGGGGGGGCGCATGCCTCGAACCCAGCACTCAGGAGGCAGAGGTGTGTAGATCTCTGCGTTTGAGGCCAGCCTGGTCTACAGAAAGAGTACCAGGACAGCCAGAGCCACATAATAGAGACCTGCTTCAAAAACCACCAAATAAAGAAAATGTCACCTTCCCAGTGTGGGACAGGGAGGAGGGGAAGACATACTCACAGCAGGCAATGAAGAAGATGCCAATTTAGAAAACACTAGAGCTGGGGCTCTTCTGTGTGAACGAGCAGTCTGCCTGCTAAGGCTTTGCTCACAGGAGGAAGGCACTAACACCCAAGCCTAGCTGCTCTGCAGCACTGCACTCTGAAAACAAAGCCATCCTATCTCAGCTTCAGTGCCAGCGCACAAAGAACATACTGTTCAAAACTAAGTGCACGCAACAGAACAATGCGCCCGACGAGACAGGTCAGGGAAGGAAGGCACTTGCCGCCAAGCCTCGGGAACCAAGTTCGAGTCCCAGGAGCGCACAGTCAAAGGGAAGGCTGACTCCTTACTGTGCCTCCGCCTCCACACATGCCCACTAGGTTGTGTGTGGGTGGCGGTGATTTTCATGAGTGTCACTGACACTAAGCTGTAAATGTACAGCTATCTGCTCACTGAAGGACCATAAAAAAATTACTCCAGGTATTTGTAAAATACTCCATATCCAATAAGGCTTATGACTTTAAGGAAAATCAAGTCTACCAGGCAAGGTCAATCCAGAACTTTGTGAAAAATTCAAGAAGCAGAGACACTGAAGTCGCCACTACAGCGTCTCTGAGGTGAGGTTCCCTGTGTGTGGCTCTGGCTGGCCTTGGCCTCCCGAGTGCTGAGAATACAAGCATGTGCTACCATGAAATGACTAAGACGACCCGGATGACTGACCAGCCGCACAGGTGAAGGTGGGCTAGAGCTCAGTATTCCCGAGGGAAATGGGAACCGGGACCAGGCGCCATGGCAGAGTCTGCACTTGCTGCAAATGCCACCACAGAAGTGTCAGGGAGAGAGACTGCATTAAACGTCCTTACCTTGAATGTTATACTGATAGTAATCGGGGTCTTCTGACTCCTCCTTCACCGTCACAGCGGCCATTTCCAGAGAAATGCCTACAAAACAAGTGACAGGCTCCGGTGTGTCACAGTTCCAGGACACTGTGCACTCAAATCCTCACACATTTATTTTAAAGACTCTGAAAGGACAAATGTTCATTAGGTGGGTGCTGAAGGAGGTCATCTGCAAACCATGGCACACTTTCAGCGACTCACAGGCAGACAGGCAGGCAGGCAGGCAGATAGACAGACAGACAAACAGACCCGCACAAACACCACAGTAAACATCAATCAGCTCTATGGGAAAAGGAGAAAGGGAGGAAGAGCCCTGGCTACCTCACCTCGCTCTGTCAGAGCAGATCAAAGTCACCTTAAAACAGGAGCCTGAAGGACCGAGGGGACCCTGCTCTGCATGGAGAAAACTCCACTGCCTGACAAAGCCAGGATCCCTCAGCACAGAAGGAAGGTCTTGACCATGCCTACACGAGCTGTGTGATTTATACCGTGTGATACCTGAGTGATTTTACCTTGTGACAGGCCTAGCAGCAGCCTCACCACCAAGCACAGATCAAACTCTAAGAGCTGACATTAGAAACCCTCCAGCAGAAGACTAGCTGCAAATCTTTATTGACTTTAGGTTAGACAAATATTTTCTAGGTTAAAAAAAAAAAAAAGAAAGAAAAGCCGAGTGGTGGTGGCGCACGCCTGTAATCCCAGCACTCTGGGAGGCAGAGGCAGGCGGATTTCTGAGTTTGAGGCCAGCCTGGTCTACAGAGTGAGTTCCAGGACAGCCAGGGCTATACAGAGAAACCCTGTCTCAAAAAAAACAAAAACAAAAACAAAAAAACAAAAAAAAAAGAAAGCCTTGTACCTGGTTCAGAGAGATATACCTTTTAATTATAGCACCCAGAAAGGAGACTGAGGGAGGATTAACCACCTGAGCTACAGGACACCCACAGTCACAGAGCCATACTGTCTCAAGATAACGGTAAACCACACAGGGGTGACAGGATGGGGATAGTCCTGTGGAGGAAAGGAAGAGAAAAACCGTAATGACATCTGTGCATGAAGAGGCCACAGGGATGGGGGGGGGGGGGGTGTTAAGAGCATGTCCTGCTTGTACAGAGGTTTGGGGTTCAGTACCCCGCACCCACCTTTAGCAGCTCGCAAATGCCTCTAACTATAGCTCCAGGAAATTTTGACGTCCTCCTCTATAATCTATAAACACTGCACTGAACACATAACCACACATATGCACAGAGACATACAAATACAAAAACTTTTTTGTTGTTGTTGTTTTGCTTTGAAACAGAGTTTCTCTGTGTATCCCTGGCTGTCCTAGAACTTGCTCTATAGACCAAGCTGGCATGGAACTCAGAGATCTGTTTGCTTCTGTCTCTCAAGTCCTTGAGACCAAAAGCATGGGCCACCATCCCAGCTTTAAAATGTCCTTTATTTGGGGGCTGGAGAGATGGCTCAGTGATTAATTAAGAGCAACGACTGCTCTTCCAGAGGTGGCTCACAACCACCTGTAATGGGGTCCGATGCCTTCTTCTGATATGTCTGAAGACAGCTACAATTTAATCATATAAATAAAATAAATCTTTTTTTTTTTTACAAATTGCTTTATTCTCAAAAAAACAAAAACAAAAATTCCTTTATTATATACACCCATCACTTTGAATGCCAAATTTGAAATTTAAGCTTAAAAAAATCTTTAAAGCTCTTGAGTCCTCAACACTATATAAAGAACTATAGATAGCTAAGGAATACTGAGATCAGGAGAAACAGTCTTCTCAGTCAGTACTAAAACATACATACAGTGTAAAACTTTACAAACTGAAAAGGTTATATTTAGGAGTGTGTGTGTGTGTGTGTGTGTGAGAGAGACAGAGAGAGAGAGAGAGAGAGAGAGAGAGAGAGAGAGAGAGAGAGAGAGAGAGAGAGAGAGAGAGAGAGAGAGAACAATGAACAAAGAGGCCATGAAATGTAAAGCGAGCACAGCAGGGTATCTGGAAGGGTTTAGACAGAGGACAGGGAAGAAGAAATGACATAATTAAATTATAACCTCAAAAATAAAAGAAAAATGTAAAATGAATTGAGGCAGACAAAGTAGCACATGTCTTTCATCCCAGCAGAGGGCAGTTCTCTTCGAGTTCAAGGTCAGCCTGGTCTACATAATGTGCTCCAGGACAACACGGACTATATAGAGAGACCCTATCACCAGAAAGAAAGAAGGAAAGAAAGGGAGGGCAGAGGAAGGAAGATAGATAGATAGATAGATAGATAGATAGATAGATAGATAGATAGATAGATAGATAATTAAAGAGTAAAAAATGTTTTAAGGGGCTAGAGAGATGGCTCAGCGATTAAGAGCATTGACTGCTCATCCAGAGGTCCTGAGTTCAAATCCCAGCAATCACATGGTGGCTCACAACCATCTGTAATGGGCATTTGATGCCTTCTTCTGGTGTGTCTGAAGACAGTGACAGTGTATCCACATACATTAAATAAATAAATCTTTAAAAAAATGTTTTAAAATGGAGCTGGAGAGATGGCTCAGCGGTTAAGAGCACTGACTGCTCTTCCAGAGATCCTGAGTTCAATTCCTAGCAACCACATGGTGGCTCCCAACCCTCTGTGATGGGATCTGATGCTCTCACCTAGCATGCAGGCACACATGCAGATAAAGCACTCATATATATTAAATAAATACATAAGTCTTTTAAAAAATATTTTAAAATCTTTTATTTTAAAAAGTGATAACCTTGAAAACATAGACCCTAAAATTTATTGTTAAGTTTCAAAAGAGACCATAAAATTAAAGACCAAGCACAGGATATAAGAAACATCTGCAAGACCATATTTCTGACTTATATCCAAAATCCATACAGAATTTTCAACAACTGGGAAAAGAACAATGAGCACAGGTTAAGAAAGAGAACAGGGCCGAGCAGTGGTGGCGCACGCCTGTAATCCCAGCACTCTGGGAGGCAGAGACAGGCAGATTCTGAGTTTGAAGCCAGCCTGGTCTACAGAGTGAGTTCCAGGACAGCCAGGGCTACACAGAGAAACCCTGTGTCAAAAAAAAAAAAAAAAGAGAGAGAGAGAGAGAGAGAAAGAGAGGGGGGGGAGAGAAGAGAGAGAGGGAGGGAGAGAACAGGATCTGGGCGAGTGACTCCCCGGGTGAGGTACACAGCACGCGGCATCAGGACCCACGTGCGGCTGGCTGCACACGGCAGAGGGTACCTGTAAGCCAGCTCTCTACAGCGCCATGGGAGGCAGAGAGTCCCTGGGCACTCGCAGGTCAGAGAGCACAGTCTGCAGTAGCCACATGCTCAGACCAGCACTTGAGGTTGTTGTCTGATACCAACAGGTATGCTACGCATTCTCTCCTCCCTGTCTGTCTGTCGGTCTGCCTGTCTGTCTGTCTCTCTCTCTCTCACACTCACATACTCACACACACACACACATACCATAAATAAACAGCTATCAAGTTCCTGAAAGAAATGTTCAGCATCATGTCCTGTGAGGAAATGCCAACTGAGGCCACAGGAGGGAGTCTGAGAATGAGCTCGGTGGTTAAGACTCTGCTACACAATCCTGATCATCAGAGCTTGCAGCTCAGAACTCACATCACAAACGACCAAGCCTGCCAACGCCTGCAAACCCAGTTCGGAGGACAGCAGGAACGAGAGACAGATCACTGAGCTTTCAAGCTACCGGCCTGGATTCCAAGAGACCCTGCCTCAAAGGCACAGTTAGAGTAGACAGTGGCTGGCCTCCTCTGGCCTTGGAGCAGGTGCAGACGCAGGTGCACAACCTCCTGCCCCATTCCCACCCAACATACGAGTGTACCATACACTTACATACAGGCACATGAACAACATTAACTAATTATAAACAAATCTTTAGGGGCCTGTCCTACAATGAAGCTGAGTATAGTAACACATGCCTGTAACATCCCCACCAGTGAGGCTGAGGCAGGAGGCTCACAGGAGGCCAGTCTGCTCCGTGTAACCAGACACCAGAACCAACGACTCAACTGTAACCTTCCCAACAGAGGAAAAGGCTTTACTTTATAACAGATTCTGAGAGTGCCGGTACATACCAGAATCTTCTGCGGGTTCCGTTTTCACTTTGATGGGGCCGCAACTGAAAGGAGGAGGAAACGTGGGTCACGGGGTGCATCTGTGAGTGTTGGGGTGCATCTGTGTCAGGGTGCATCTGTGAGAACTGTCTGCACAGCTGTCAACAGCTTCCCCAACATCCAGCCTTGACTCACAAGGGCCCTATGCACAACTGCGGAGCCAAAGCACACACACTCCTGGCATCCCACGCCTGGGACGCCAGCACTTAGGAGGCTGGGCGTGTTCTGAAATGAGACTCTCCTGGGCTACTACAAAGGAAGGATATTTCTAAAAGAAACAAAAAACAGACTTTACACTTTTGTAACCAAGTGCCTGACCTCAGCCTGCACTCGTGGTGTGCCCTCGCCTGCTGCTCTTGCCTGCTGCTCTTGCTGACCGGGGCAGGAGCACACAGAACGGGACGACAGCTTACCTTCCTCCAGGAGACAGCATGGTCCTCTCAGCGTCGGCCCCCATCACTCGACCACCTACAAAGCAAAGTACATTCAGGTTCAACAACATTTATTAGTATTTTTGTTGATCTGCCTGTTGTCTGTTTTTCTGGTTTTTGGTTTTTTGACACAGGGTTTCTCTATGTAACCTTGGCTATCCTAGAACTCACTCTGTAGACCCCGCTGGCCTCAAACTCAGATCCACCTGCCTCTGCCACTTACGTGCAGAGTTAAAGGTGTGCGCCACCACACCAGCCACATCCAACTCCTTGTGTTGCTATTGGTTTGATTTTGAGATTGGGTCTCACGAAGTAGCCCAGGCTGGCCTTCAACTGTCCACAATCTCTCACCTCACACAGTGTCAGGATTGCAGGCTCACAATACTATGCGCCGGCTTGTGGGAGACTCAAGGAGAGGCTGGGAGGCCCTGGAGAGGAAACGTCCCGCCATGCGCAAGCATAAACAGCCCTGAACGCACTCGTTCAGTTTTCACTTCACAAAGTTATCTCCGTCCATGAGCTAACTGCAGACATAAAGCATTTCTCGAGCGGCTGCTGATGTAAACAGGACCTTTTCAAGGGCTCCCAGCCTGTGGGGGCTTTGTAAGACATGGAAGAAATGTTCTCAAGTAGATAATCATCAGTTGCCCCACCTACGGTACATTGAAAAACTGTGACTTACACTGCAATTAAAAGAACTGTTTTGCCAGGCTTGGAGGTACACGGGAATCCAGGCATTTAGGGACACTGGGACAGTTCACGGCCACTACACAGCAAACCTGTCTCAACCGTGCATAGCCTGGCACGTACCAGCCCCTGGCTTGTACCACAGCACTGCGGAGGGGCACTGCTGGAGCTCAACCTGTAACCAATCTTACACTGCCCTTCCCCTGAGAGCCAAGAATCTATAGAGCCCAAATTTCCCTCACCACAGGAATAAGCAAACCCATCTGGGTTACATCGCTATCACAACATGGGCACGCATCAGACAGCCTGCGTGGAGCACAGGGGGCGGGGTGGGGGAGGGGACAGTAGTCTGCTCTGAGTTTGGGACCAGCCTAGTCTATCCCGAAAGGCCCAGGACACCCAGGAAGCGAGACCCTGTAGCTGGTCTTTGTTATTTTGTGGGTCCTTTTTTTCTCCCACCCTTTTCTCCTTCCCCCATGGTCTCACCCTTAACACTAGATAGAAAGAAAGGATAAAGGAGAGAGAGACCCCAGAAGCTAATTTCTCTCTTTCTGTTTCTTCTTTGAGCATGACCATTAACAACCTGTGACCAACACGATGCCCCCAGGAGCAGCAGCCTCCCACACGCCTGCCGGGGCTCAGGACCCCTTACTGAGGCAGACTCTGCCCTATTTTGTCCTGCTGCTCTGGGCACTCAGGCCTAGTTGGCGCTTCGGCTTTCCCACTTGCCTGCCTCTGCCTTCCACTTTGCGGCAGAGGCCCTGACCTTACACATGCACGCTCCCGCATTCAGTCCCGGGGAAGGAGCTCGGGCCATGGCCATCGGGCCTTTTCCCTGCTGAGCTGTCTGTCCACATCTATGACCTCAACCTGAAGCTTTCTTTGTGTAGCCTGTACCGGTCTCAAATGTTTCATCCTCCTCTTCAGCTACATGTGTGCTGGGATACCAGGCCTGTGCCACAGGCCCGCTTCTTTATCAATCTTAAAAAGGCCCCCACACTGCTGCCTTCCCCCCCCCCCCGGAGTCAAAGGGATGGTCGCCTAACATGGAGGACGATCGTGGAGGTGACAGTGTTTTCTCCTGACACGGACCTCACGGTGACATGCTTGACAGCCACTGTACTTGGTCTTATTTGTAAGTAGGGACACTAGCCTAGCCAGACCAAAAGGTAAGTGACAAAAGGCATACTGGCAGGAAGGGAAGAGGGACACCACTGCCTCCACCCTCACATTGCTGTGAAGAAAACACAGAAATAGAGTCAGGGTCAGCTGACTCCAGCGAAGTTTCCAAGACAACACAGAGCATGCTCCTCACGGATTCTTCGGGAGCACTGGAGACCTAGATGCAAAGACGAATTTAAGTCTCTACATTCTGTAGGGTACAGATTCAAAATAGACTGTCAAAAAGCTGGGCTGGCAGTGGAGTGGTGGAGCATCTGGCTGGCACCGACACCCTGGGCTCCGCTCCTAGCACCACTGGAAATTAAAGACTAGACACCCTTGACACTGGGAGAAGAACGTCGTCTCCCAAGGCTAGTGGATGTTTCCTTCTCGTTATTTGTAATCATGAGTGCTGAGCAAGCCCCCAGAACGCAGCTTGTCAGGAGAGATCCATCAACGCCATCCGCCATCCGCCGAGCTCTCCCGACTCGTGCTGTCACCTGCGACCCCAGCGCCAGGGACAAGGCTGCAAGTCTGTGATTTTGAGGCCACTCTGGCGCCTTCCCGCTGTCTTCTCATCTCGGGGGCCTGAGCTCAGCCTCCCACACTGCGCCACCTGTCCACTAGCTGCGTGTCCCCAGCCCTGATCTCATGGGTGAGCACTGTACAGTTACTAAACACCATGCATTCTACACAAAAATGGGTGAAGCTGAGTGCGCCAATTATTCCTTACTTAAGCTGATAAAATTTAATTTTTCTTGCATTTACAGAAAACATGTGTAAGTCACATGTGGTTATATGTGCCTGGCAGGAAGAGCAGGCACTGAGGCCGGCCCAAGGCCAAGCTGACTACCCCAGATCTTTTCTCAGAAAAAAAGGAAAACAAGTGTGTGTGTGTGGGGGGGGGTGTATGTGTGTGTGTGTGTGTGTGTCTGTGTGTCTGTGTGTGTGTCTGTGTGTGCCCTTCCATCTTTATGTAGTAGAAAGGACTCCTATGCTAGCTACTGAGCATCACCTTGGGGGCTGGAGAGATGGCTCAGCGGCTAAGAGCACTGACTGCTCTTCTACAGATCCTGAGTACAAATCCCAGCAACCACATGGTGGCTCACAACCATCTGTGAGGGGATCCGATGCCCTCTTCTGGGGTGTCTGAAGACAGCTACAGTGTACTCATACACACAGAATAAATAAATCTTGAAAAAAAAATGTCAAGGTGGGGCCGAGACGAGCTTTAGGAGTGAAGAGTGCACACGGCTCTGACAGAGGACCTGTGCACCTGTTCAGGGTCCCACCACAGTGAGCTCCCGACTGCCTGCAGCTCCAGCTCCAGGGGATCCGAGGCCCTTGCGCCCTCTTTTGGCCTCCATTGGCATGTGCACACGCACACACGCACACATGCACACACACACACAAAATCTTTTAAAAAAAGAAAGCATGTCAGGCAGCTGTGTCTGGCAGGGAGCCACTGTCTCATCGTGTCTTGACTGCAGGACTGGCCAGGTCATGCTAGAGGAAGCCCTGCTACTATCACCTCAACCTCCCACGGTCTTCCTCAGACCCTCTGGGCTGCTCCCACACATGGCCGCCATATTTGGTCATGGCCACATGCTGACCACATGATAGCCACTAACATCTAGTAGATAAGCCACACTCAGAGGTGTCCAGGCTGCCCAGAGCACACCCCAGCATTCACCTGCTCCGCAATCCAGTGGTCTGAGGTCCACCAAGTCACTCTCAGGCCCGGGTGTGGGGGGGTAGGGGAGACAGACAGGGTAGCCAGAAACGTGGACCACCACGGAGTTCTACAGATTCACCTCAGTGAGCTGCCACAGGTTTTTCACTAACCCTGACCCGGAAACCCAGCCCGCCATCGTGTGAGCAAGGTGACACACTCACCAAGGTGTTTCTTCGGCTCGAGGAAGGGTCTGCATGGAAAGGAAACAGGAAACATGGATCAACTCGAGACCATCATAAGCAGCCACAGCACAGCGTAAGGATCACACGGAACCGTGCAGATCTGGTGAACACGCATGAACACGCATCTGTGAGGGGCAACACGGGAGGGAAGGCCTCACCTCTTAATGATGAAGGAAATCCCCGCCTTGTTCTCCAGAATCCACTTCAGCGTTGCAAGGTCGTAATGCTCGGGGTGCTTGAAGGCGACGCCCTCGGGAAGGCCCTGCACCACCACAGCCGACTGGTCCCGCAGCATCTTCTCATAGGGCACGGGCACCACTGTGGATTTGCCTAAAGCTTTCCCTGAGGGAGGAAGACACGGAATTAGCATGATCCACATATGGTCACACTGAAAAGTGAATCGCCACAGCAGGGGGATGACTCTGACTCTGTCCGTAGTGATTGTCAGTTAATGAGGTCACGATTTTGGACCTCCAACACCCTTATAGACTTGGGAGCACCGTAGGCTTGTGTAACTGTAATTCCAGTGTTGAGAAAAAAAAAATCATGTAGTTCTCTGGTTATCCACTCTAGCCAATCAGAGAGCTCCAGGTTCAAAAGGAAGGCCTGTCTTAAAAAGAAAGAAGGGAGCGCGGGCTGAGGGGGTTGGGGGCTGGGGGACCGGCTCAGTGGCTAAGAGCACTGCTCTCCCAGAGGACCTGCGTTTGATTCCTAGCACCCACACTGCAGCTCACCGCCATCTGTAAAGTGTGCTCCAAAGGATCCAGCATGCTCTGCTGGCCTCCAGGAATGACAGGCACACACATGGTACACAGACAAAGACGCAGAGAAAACATCATAGAAATAAAACTCCTTTAAATTTTTAATTTAAAAAAAAAAAACAAATCAGTAAGTGATGAGATGGCTCAGCGGGTGAGAGTGGCTTGCTGCCAAGTCTAAAGACCTGAGTTCAATTCCCAGAACCCACACGGTCGAAATAGAAAACCAACTTCTGCAACTTGTCCATCCTCTTATCTCCACATGTGACGCCGGGGAACATATGGACACAGGCACACAGATGTAAATGTAAATTAAAAATATATTAAATATAAGGAAGAAACAATTCCAAAGACACATGAGCTCCAAATGCACATAGCAGACACAGACACACACACACACACACACACACACCCCTACTAACCAAACTAACCCATCAAAAACTCATCCCAAGCAGATTGTGGTGGCTTCCAACTATAATCCCAGCACTCAGGAGGCAGAGGCAGGTGGATCTCTGAGTTCGAGGCCAGCCTGGTCTACAGAGTGAGTTCCAGGACAGCCAAGGGTACATAGTGAGACCATGTCTTGACAAAACCAACAACAAAATAAAAAGAGCCTCCCGGAGCTCAGTGAGCGGCATTCTGACTCTGTCACAGTATCGGACTGTGACACTGACTCAACACAGCATTTCAAATAGCACTTTAAAACACTGACGTTTGAGTCCCACGTCAGCTGATTCCTGAACTTGGAATCTTCCCAAAGGGCCAAGCCCGAAGCACACGGCAGACCTCACTCTAGTCAGTGTGGTACATCTATACGGCCAGGAAAGTGGGAGGCCGGGCAGGAGGGCCAGAGAGAACGCAAGGCCCGCCTGAGGACTAGTGAGACCCCCTCCTAGGATAAAAACAACAGACTGAGGATGAGGTGCACTTCAGTTGTCAAGCGATTTCTTAGTGGGGTCCTTAGTGGGGCTTCAATCCCAGAACCAAAATAAATGATAATGATGATTTGTTATATTAATATAATTTTTATATCTACTTATTTTATATATAAATTACAAAGCATGCTTTGTCGTGCCCTACAGCGGGACTAAAGCAGACTGACAATACGGAGAGCAAAGAATAAGTATCAATGCCAAATCTAGTGACTCTCCGGCCAGTGGCTGCCTGGCTGCTCACAGGGTGAAGGCCCTTGCCACCAAAGCCTTGTTGCCCGAGTCTGAGCCCAGAACTCATATCAAGTGGGAGAACTGACTCCACGAAAGTGTCCTCTGACCTCCTGGAACATACATGCATGCGTGACCACACACACACACACACACAGTAGAATTTGTTCTTGTTTTTTTCTTGTCTTCTGAGAGAAGCTCTCCCTATGCAGACAAGACTGGCCTGAAACTCAGAGACCCACTCACATGTCACCAGGCCTGCCCAGTAATGGTAACAATAACTAAGTAATTTAATTATTAATTACATTCTACTTATTTCTGAGTTCTTTTGACTTAATCCCTTAAATTTACAAATTAATCTACTCAATTTGTAAGACATTATATGACTGTCAAATCAATGATAAAATCTACCATTTAGGAAACATGCAGTGGCCAGGCACTGCCCAGTCCGCAGAACAATCAGTTCAATCCCCAGAACCCACGCAAGGGGGAAGGGACCCAACTCCACAAAGCTGTCCTGACCTTCCTTCACACAACAGCTCTCACAGCCAAATACACACGGGTGTACATACAAACACAATTTCTAGAGACAGTAACAGCATATAACGAATTTTTCTCAAATTTTAAAGTGTTGTGTTTTTACCATAGCAAAAACAAAAATAGTCCTCCACCGTTTTTCTGAGTGTGTCAATTTCGACAGCATCCACGCTCATCCGATTAGCCTGGGGTGCAGATTTCATCTTGTGCATCTCGGCGGCCTTTTCTTCTTCCTCAACACCTGCAGAACAGTTAGTGATATGAAGGGCTCTTATCCACCATCCCAGTTGGCTGTTTATTTGCTACAATAAACACCTCTGTGGGAAGAGTTTATTGGCTTTCCAGTGACAGCCAGCCGTCATCGAGGCAGGCCCCTGTCTCGAAAAAAACAAATCCAAAAAACCAAAAAACAAACAAAACAAAACAAAACAGTATATGTCCCACAGGCCAATGTGCTGGGGGCAGTCATGCAATGGAGAGTCCTTCTTCCTAAGGAACTGCTTGGTCAGTACCAAGCTGACACAAACGAACCAGCTCCAACACCATTACACCATTTTACTACTTGGCCTTAAGTAAGATTTTTTTTTCACTATACATTTTGGATTTTTTTTTTTTAAGATTTCTTTATTTTATGTATGTGGTGAGCACACTGTAGCTGTCTTCAGACACACCACAAGAGGGTGCCAGATCCCATTACAGATGGCTGTGAACCACCATGTGGTTGCTGGGAATTGAACTCAGGACCTCTGGAAGAGCAGATGGTGCTCTTAATGGCTGAGCCATCGCTCCAGCGCGCCAGTTTGGATCTTACAGGCAGGTTTTATGGTGTTGCTTTGTTTGAGTGTGATCTAGCATAGATGCAGCAGCTGCTGCTGCCCCAGCCCAGCCTTGGCATGGCACCATTTGTATGCATCCCCTGGCCCTGTCGGCTATCACACTTATTGGTGATAGCACACTGTATTTCTTTCTCTTGAAAAGAAATCAAAAAGGGGGAGGGGGGTGTTTTGTTTTGTTGTTTTGTTTTTCGAGACAGGGTTTCTCCGTGTAGCCCTGGCTGTCCTGGAACTCACTCTATAGACCAGGTTGGCCTCAAACTCAGAAATCTGCCTGCCTCTGCCTCCCAAATGCTGGGATTAAAGGTGTGCGCCACCACTGTCCAACAGAAGAGTAGTTTTTATAGCACATAAAACATAGCTCTCTAATGCTTGGGCATGAGATAGCTCATGCCTTTAACCCTGGGGAGGCAGAAGCAGGAAGATCTCTGAGAGTTTTGGGCTAGCCTAGTCTACAGAGCCAGTTCCAGGCCAGCTAGGGCTACAAAGAAAAACCTCATAAACAAACAAAAAACCCTCTCTACCTTCTTTCTGATGTCCCTAACCCTAACATTAACCTTATAAAAGTTAAAGATCCTGAAAGGAAAGTTTATCAATCTCTGTTCCCAATGCAAGACCCAACAGGTGAGAAGAACCCCTGGGAAAACCTATACTGGGTGTAAGGAGGACAGCCAGATGTTTGGGAAAACCTATACTGGGTGTAAGGAGGACAGCCAGATGTTTGGGAAAACCTATACTGGGTGTAAGGAGGACAGCCAGATGTTTGGGAAAACCTATACTGGGTGTAAGGAGAACAGCCAGATGTTTCGGAAAACCTATACTGGGTGTAAGGAGGACAGCCAGATGTTTTGGAAAACCTACACTGGGTGTAAGGAGGACAGCCAGATGTTTGGGTCCAGCCAGCTGTCACTGGACTCCGTGGACAATCTCCTATTTGGTGTAACCACGAGGTTCAGTCTTACTGAGGAACAATGCCTTCCATGTGTCTGTCACTTACACTTGTTCAGCACGTCAGGCAGGGCTACATCGCCCTGGGTACCAAGTAAAGATCGCCTTGGTTTTCTCTGAGCTGTCCCTGGGAACATGCCACACAGCACAGTTTAACAGTATGAACGCAGGTATTACTGATCTATGTAGTTGGGCTTTCACGTTTTTTATTAAGGTGGTGCTACAGAACATCTTCCAACGCCGCTGGCTGTACCGAGCCGTAAGAGGCGCCCCAGCAAGGCTTGCTCACTGTGCATTTGTTAGTGTGCTTTGTCTCACAAGATGGCTCCAGGCTTTTCCAGGAAAGAAAGCTGGAAAACGTACAAGGGTCTGAACAAGTTATATCAGGTACGCAAAAGGTCAAAGCTCAATATATTACTGTCAAACTTCTGCTTAAATCAGTGGAGTTATTCTACTCCCAGCAACTATTACAACGACTTATCTAACTATGACACAGTGGATACAAGTACCAGAGGGGTGTAACTGGCCTCTGGGTGTCAGGCTATGCTAATGCGGTCAGAGAGATCAAAAGGGAGCCTATTTCCCCCTCTTGCCTCCCATGGTTAAAGGAGATCCCAGGGCTAGGGCATCTCTCAAAATGACCAATAATTGTGGGGAGTTGACAGCTCGGGGTGGGGGAAATGGTGCATACCTTTAATCCCAGTACTCAGGAAGCAGAGGCAGGTGGATCTCTATGAGTTTGAGGACAGCCTGGTCTACAGAGCAAGTTCCAAGACAAACAAAGCTACACAGAAAAACCCTGTCTCAAAATAACAATGAGTAACTGAATGAGCAAGTATGTATATACTGTGGAGTGACTTGTTCTCCTGTTCAGAGAGGCCATGGAGACCCACCCGGTGAGCTCTAACCAGTGTCTAGCTTACAAAGACGAGTCAATACAGGGGAAATGTCCCTCCATGATCCCAAGCTGAGCCATGGTCAGGTAGGGCCTTTGAGACACATTTCCCAAGCCGGTGGGCCCTTGAGGACCAGACCCTGACCTGGCCCGCGAAGTAAGAACATGAAGTGACTGACTCTGGCCTCCTGCGTGGATTTAACTCAAGGAGGAAAAGCAACCCGCAGAGGTGCCTGATGCGTTTCTTTAACAGTTTAAGGGATCACATTCCCCTCGTATTCGGCTTAAATCTATGCGAGATATTATTTAGGCAACTATTTCCCTCTAATGATTTTCTCTTGATAAGAAAAATACTACTCAGATAATAGGACATCATGACCATAGCCCAATTCAACCTGCAGTGCCTACTGCAGCCCAAAGACAGAGGCCTGCTACTGCTGCAGATGATGGACTGTCTTCCCTCTCCTTCTGTAGAAGCTACAGGGAAGGGGCCTCACGCTGTGGCACCAGCCGCTCCAACAGTAACGGACGTGCAGGAAACCGGCTCCTGGGCTCCACGTAGATGGACTGCTAGCAGCATCACGACTTCCCTGGGAGCAATCGCCCCAGCTGGGCTACTGCGGGAGCCTCTAGCATTCTCTCCCCACTGTTGTAGAGCTGGTCCTGAAGATGGAGCCCACCACAATGTTGCCACAGCATCCTGGACCTGCCCCAGGAGCCATCTCATGAGAGTGCTCTTTCTCTTAGAAGTGTAACCCACAGATTCCACTATGAAGCCCCTAGAGGTCGCCACCCCACCCCCTAATAGCGGGGAGGGAGAAATGAAGGAGGGCTAGAGGACCACAGGTGGGCAGGCCCTGACATGTGGCTTCTTGTCCCCAGAAAACCTCCAAGACAAACAGCAGGAAGGTTTGGAGGCTGGTGTCCAAACAGGACCAGTAGGGGCAAGGGGCGACCAAAGAGCCCTATAAAAACCCCAGACCAATGTTCCTCTCACAAGCCTGGGCCTCAGGCTTCTCAGACCTGAAACTCTGCTGCCTGGGCTTTCGTCTCCCAAAACTGCTCAGTTCCTTGCGTCCCCTGCACTCAGCAACCCCTAGACACCACCCACCAGCCCCCTCCTCACAGGACTACTTCAGTGGCTTGTCTTGAGTCACTCCAACAAATACACACATCACGGTGTCTCCTGTCTTTTTGAGGTGTAATTCATTCTTAGAAAGTTTGAGATGCTTTATCTAAAAATAACTGTATTTAAAATTTACAAACTACAAAAGGTAAAAAACACTGCACTTACAATACTTCACAAAATCTTTCTGGAAATCCTTCCTGGTATTGACAAAAGCACGCCCTCTTTCGGTCCCAACGACAAACACGTCCGTCTCGTACACAGCGATGCAAGCCACCTCGGCCTTGGACTTCGCCAGCTCTTTACACTGAAGTAAAAACAGCCAACATTACACTGCGTATAGCTACTTAAAAGCAGCTTCTTTCCTTTTCTGTTTCTTTCTAGATAAATCTAAAAACCTAACATTTAAAACTCAAGTGTCATTCCTATCTTTAAATAATTAAGTGAAAGTAGATTTTGTACCTAGTTCTAAAAGGGGGTGGGGGATAAACAAAACAACAACAACAAAAAATAATTTACAGGAAGAATGAAAACAGGAACACACATACACACACACACACACACTCTGTTGTGTGCTCCCTCAAGATACAAACTCAGATTTGCAGACAGTGCACTTTGTGAGTCCTTAGGGAAGGCAGCGTCCCAAGGGTCAGCTGTCTCTGCTGACAAGAAGAGCTGGTGGGGGAGGGGTGCAGGAAAGCCGGAAACTCCAGACAGAGGTGGACTAGGAGGCGGAGGAATTGGTGCCACCATCCCGGGAGCAGATCCGAAGCCCACTCATAAGGCAATTCGACTCCTAAGGTTTTTGTTTCTTTGGAGTTTTTCTTGATATTGAGACAGAGTCTCCTTATGTAGCCCAAAGTATGCTAGAACACAAAAAAGATCCTCCTGCCTCAGTTTCCAAAATGTTGGGATTCTGACTGACTTTAGGAAAGCTCTCTGATGAAATTAAGCATCTTGAAGAACCTGAGGGCTGGGGATGTGTAGGGGTTCCGAGCACAGTGCTGGAGCCACACCTCGCGTGAGTCCCAGCACGGCGGCGTCTTTAAAACCTGGTAGTAAAGTGAGACTCAAAGGCTCAAATCTTGGGACTGGGAGGATGCGGCTCGGCTGGAAGAGTGCTTGCCTACTGTAATCCTAACACTGTGGAGAGACTGAGACTAAAAGGATCAGAAAGAGCAAGATCGGATGGCCTCAAAATAATAAATAGGCCCCAGGGAAATACTCAGTGGTAGAACGCTGGCCTAGCACAGGGGACACAGTGTCGGCTCAATTCCAACATTAAAAAAAAGGAGTAATAATTAATTCGTTTAGTTAATGTTTCACAGAAACTACGAACAGGCCACCAGCAGAGCCCCAGAGTCTGTCTCACCATGGACTCCAGGGCAGACATGAGGAAGGTCACCACCATCCTGCTCTCCGAAGACTCCTCATCCTCAGCAGGCAGCGCGGACATCGCGACTTGGGCCATGATTCCTGCACAAGGAGAACACAAGGGTGAATGTAGGAGACCCACCACGGCCGACGCTACACGCGTCCGGTCCATGGCATTTCGTTTCACAGCTGCCCAGACTCCTTTCCTTTAAGATGCGAGCCTAACTTCCCATGACGAGTCATTTCCATAAAATTAGCTCAGCATCACACCCCAACTAAAACCCAGATGGCACCCCGCACCCAGTGACATCTTCTCCAGGGAGAGCAGCCACAGACTTCTGTCTCCCCTGTGTGCACCCACAGAAAGAGCAGGTGGCATCACAAGGCCGAGCCAAGCTGCTTCTCTCTAAGGCAGCAGGCTGCGGGCCCTGGGTAGCACCCAGGACTCCTCTGTAACAGCACAGTACTCGCTTCAGACAAAGTTTTTTGGTACTGTGGTATCAACAAGATGGCTCATAGGAATTTCAAACAACAAAAACATAAGATAGTAATGGCCAGGAAAGATGTAGAGAGGATTAGAACTCTTGAAACTACTGCACTGCTAATTCCTAAACTGGGCAGTGGTGATGCACACCTTTAATCCCAGTACTTGGGAGGTAGAGGCAGGCGTTATGAGTTCGAGGCCAGCCTGGTCCTCAGAATGAGTACCAGGATAGCCAGGGAAACCCTGTCTCAAACAAACAAATCCCAAAACAAAGCACCCTCAGGTGGCGCACAATGTGAATAAAAACGTCAGAGAGCCTAACCCTTGGAGAATAGATGAAGCTGACATTTTTTGTTTTGTTTTGTTTTGTTTTTCTAGACAGGGTTCCTCTGTGTAGCCCTGACTGTCCTGGAACTCACTCTGTAGACCAGGCTGGCCTTGAACTCAGAAATCTGCCTGCCTCTGCCTCTGTCTCCAAGTGCTGGGATTAAAGGCATGCACCACCACTGCCCGGCGAAGCTGACATTTTTATGACACTATTTTGCCAAAATTATTTTAGAAGCAAAAACAAAAAGACATCACACAGACACTCCACTGGCATGTGACAGGGAGACACAAGGAAACCGTCTGAGGTAAAACCTAAACCAAATGCACTACAATATTGATTTTCTATAAAAAGTATGCAAATGATATGCCTGTTAACTGGTATTCCTCTCAACTTAAATAGATTCTATTTTAAACAATGTTCCTCATAGCATGAGCTTAGGGATGACTGAGATCCTGCTGCTCTAAAAGCCTCCCTATGTGTGCGACGCAGTCTTCCAGAGCAGCTCTTGCAGAGCTGTGAGCTCGCCCGCTGCTTTGCAAAACACAGGAAAATCCTTCCCTCACTCCGAGAGGAAGACTGGCTCCTGCTAGTAAGGGCTGGCGTCTGACAGAGCCTAGCTCGACCTCAGGAACCAAGTCACACTAGGCTCAGGTACCACCGGTTGCCTTAGACCCGCTTAGGAGGAAAGCTTTGTACTGAAAACCGTGGCACCCACAGCGCCCACCGCCACCACGTCTACAAACAAACACCAACTGTCTGGAAAACAAGGCCCCCCTCATGACTGGAGGCCAAGGAGGAGATGGAGTCACAAGCCAGCAAACTGACAGCACACAGGAAGGCCAGTGCTACATCCTTTTCTCTTGGATAAATCTGTGTAAGTGTGGGATATAGAAAGGGGTAAATAACCTAATAATAATTTTTCCATAATCACATTCACCCACAGTATCTCACCAGTGTTTCTGAAAGCTCATTATTTCTTTTTTTTAAAACCTCTCAGCAAGGGAGATAAATAAATATATAAGTTATACTCTCATTTTACACATGCAGGGCTCTGACAAAGCCATGTAGCCCCAACTGGAAACAGAACGAAAAACTGGGATTAATTTTTCTAACCTACTGCTGGCTTCAAGGCTCACTTGTCATAACCCTGCCCTGAAGTCACCGTGATGCACTTTAAGAAGCCGGAAAGCCTTTAATCCCAGAATCCCGGAAGCAAAGGCGGGCAGATCCCTGCGAGCGAGTTCCAGGCCAGCCAGGGCTACCTGATGAGACTTTATCTCAAACAGAAAAAGAAAGAAAAAGCAAGGGAGGAGAGAGAGATAGTCAACATTCATTATACATAAGGACAAGCCAGTATGGAATTCTCAAAGAATATATTTATTTTTTGCCTAATTGAAGACAACACCCCGCCAACAGCCCACCGGCCTCACCCACCACCTCCAGCCTGATCTCATTGTTGGAATTACTCGGGAGGGTCCGTCCTTGAAGGGCGGGAGTGAGCCAGGCCCGGGGAGTGGGAAGACATCTCTCACTGGTCTGATGTTACCCCAAGAAGCAAGTTCCTGAGCAGTCTTCCTCTGCAGCCTCGACAAAGCCCCCTGACCTGGTCAGTGTGTCTCTCCCCATCTTTTTCCCAGAAGAGCTGAGCCCAGGACTGTACCCAGGCGTATCTTTTGTAAACAAGGGTCACACTGAGTCAGCCAGCACCTTCTGCGCTTTCATTAGACCCTTCAGTCTGAGTTCGACCCCAGCACCGTTATAAAGTGGAAAGAGGAAGTAAAGTGAGAACTCACAAGAACAGCAAGCAGACCTCCAATTCCCAGGGGCAAGGGGTCATCTAGGACTCTGGCTCCCCGGGGTGCATGCAGCTGAGGAGATGGGTGTAGGGAAAGTGGAGACAACCACCATCCTCTGCATAGTCTGCAGTAGAGAAACAATCCAAAGGGAGGAGTCCTCCAGTGTGGGAGCCAGCAGACTCGTGCGTGCGTGCATGCGTGCATGCGTCAAATTACACCTAAGCCAAGATGAAAGCAAAAGGTTCAGCTCTTCCGCAGGGCAGCGCTTGTGCCAGCCCTTAATCCCAGCATTGGGAGGCAGAGGCAGGTGGATGTGAGTCTGAGGCCAGCACCAGTGAGACAGGCAAGGCAGTGAGGACACAAGTGTCTTCACTGCCTGTCTCCACAGGTCACATAAGAAGAGATCAGACTCAGCTCCAAGGCCTGTGCCAGTAGACAGTGTCAAAATGCTAAGAGCCAGCGGGCTGGGGATGGAGCTCAGAGCTACCTCGGGTGGTGATCTTGTCTCTGGGACTAGTGGATGGCAAGTATGTACCTGCCTGCCTACCTCCATGAGAAGCAGTCTAACGATGCCACAAAGTTCTTACCATCCAGTCCAAGGAACTTCAACATATTTCAGTGTGTGTGTGTGTGTGTGTGTGTAAGGGGACCTGAAGAGTTTAGAAGAGGTCACCAGAGCCTCCCAGTACCACCAGCCCCTACATCAACATCTTAAAATTCTCAGAACTGAAACAAACAGCATGGACATCTTCATAGCTGATATATAGTCACTTGCACCAGAAATGTTTAGATGCACTGACTCCATCAGCCTGGCAGGCATGTGGGAGAGTTAAGCTGCTTTCTTTTGGAAGCATCTTGACTTTAGATCCCCCCCCCCATCGTAAACACTGAGGCATCTGTATGTAGCTATGCTATCTGCATGCGCTGTCAATCTTTCCCAACCCTTGTTCTTCCCTTTGATTCTGGAAATTGTTATGGTAATGTTACCACTTCCGTTATTTAGTTCTGGTTTTTTGTTTATAGTTATTCTACTATTTGGGGGTTTTTTGTTTTGTTTTTTGTTTTTGTTTTTTTGTTTTTTTTTCGAGGCAGGGTTTCTCTGTGTAGCCCTGGCTGTCCTGGAACTCACTCTCTAGACCAGGCTGGCCTCGAACTCAGAAATCCACCTGCCTCTGCCTCCCAAGTGCTGGGATTACAGGCGTGCGCCACCACCGCCCTGCTCTACTATTTGTTTACGTAGTGGATGGGTAGGATGTGCCGCGGTGGGTGTGTGGAAGTCTGAGGACAATCTGCAGAAATGTTTCCTCCTTCCACGTGTGGATCCCGGAAACCAGGCTTGGTGGTTAAGGGCCATTACCTGCTGAACCATCCTGCTGACTGACTTCTGCCTCCTTCCTTCCTTCCTTCCTTCCTGTTATTTATTTGTGTTTTACCTGCATGTAACCATGTATGTACACCATGTGTGTGCCTGGTGCCTATAGTAGCCAGAAGACAGTGTGAAATCCCCTGAAATTATATAGTTATAGGTAGTTGTGAGCTGTCGTGTGGGTGCCGGGAATTGAACCCGGGTCCTCTGCAGGAGCAGTCGGTGCTCGTAGACGCTGAGCCGGCTCTCCATCCCCTCTGTGCTCAGCCTTGCAGTTCAGATATTCCCTCTGCCTGCCATGGATCCTTCAAAATTTCATGTCAGTGACAAACTCTGGTTTTATTCGATAAAAACTTTTTTTGTAGCCCGGCGTGGAAGCGCACGCCTGTAATCCCAGCACTTGGGAGGCAGAGGCAGGTGGATTTCTGAGTTCGAGGCCAGCCTGGTCTACAGAGTGAATTCCAGGACAGCCAGGGCTACACAGAGAAACCCTGTCTCAAAAAACCCCCCAAAAAACAAAAAAAACAAAAAAAAACAAAAAAAAAACTTTTTTTGTGGGGGATTTTCATTGAAACAGAGACTTAGTCTAATGGTTCCTTCAGTTCTGCACACAGAAGCCGTTTCGTCTCTTCTGTGGAGAAGCCACGCTGACCTCTGCGTGTACCTCTGTGTGTGTCTCAGGTGCTCTGTCTTTGCCTTCTGTAGCTTTACTGTGTCCGGTGCAGACTTCCTCTCCCTCAGTGTTTGCTCCTCACAGGGCTTCTCAGCTACGGGCTAGCGCGTCTGCTGCGGGAAACTCAGCTGTCAGCTCCACAGACTCTGCTGTCCTCCATCTGCTGGAAAGAAGCAGCTTCAGCCAGGCGTCACAGCGCATGCCCATAACCATGCGTGCAGGAGGCAGAGGCAGGGAGCCCTGAGAGTCTGAGGCTAGCCCAGGCTACACAGTGAGACCCTGTTAGGTTCAGGTTCAGTGTACAGTAGACGTCACTTTATCCCCTGGAGTCACCTGCCATCTTGTCAACTTGTCACCTCTGTGCTGATACATTTCTTTTCTAACTTACCCCATCCACTGATTCCTTGCCACATTTATGGTCTCTTACCCCCTAAAATTTGTTATTTATTCAAATCTGAAATAATACTTGCTGGTCCCAGTGGGTGCTTCTTGCTCATATTTCTTATATTTACGCATTTGTTTATCTAACTTTTAATCGCACCCGGCAGGCTCTCCTACCTGACCAGTTGTGGTGGCTTGCATAGGATAACCCCCACAGATCCATGTGTCTGCGTGCGTGCGTGCGTGCGTGCGTGGCCCATGGGGAATGGCACTACTGGGAGGCGTGGCCTTGTCGGAGGAGGAGTGTCATTGTGCAGGCTTTGAGTCACCTACTGCTCAAGTTCTGCCTAGTGTCCTCGTGGCTCTCTGTGGCTCAAGATGTAGACCTTCAGCTCCTCCTCCAGCACCGTGTCCGCCTGTGCACTGCCACGCCTCCTGCCATAACAGTAAGGGACTGAAGCTCTGAAACTGTAAGCCAGCCCCAATTAAACCTTGTCTTTTATAAGAGTTGTTTTGGTCACGGTGTCTCTTCACAGCAATTTAAAACCCAAACTAAGATAGCAACAAACCTGGTATGTTCTGATTTCTGAACCTCTTACCCCAAAGCACTTTCAAAACAAGGCCATGGTAGGCAACTCCCACATTATTGCTGGGCTGTGATTTCCCTGGGGTGCTTATTCTGCGAGCGCGCCCACCAAGCTTCGCCTCCTTCCTGTCTCTAGGAGCCTCACTAGGGTACCAAGTCTTTGTGCTTTGGTTTAGGGTTTTTTGTGTGTTTGTTTGTTTTGGTTTTTTTTTTACATTTATGAGTGTGCGCACTGCATGCACACCCAGTGCCTACGAAAGTCAGAAGAGGACATCAGATCCCATAGAACTAGAGGTACAGATGATTGTGAGCCACCATGTGGGGGATGGGAAGACAACCTGGGTCCTCTCCAAGAGCACAGTGCTCTTAACCACTGAGCCATCTTGCCAACCTTCTAGACTTTATAATTTCAGGGCTACTCCCAGTATGCCTTATGTTCTTTGTGTATATGCCTGCCCCTCCCTCCCTCCCTCCCTGACCCCCCTCCTCCCCCACTCTCTTTTTAAGACAGGGTTTCTCTATATAATCCAGACTGTCCTGGAACTAGCTCTGCAGACCAGGCTAGCCTTGAAATCAGAGCTCCACCTGCCTCTGCCTCCCGAGTGCTGGGATGAAAGGCCATGTGCCACCACTGCCAGCTAGACTTATTACTTTGCATGAGTGCATGTTTTGCCTGCTTGTGGGTCTGTGTAGTAGGTGCCCACAGAAAGGGCATCAGACACCCTGGAACTGGAATTATAGACATTTTATTAGCCGAAATGTGAGTCTTCGAGAATAAGCGCTCTTAACCACTGAGCCTTCTCTCCAGCCATACTATATATATATATTGTCCAGATAACCATATGAATTATTAGACCTTAGATTGTAAGATTACAAATTCCCAACTCAAGTATATAAGCAGTTTTGTCACTTAATTAATATCTCAAGGTTGCAAGAATTCCATGTACAGTTAGGCTCAGAAACACAGAACACACACACACTTTTGATTTCAGTGCTCAGGAGCAGAGGCAGAGGCAGAGGCAGAGGCAGAGGCAGGAGGATCTCTTTGAGTTCCAGGCCAGCTTGGTTTTGGATATAACTTTGGAAGTGAGCTCCAGAAACCATGTCTTGGAAAACCATTCACATACTCTCTCTCTCTCTCTCTCTCTCTCTCTCTCTCACACACACACACACACACACACACACACACACACACACACTCGTCTGTCTGTCTTCCCCATTCCCACCCAAGGCAAATCCAACAGCCTCAGGCATGAATCTTGCCCACGCTTCTGCTGTGATCCTAAGGCAAAGAATGCATTCCTCAGGAGCCTAGGCCATTTCAGACTAGCCACAGCAGGGTCACCCAGGACAAGCTGTGGTCAGCACAGCCAACTGCACACTGACAGTCCTCACAAAGAAAACCAGCAGTGTTCTCCTGACAAAGGGATAGAAAAGCAGGCCAGGCTCAAGAGAAGTCCTCCTCCTCCTCTTCCTCCTCTTCTTCCTCCTCCTCACTGGGGACAGAGCCAAACCTGCAGATCCTGGTTTGTTCCTGTTCACACACCTAGGACAAAGCTTCTTTGTACACTAGGCTCAGGGAGACAGACAGCAATTATCACCAGGCACCGTGGTGACGGCCAAGTGGGATGTTCTCCATGCACTCACTTTTAGGACACTCACTGTCATGGAAATGGAGACTGGCCTTGGGTGCATGGCATGCTTGCTCTGTGCACAAAACAGAGCCATCGTCTGCCACCTGGGCAGCAGCCCTTACTGGGGTGACAGACCCCTGGCCTAGCTGCCACAGCCATACACCAGGGCCCAGGGTATGTCCTCCGCCCACAGCTCAGCGCCTCCTCCATGTGCACCAGGCCCCTGTCCCACACTGTGGCCATGACGTAGGTGTTCTTTACACCACAAACATGGTGGGGATTTCTGCCTCCGCCAACTCAATTGCCAGATGACAGATCTGCTCTTCCTGTAGTCAGACTTTCATTTTGAGCCAATTAGAAACTTTCTCTTTTCACAGAGGCCCCTGAAGCTTCCCTGGCCCAGCCCGGCAGCCAGAGCAGTACTCTAGAGCTTCGCAGCCATTATTAAGGTACACAGAAGCTATATGAACCCAAGTGGAGGCCAGGGCGGAGGCCAGGGCAGCCAAGCAAGCACTGGAGACAGAGAGGGTTCCCGCCCAGCTGCTGGAGCGCACATCCTGCTACACCAGGAGAGCATCCTGGGAACTACCTAGTGCTTGTCCCTGGCTCTTCCGTGCAGCAAACTCTAAGTACACAAGGCTAGGGACAGGAAGCAGGGACACTACCAGAGCTTTATGTCATCTTTACTTCCGGCTGACTGCTACTCTGCAGTAGGAGTTCCATTGTGCTGCTGCTGGCTCTCAGCCCCAGGTGGCTGCTGCCTAACAGATGAGCTGCCTCCTCTCCTCTCTGAAAACAGACACCAGGCATCTCTCAGAGCTGCTTCTGTGTCTGTTGGAGATCAGTAGCAGGGATTGGGTTCCTCCGTGTCCTCAGAGCTCTGCTGCACCTCAAAACAAGCCAGTGCTCAGTCCCACGTCATTTTTCCTGACTACAGTTTTGCTTCAATTTATTGATCCTTGGTGTTGCTGTGATGGCACTGAGAAGGAAAAGAGGTTTTCAGTGAGCTAAAGGGGGAGAGCTACTAAAGGCTTCCACACGCTGGCACCATCCCAACCAACACAGAGGAGAGGCGGCTCGAGGATGAACACGGGAGCACTCACCCCATGGCAGTGGAGCACGAGTTAACCCCAGCCCTCGGGAGGCAGAGCAGGCACATCTGCGAGTTGCAGGCCAGCAGAGACTGAATTGGAGGGCTACAGAGTGAGTTCCAGGACAGCCAGGGCTAAGTCACTAAAACAGCAAAATTAAAAGGCTAAAAGAAACAAATTTTGCATAACATCCACTACCACTTAATTCTAAAGAAAAACTTCAAGAGACTTTTAATGTTTATAAATGGTTAGTATTCAAGGTTAGAAGCCACCTTTTAAAGAGTCATCCATTCCCTTTGTTCTAAAGGACACCTGCAAGACAAATATTAGCGGTCAAGTCTGGTGACATCCTAGCAAGTTCAGCCACAGCAGTGAGCCGGCTCTCCCTGTGATGCTAGACCCCAGCACGCCCCCCTCGGGCTGCCAGGCCTTCCTCCTGCCATTGGGAGGGTGTGTGGTAGGTACAGAGGACTCTGCCTACAGTTACCCAAAGGTACCTGCTCACCACCACGAACACGTAACAGCCTACAGACATACTTCCATTTGATCCATGTCCACTTAGTAATTATTAAAAATGTAGTTTTGAACTTCTATCTTTAGGTGTGCTTAAGGTAGTTTATTGACGCTGTTGGCTTATCTTATAATCCTGACGTTTATTATAAAAGGCTGCTGTTTACCTCATACAATTAGTAAGCATGCTTTGCTGTGCAAACCTAAGAACAGCAAGAGGGCTCAGGTGTGGCTCGGAGGCACAGCACTTTGGAAAAGCAAAGCGTTTGGTTAAACTCCAGTCGTGGACAATTGTGCTACAGGTTCCTGTGTTCTGTCTTGCTTTGCAGAGCTAGAAGCCACCCCAGGAACCAGAGCATGAAAGGCAGGTGCTCTGCTCTGCCACCAAGCTACACGGCAGCCCAGAACTCTTCCGAGAGGGATCCACCTTCCGTTTCCCAAGCCTTCAGACTCTAAACACTCTGTAAAACCTGTTACCATTTTAAACATTTGTCCTAATTTCATTATTCACATCACTTAAGAGTTTCAAAAAAAAAAGTTTTCAGGGATTTAAGACAATACTATAATATTTAAATCTAGGTAATTCCTAATCCCCTCAATAATTTCAGCCTTTTTTATAAAGCAAAGAAAGGAACTTTTTTTGTCCCCAAGTACTATCTATCCCTTCACCAAGTGAACAGTGTCCTAACCTAATGAGAACACTGGCTCCAGACAAGGAGACAGCCGGCATCCCTACAGAGCTCAATGAGAACCCGCCACTAAGTCCAGCGCTCAACACTCCACCTGGGTCAAACATGAGCAAGAAATGAACACGTCCAAGTCGACACATTACTAAAAGGACTCCGACCCTCTTCGAGAGTCAATGGCTGGAGATATAGGCCAGTCAGTAGAAAGCTTACCTAATGTGAGAGGTCTGATCCCAAGCCCCACACGCTGAGGGTACGCGCCTGTAATAACAGCTTTGGGAGGTAAAGAGTAGGGAACTCAGAAGGCAGAATGTGGGAGGCGGTGTGGAAGTGTGGGTGCTAGGACAGGGGTGCCAGCAAGTCTGAGAGCAGCTACAACATGACTTCAGTCCGGATGACAGTGAGAAAGAACGTCTTAAAAAATAAAACACTCTCCGGGCGGTGGTGGCACACGCCTGTAATCCCAGCACTCTGGGAGGCAGAGGCAGGCGGATTTCTGAGTTCGAGGCCAGCCTGGTCTACAGAGTGAATTCCAGGACAGCCAGGACTATACAGAAAAGCCCAGTCTCAAAAAAACCAAATCCGAAAAACCAAAAAAAAAAAAAAAAACCACTCAAGAACTACTCAGAAATCCCACGTGCCCACCACCCCAGTCCTGAGGACACCACAGCCCTGGGCTGGGCTCTGCTGCTTAACCCTAGAACCCTTTTTAAATGGACATGAGTGGCAGGGAAGCCGGGCAAAAATCTTACTTGACAGCCAGAGCTGGCCTGGAACTCATGTGTAGACCAAACTGACCTCGAACTCGGGAGATCTATCTGGCCTGCCCCAGTTTCAGGAGTGCTGGGATTAAATTAAAGGTACGCACTGCTACACCCGTCAGGTCCCATCTTTAACAAAAGGCAAAATTATATATGAACACCAAAAATTGTTTAAAATATACCTGCAACTTGTTATCAGTGTTTATACACCATGGGTCACATAAAAATAATCAGGCAAGCAGGCCAGTGGGTGCGGAGGACAGGGCCCGGAGCAGCAGCTCTGCTTCAGGGGAGGGTAAGCCCAGAGCACGAGGCAGAAGAGCACTCAGGAGGCTCTAAGGACTCGAACAGGAGCCCCTGGCTGTCTAGAACACTCAGGGAAACACTCCAGAAGACGCCCACTGCCAGCTGTGGTAGCACACATCTGTAATCCCAGCACTCGGGAGGTGAAGAAAGAGGGGTTCAAGGGCACCCTCAGGGATAGCAAGGTAGACTGGAGCCTGGGCTACACACCAAGACCTTGTCTCAGAAATCAAGAAAAAGAAAAGAAAATGTCTTCCATAAAAGTGCCCACTTTGGTGAGGCTGAATCTCCTTGTGCTGGAGCTTACAGGACAGGAGGGTTAGTGAGGGAGCCTCAGGAATCCCCCACCACTGTTTCCACTTCCTGGCCATGGAGTATAAGCACACCCACCTGCAAATCTCTTCTGCCAATCCAGAATTCTGTACAGGGCCTGCTCTGCCAAGGCTGTGTCCCTTGACCTTACTCCAAATAGCAAAGCCATCTACGTGGGAAGAACCACCCCCAGGTGAGCTTTCTGTAGCCTAGGGAACAGCACTAGCCTATACACGGACCCTTACCCACAAGGCTCTTAGGAGCACATGGCTCAGTACTTTGTACTTACATAAGTGCTTTACACAAAACGCCCACTAAATTAAACAGGGCTAAATGAAACAAAGGATTCGTAAAGTACATTATATGTGTCTATTTACATACCTATAAACAAACTCCAAATATAGACCTAATCAATTAAAAGCAGCTCAGCTCCCAGCCAGCTGCTTTGATCACCAGAAATAACCTATTTTCTGATGAAGCAGAAAAATGAACTAGGCCAGCATCAGGCTGACACCGTGCTCTGACGTGCACGAGGATTGGTTCACTACATTCCAAATACCTAGTTTCTAAAAAAAATTATAAAGCAGGGACTTGTTTTACCTGAGATCTAGAGCCGTGGCTCAGTGGCAGAGCCTGTGCCTAGCACACAGCCCTAGGTGCAATCCCGGCACTGCAGAAAATCAACTGTAGAGGCTGGAGAGAGGGCTCAGCAGGTAAGTGCACTTGCTGCTCTTCCAGAGGACCAGGGTCTGGGTCCCAGCACCCGTGTGCTCTGGAGCTGTTACCACGGATACATTTTAAAGTGTTGTGAGCATCCTCCTGAACCGATCTTTGATCACCGCCTGTCTCTTCTCATACATAAACAACACAGCTTCTTCCAAACTCTTACTTTGTAAGTTCGTCATCTCAGCTTTTATGTGAAAAGCATGAAATGGTGGTTATTTCTTTCCATTTCTTTCTTTTTTTTTTTAAGTTTTTTAGTTTTTATACTTAACATGTGTCTTACGTGGTTTCTTTCTTCTTTTGGTTTTTTTGAGAGACGGTTTCTCTATGTAGCCCTTTCTGTCCTGGAATTCATTCTGCAGACCAGGCTGGTCTTGAACTTGGGAGATCTGCCTGCCTCTGCCTCCCACCACCCAGTTCTTACATAGCTTCTTAAGGAACATAGTTGAGTTTCTCTTTTTAAGGTTTTTATTTATTAGTAAATGTATGTGTCTATGTGTGTATGCATGCGACTCAGAACCTAAAGAGGCCAGAAGTGGGTATCAGACACCCCAGAGCTAGTTACATCACAGGCTGTGAGCCCAGCATGGGTGCTGGGGACAGAAGCGGATCCTCTGGAAAAGCAGCAAGCTCTCTCCACTGCTGAGCCCTCTCCAGCCCTACACTGGCCTTCAATGTTGAGCTGTCTACTCAGCCACCACTAAGAGTCTCTGCTGAGAATGCACTCTTCTAAATGCATATATTCAGTCAAAACGGAGGCTAAAGCCAGGCAACCCCTTAGTCACTGCGTCCTTCGGAATATGTGGTGAATGTGTCACTGTGTGGAGGCCAGAGATCTTCTGCTATAGTTCCTGTTTCCGAGACAGTCACTCATTGAACCTGGAACTCATGGACTCAGCTGGAGTGGGTATGCAGCCAGCCTCGGGGATGCTGCTGTCCCCACCGATCTCCTAGCACTTGAATCTCCCTCAGGACGGCTGGCGCTGCTGCAGGGGACTTTGCTATGTGGGTGTGTAAAAGCAAGTCCCAGTCTTCATGCCGGGCAAACCCCTTACCAAGATAGCCAAGAGAATTCAAGTGTGTGGTGGGATCTAACCTTATTTTCTATGTCTGTATCAACAGTCTACAAATAAGTTTTCAAGGAAGAAAAGTAACAACAAAAGACTGGCCCGGTTGATTCTGGGGCTTGTGTAGGACCCAGATCAACACTTCAGAAAACAGCCGGCTGGGGCTTAGTCGCAAAGGAACAAAGACTCTTACATGGTGCTTCTATGCTAGGAAGAGATTTGCCCAGATCCTTGTAAATTCTCCCCCTCCCCCCAAAAAAACACTTAAACAAATATCGGGGTACAGTAGCACATGCATTTAATCCCAGCACTCTGGAGACAGAGGCAGGCAGATCTCTGAGTTCACGGTCTACAGACAGATCGGAGGCTAGAGAAACCCTGAGGAGACGGGAATGCGGGAGTTAGAGCTTGCTGCCCTTCCTCTCTCCTGGTTATACAAGCTTATGTAGCCATTCTCCTTAGTAAAAACTGAAAATGAAAGAATGTAATTATTGTGTTACAAAATTAATGTGTTACAAAATAACCTATGGAGTGTAACTCAATAGTAGAGTCCTCACTTAGCAAATCTAGATCCTCCACAATGCAAACACAAAGTCTTAATACTTTCACTGCAGCCTATCTTACTGGATCTCTCTATAGTGAGCTCCTCCCGGCCATCCCAGGCTACACAGTGAGATGCTGTCTGCGCAGGAAGAGCTCCAGCTTACTACACCTACTGGAGGGGGGCTGAGGCCTAGCTCTCAGCAGAGTTCTTGGAATGAGCTGAGGCCCTCATTCAATCCCTAGTACCAAAAACATGAAGTTTAGCTCTAAAAGACAGGGTCTGCGGAAACCAATGCTTTAGAAGACCTAACTAACAGGACACAACTTCGTGGTCAAGCACTGCCCGCCAGCTCTGGCCCTGGGTCACACGCCCTAGCGCGATCCACAGTTCCGAGGCGCAGGTGGGCCCCAGCCAAGAGCTCCATAGCCAGCCATCACATTCTGGCTTGGTGTTGAGACAGGGTCTCACGGTGTAGCCTGGGCTTTCCTGAAACTTGTTATGTAGACCAGGCTAGCCTCCTGATCTACATGCTGGGATTGGAGGGGCGAGTTGCCATACCCACGCTCTGGCCTGTAACCCCATCCCGAGGCTCCACAGGGGAGTGCACACCTGCCTGGGTGGAGGACGCCCCCAGCACTGTGAACGGCAGGAGGGAGGGAGGAGACAGGAACAGAGGGGGAAACTGGGCCCCGACTGAAATAATGTATCTAGGGGGAAAACGGTCAGCATCTCTTCTATTTCAAAATTAACTCGGCGGCACTTGAACCCACGGCCACTTTTCAAACTGGAGGTAAGTTTTGTAATTACGATTTACTTTTTGAAAAGTTCTGAAAACAGTCTTCCAATCTTATCTAGAATAAACACTCGAGTGTCTTTTGGGTTGGATCCTGTTTTTAAACAAATCATGGTAGCACTCATGTAAGCACTCAGAACACTGAGGCAGGAGTACTACAACTTACAGGCCTGCCTGGGCTACACACAATTAGAGACATAGTCAAGCCCCAATCCAAACCTGCAGAACTGAGGGGTCTGGGATGATGTCATCAATCCGCTACAGAAGCAGGTGGGATGGAGACCCGTGGCTCCCCGGTAATGTCTCCAGGCCCCTGCCACAGTGAGTGTGTACCTGACAGACGGGGTTTGAGGAGCACACCTGCCTCTGAAAACATTCAAATGCAGCAGCCAGGCACCATACTGATGACATCTGGCAGAGGGCCTGGGGACCGGATGGATCAGGACCTAACCCGAGCTTACCACCTAAACAGAAAGAAACAAAGGCAGAACCTAACTCCCTCCCCAGGAGTTCATCATCCCAGCTGTTCAAACGGTTGAGACAGGGGAATTACCTGGACCTGGGCTACAGCCCGGGGTTCAAAGGCAACCTGTGCAACTTTAGTGAACCTATTTCCAAAGGAACCGGGACGGGGAGGTGAAGCGCCTGCCTGGAGCCCTCAGGGAGCAGGTAAGCTCACTGCTTACCTGACATGCACTAGGCCCTGGGTTCCTCCCAAAATGGTAGATATGGATTTTAGCATCCCCTGCCCATGAGCTAAGGCTTGCCAGCAATTCACAAGGGGGTGAGGCTTTCAGATTTTAACAGGGTAAAAGCAGAAACAACTGGTGATCCCCTACCATAAAAGAAAGGCCTTATAGAAATGACTGCGGACAGAAAGTTGTCTGTGCCTCCAGGTGTGAGGCTGGATTCCCAGGAGGCCCACAACAAAGGAGCCGGAGGCAACAGAAAAAAGAGCCCGCTATAGGAAATCCCAACCATCCCACACCCCAGACCAGATGCTTATGGGTACCGTACCTGCACCTTTACACTGCACCCCCTTATTTACAAACTAGCTTTGCCCCGGACACCAGGCAGGCTGGGCCAGTCATCCAGCCTAGCAGCCAAAAAGATCCCCGGCCTTGCACATCATCTCCTGTTCCCCAAATCGGCGGGCACTCCACCAGCACCATCTCAGATCTGCACTCTCAGCAGTCAAGGAGCACAAGGCCAGACGGCAGGGAGCGGGTGTACTAAAAGGAGCTGGGAGGTGGGGGAGGTGGGGTGGGGAAGGAATGTACTAAGAGGCAGAACTTGTGGGCCAGACCTGTGATCGCAGCACTTAGTCGATGAAGCCAGGAGACCAGAAGGTCAAGGCAAGCCTCGACTACAAAGCGAGCTCCAAGCCAGCCTGAGATACAAAATATCCTACTTAAATTTTTTTGCTTTTTTAATTAAAAACTTGGGCGAGACTTAGTTGCACTGGTCTTTCATCCCAACCTCTGCAGAGGCAGAAGCAGGCGGATCTCTGCGCATTCCAGATCAGCCTGCTCTACCTAAGGCAGGGAGACATACTGAGATTTCCCACACCCCCCAAAAAAGCAAAACTTGAGAAAAAAAATGGAGGTGCAGGAGTAAACTCCCCCCCCCCCGACCCCGACGTCTGGGTGCTTGCCCAAGTCATACAGATTATCTTCATAGCCTCAAGGCTAAAGTCTTCCTTCCGGTCATTGTGTTTATTTCCATCTCCTCCACCCTCCCCCCACTAAAAAAAAAAAAAAAAAAAAGTCCAGGCCCCGCGGGACCTGCAAGGCAACAGCTCGGGACAAAACCCACGGCTGGGCTCCACCTGGGAGCAGGGCGGAGCGCCGGACGGCCAGGGCGGGCACTGGCTTCGGAGCCTGGCAGCTCCCGCCCCCCTGCCAGGGCCCCCGCCGCAGTTACCAGGCACCGACGCCCCGCCCCCATTGTGCCCGCCGGCCAATGGCGTGCAGCCTGCTGCCCTAAGCTCAGCAAGCCCCAGACACACACACACACACACAAACAAACGCACACACAGCGAACACACACACACACACGCACGCACGCACACGCACACACAGCGAACCCCAGCGCGACCCCACCGGGCTCAGGAGGGGCCGCGGCACCGCGCGCGCGCGCGCCCCGGCAAGCCCGCCCAGCCAATCAGGAGCGGGGAAGAAGGGGTCGCGCGGCCCCGCCGGGGTACGCTCACTCGTCCGCTCGTTCACGCGCGGGGGTTGCTCACGCGAGACCATCCCTCTCAAACACCCCCAACCCGGTGCCCGGACCACCGTCCACGCTTCTGTATACAATGTACGCACGCGCAAAACGCCGCGAGCCCTGCCCCCACGCACCACGGGTGTGCGCGTGCAACTGTCGTCTCCCCCCCACCACCAGCCGCCCCATCCCCCCCAAAAGCCGCGTCGCGTCCTCTGCCAAGGCCCCCAAGTGGAGTGGACTTTAGGGGGGGTCACGGCGCGTCCGCTCCCTCACCCCGAAGTTGTCCCCTTGCCACTCGCAGCGCGCCAAGCGACCCCAACTCCGGACCCCTAGTCCGTGCACACGGTCCCGACGGGGGCAGAGGGTCGAATAAAGACGCCCCCTGTTCGCCATGGCACCCCGAGGCTTGAGGGGACGACGGAGGGGACACTCGAGGGAAGGGGGACAATCTTAAGGCGACAGGGACTCACCCGAAGAGCAGCCGGGGAGGGTCGGGGAGGGGGGGATGCGGACAGCAAGCGGGTGTAGGCCGGAGGGGCCTCGGCGAGCTGGCGAGCGGGGTGGAGGTGAGAGGGCGAGGGGGCCCGTGCGTCTCGGCCGTGCTCCTGTCACCGCCGCATGGCCGCCCCCGGCGGGGCCTCGCTCCTCGCTGGGTCGCCAGACGCAGGGGAAAACTGAGGGACGAAGCCCAGGGGTAACCGCGGCAGGCGAGCGCGTGCAGGGAAGCGGGGTGGGGGGGCACCGGTGCCCCCTTTTCTCTGCTCTCCCAGCTTCTCTCTCACCCTCCTCCTCCTCCTCCTTTTTTCCCCCTTTTTTTTTTTTTTTGCTCTTTTTTTTTTTTTTTTTTTTTTGTTCCTCGAAGGTGCCGCTGCGCGTGCGCACGAGCAGCACTGCCCACCGGGAGTTGTAGTTCTAAACCCGCGCTCACCTACGCAACCAGTGAGTACCCCGAACTATAACTCCCAGACAGCCTTGCGGGATGAACCCAGATTCTCTCTCCCCACCGCCCCCCTCTAGGCCGGGAGGCGAAACGCCGCGGCGCCCGGCCCTCTCCGGCTTGGACTGTCAATGGAGGCGTGCGGGTGGTGGGAGCAAGAACATGGCTGCACCTGGGGCCTGCGCGGCCGCCCGGATGGGGGAGGGGAGTAGGGTGAGACCTAGAACTTAGTTCCCCCCTCCAACCTTCCATCTCCAGCAAGCCACAACTTCCACTTAAATAACTCTTTGCTACCAACATCCCCTTGCAAATTGCAAAGTTGGGGACATTGCAAAGGCCAGGGAAGCCCCGGGGCTGGCCTGTCGCCTCTTTTGCAGAGGGAAGTCCCCCAGCTCCGGGACACAAAGAACTCAATGTTTTCAAAGCTGGCTTTAGAAGCAACCAGAGTGGACTTGCCCAAACTTGGGACAAGCAACGGATGGGAGGGGGTGGGGAACTCGTGATTTCCATTTCTTCTCTCTCGAGTCTTTACACATCTCCCCATTTAAAAAAAAAATTGGAGAAATCCTGATCGTTCCCACAACTACAAAGAAAGTTAACTTAAAGCCCCTCCTCCGTCCATTACGTTTATTTTTTCTCAACTATTTAATGAGATCAATGACTTTCGAGACTATCAACTAACTGTTCATCTAAGTTAAATGCAAAAGTTAAAAAAAGCCCGAGTCTGAAGAACTTAGATGTTAATGCAAAGCACTAAATTGGATGAGTTTGTAGTGTTCATTCGTTTGGTTTTTTTTTTTCCCTTTTTTTTTTTTTCTGCCCACCGCCTATGCCGGCGGAATATTCGGGCGCCCTCCCCCACCCGTTGCTTCTCGGTAGGTGGCGGCCAGAAGGCTTTTTCCAGCCTCCCAGCCTCTTTGTCGCTTGCTGGAAAACTTTCCGTGCAAGCTACTCTTTTGATGTAGTTCCAAAACCCTGCCTTTGAATTCGGGTTCAAGGATTGGCGTTCCCTGGTCGACTTTCTTGTATAAAACCGCACCCACAAAGCCTCAGCTAGAATCTCCATGTTGGATTTCTTTGCACTCCACGGAGCCTTTAAGGAGCCCTGGGAAGCAATCTGATTACAGAAGCCGCCCACGTTTTTTGGTTTTTATTACGATTTTCCCCAAACAATATTTACACCCTTCGTTTCCTTGCCTAATCCGATTGTGACTCAACTTTGTCGACTCTGTCCAGGGCTATTCATTAAGTTGTCAAAAGAACAACTTTCTCTTTGCTCTCAGAATTCACTGATCTTTGGACTATTTAACCAAATTCCATAAGCCTGAAACAGGAGCCCCACTCCTTTGCAGCAGGGGCTATGTTCTAAGATCCATGCCTGAAATTAAATCAGTCCACGCTACGATTTTTTTTTTTATTTTTTTTTTTATTTTTTTTTTTTTTTTGCCCTATATATGCTTAGGACAAAACTTCTGCAGGGTCTCAGAATGCACACCTGACATTCCAACACTTAGGAGGTAAGAGGCAGGAGAAGGGACACAAGCTAGAGAACAGACGGTCCAACTAGGGAATTCAGGTCAGCCAGGGCTAAGTGATAAGACCATGTGTCTCTAAACCACAAAGAAAGCATTACAGAGCCTGGTATGGTGGCGCACGCCTGTAATCCCAGCACTTGGGAAGCAGAGGCAGGCAGATTTCTGAGTTTGAGGCCAACCTGGGCTACAGAGTGAGTTCCAGGACAGCCAGGGCTACACAGAGAGACCCTGTCTTGAAAAAACCAAATCCCCAGAAAAAAAAGAAAGGAAGAAAGCATTGCAAAGGTTTTTGTTTTAATTAGATACAAAATAAGTAATACAATGGTACAATACTCAGGGCCAAGATGTAGTGTGCTGGTAGTGTGCTTGCCAACATGCACAGACCCCTATCTTCAGCACTACATGCATACATACATGGTTTATGTACTACATAAAGGGTACCACATATATGTAATCCCAGCCCATGGGAGATGGAGGCAGGAAGACAAGTTGCCCCCTGCTATAGAGAGAATCTGAAATCAAGCAAGGAAACATAAGACCTTGTATTAAATAACTAACAATAATATTGCTAAACCATAACAATATACTATCATAACACCTATATGAATACCACTGGAAATAGTCAGCTGTCCACTTTGTCCACACCCTCCTGCCGACTTTCAGGACAGGGAAAGACTGCCTTCGGATGGCAACCTTGATCTTTGGCCAACTTTCTCCACTGCTGGAAATGTTCCTAAGTTTCTCTGTGAGCAGTAACTCTTGTATTTTCCAGTCCAGACTTGTTGCTATGTAACCATCTCTTACTGCATTAAATGGTTTTCGTCTCTTAGATGGTCTTAATCCTCTCAGGAGAGGACTTGTTAGGTAGATGGCATTGTTCTGTTTTGGTTTTGAAATGGGTCTCACTCTGTAGCCAGAGCTAGCCCCAAACTTCACCAGCCTCTGAGTTGTGGGATTAGCAGTGTGCACCCCAGGGCCAAGTCTGAAGTCTCCACAGATGCTCCCTGCTTCCTGACAAGTCGAAACTGCCTGCAATCCAAGTAAGTTTTCTGTTCAGGTCTTCAACCCTCAAAGTTCAAACTCTTTCATCTTCATTGTGCAAACATCATGACTGCAATTTTTGCTGACTGAAGGAAAAAGTATAGATACCATTTTCCTTCACAGTTTCACAGAAGATTCCTTTTTGTAGATCTTAGGAAAAAATATTTTAGCTTTAAAGATTGAACTCAGGGCCTCTAGTGTGTTAGGCAAAGCAATTATCAGTCCACCACCACTGAGCTATCTCAGTCATCATCTGTATGTTCATTTGAGGCAGGGTCTCACTAAATATCCCAGGCTGGTCTCAAATTCAACTTTGTAGCCCAGGAAAACTTTAAACATTCACTCCTCCTGCCTCAGTCTCCCTAATGTGTAGGATTGCAGGTATTTACATGCCTGGCTTTCCAAGTAACTTGAAAATTTTCTCTTTCAGCTGGGCAGTGGTGACACCCACCTTTAATCACAGTGCTTGGGAGGCAGAGGCAGGCAAATCTCTGAGCTCAAGGCTAGCCTGGTCTACACAACAAATTGCAGAACAGCCAGGGCTACAGAGAGAAACCCTGTCTCAAAAATAAATGAATGAATGAATGAATAAATAAATAAATAAATAAATAAATAAATAAAGAAGGTTCAAGCCAGATAGTGGTGTTGGCAATGGATACCCTTAATCCCAGGATTCAGGAAGCAGAGAGAGGCAGGTAGATCTCTGTAACAGAATTCCCTGAGCAAGCTAGTTGATTTGGCAAACCCTGGATTCAATTGTTAGAGCCTGTGTCAACAAATAGGTTGTGAGCAATCAAAGACTCTTGGTGTTACCTCTGGCCTCCATGTGCACATACATGTATATACATACGTGAACACGTGTGCACAAGCACACACACACACACACACATGCCTACCACGTACATATGCAAAATAATAAAAGCTAGAATCAGTGTTCTTACTACACTTCACCTTAGCCAGAAGATGCAGCACCTACACCCTTGACCTCAAAGCCATTTTCTAGGAAAAGAAGCATTCCTTGAAGGCAGCCACTGAGGAATGCAAGACTTCCAGGCTCGATCTGATAAGGGAGACAATTACTGTATGACCAGAGGGCAGATGTCACTCCCAGGCTCCTAGCTCGCTCTGGGCTTAGAAATGAATCACATCCAGGGCCGGGAAAAGCCCTGGGAATTCCCTCAAGCTACTCTGAACCAAGCTGAACCTTTGGGGGTTAAATAGGTATAGAGAGAATTGTTGAATTTTAGTTTCCTTACAAATACAGAAATATAAGAATATGTTTTCATTTTAATCCTAGGCTGTGGGGATGTGGGACTGCTTCTTAGCAGCTGACTGGTTTGTGTCCTGCTGGGGGTGCGGATGGGGTGTGATTTTGCCAGCAGCAGAAAGTTTCTGCGATTGGGTAACATTTGGAATTCCGGGAACGTTTCAGAGGGTATATAAATGCTAGAGTCCCAAGAGGCGAGGTTGGTAGTTGGTGGTTGTTAGTTGGTTGGTGGTTGCTATTGGTTGTTGTTGGTCACTGTTAAGTAGTCACGCACAAAGAAGATATAATAAGAAACTAAATCTCCAGATCAAACTTGCCCCAAGGTGCTCATTGCCTCTAACGATATGTCACCCCTTTTTCCGACCCCTGACTTTAGTCAGGGATCTCGCATTTCCTTTCCCCTCTGTTGTTTTTTCTCTGACATCTAGTGTTAAGGAGGTTGAAAGGGAAGAAAAAAGGGGTGGAGGAGGATGGAGGACAGAAGAACCCACAAAGTAGTAAAAGTCCAGTTACAGCCAGGAGCACATGAAGCCCAGGCTAGCCTTCAACGCCCCGCCTGACTGGGGATGACCTTGAACTCCTGACCCTCTACCTCCTAGGATTACAGGAGAGTATCAACACATCTGGTTTATAAGCAAGATTTAAAAACATGGAAAAAGCTGGCAAGATGGCCCTGTGAGTAAGGCCACCCCGGCCGAGCCCCACAGCACGACTTTGAACCAAGAAACCCCCATGGTAGAAGCAGGGAGCCAGCTCCAACTCCTAAAGGCTGTCCTCTGATGTAGAACATGTGGACAATCAACCAATCTCTCCCCCACCCCCCCACACACATAAAATGTAAAAATAAGGGGCCCGCAAGATGGCTTAAGGGGTAAAGAACAAAAACCTTTTTATAGATAAAGAAAAATAAAAACAAGAGGGCTCAAAACCTTGCTCAGCAACAAGGATCAAGTCCAGCCCTTCCCAAAGACCTAAGTGGAGTTCCCAGGCGCTCCCCAGCCTCACATGGTCCACAGCTCCAGCTACAGGGTCTCTGATGCCCTCTTCTGGTCTGCATGGGCACCTGCACCCACATGTGCACAGACCCACCAGCAGACACACAGACATGCATAATTAGAAAGGAAATAAACCTTTTTTTTTTGTTGTTTTATTTTTTGTTTTTAAAGACAGGGTTTCCCTGTGTAGCCCTGGCTGTCCTGGAACTCACTAAGTACCACTGCCCAGCTAAAATTTTTTTGGTTTTTTCAATACAGGGTTTCTCTGTATAGTCCTGGCTGTCCTGGAACTTACTCTAGACCAGGCTGGCCTCGAACTCACAGAGATCCACCTGCCTCTGCCTCCCAAGTGCTGGGATTAAAGGCATGCGCCACCACCGCCTGGCTTATATATACTTTTTTTTTTAAAGATTTATTTTATTTACATGAGTACACTATAGCTGTCTTCAGACACTCCATAAGAGAGCATCAGATCCCATTACAGATGGTAGATCTCTCTATCTCTGTGAATTCAGGGTGAACCTGGTCTACATAGCAAGTGCCACTCTAGCCAGAGATACACAGAGTGAGACCTTCTCTCAAACAAAATAACAAAAGGCAGCTATCTCACGTAGCCCAGGCTGTCCATCTCGTGTAGCCCAGGCTGTCCTGAACTCACAGTGCAGGGGCGACTGCCCTTGAATTCCTGATCCTCTTGCCTTCAGGTGTCCCCTGTCTATGGGTGTGCACCTCTGTATTGTTGGCCTTTTCCTTTCTCTTTCTGCTTTGAACTTGCACTTATTGTGTACATATTCAGGAGTGAAAGTCAGTTCTCTCCTTCCACCATAAAACTCAGGTCTTCAGACTTAGCAGCAAGCACCTCTATCCACTGAGCCATCCCGCTGGCTCTGAGGGGCCATGACTTGCCTCCCCATTGGAGAAAAGATCTATCTCCCCCATGGCAGGCAGGGGCACACTCTACGTTGTTAACAAGGCTGATCAGTCTGGGCAACATGAACTGACTCTCTTAGGGACTTGCAGCCGTCCAGATATGCTAGAGTGTGATGTTGGTCTGCAGCCCCAATTATCTTGGGCTATATCTAGGCCCTTTATCTTGAGCCAGTTACCTGAACTTTCCTCTTTGGCCTAAATTCTAATAGATACAGTCCAGGTTGTATCTCCAAGTTTAACATACTTTTAAATTTCAACAACCCTAAGGCTAAAATCACTAGAAGATTAGCATCAAGTCTAACAGAGATTTCCTGCTCACTCTAGCCTTGATACCTGGAGGAGCTATTGTGACCTGTATTTGGTAAATGCGCCAACTTATGACTTTTAGCCTAGCCTGGTGGTACACGCTTGACATCTGACCCCTGCAAAAATGGATGCCTGGGAACAACTCCTTGCTCCTATCCTATCTTAAAACAAATAAGGTAAAACAGAAAAACCAAACAACAAAAAAACTGTCAGCCAGTGGCAGTACATGCCTTTAATCCGGGGGCAGGCAGATCTCTGAGGTTGAGGCCAGCCTGGTCTACAGAGTGAGTTCCAGGATAGGCACGAATACACAGAGAAACTATGTCTGGAAAAGAGCTAACAAACAAAAGAACAGCATGTACTTTTAATCACTGAGCCGTCTTTCCAGGCTCAGTGTGTGGGTGCCGCATGATGCCTTGGTACCTTCTATGGAGGTCAGAGGTCAACTTCCCGAAGTCCTCTCCTTTCGCCTTGTCGAGGTGTGGTCTCTGTTGTTTGTTCAGAGCTTCCTACGCTAGGTTAGTTGCTGAGAGCTTCTAGGTGCTTCTTCTGTCTCTGCCTCCCACGTTGCCATAGGAGTGCTGGATTACAGACAGATATCACCATATGTCTCTCCCCTCCCACCGCCCTCCATGGATTTGAGGAGTTGGATCCAGGTCTTCTGGGGATTGTGTGACAAGCATGTTTGTCCCCTTATTGGCCTTACCCAATAAGGGCAGCCCTTCTCAACTCCTGGGTGGCAGATATCAGATGCTTACATTACAATTCAAGGCAGTAGCAAATTACAGTTACAAAGTAGCAACAATATACATGTATGATTGAGGGTCACATCTCAGCAACCCTTGTTGTTGTTTGCTTTTGTTTTGGATTGTTCTTATTGTTGTTCTCTTAGTGTGCTTTGGCATTTTGTTTGCATGTATACCAGTGTGAGAGGTCAGATCCTGTGGAACTGGAGTTACAAACTGCTGTGAGCCGCCGTGTGGGTGCTGGGAATTGAACCAAGTCCTCTGGAAAAACAGCCAGTGCTCTTAACCACAGAGCCATCTCTCCAGCCCCAAATTACATATATTTGTTTATGTGCATGTCGGACTGCAGGCACACACATGCAACAGCACGTGTGTCAGAGCTACAGGAGAACTTTTGGGAGTCTAGTGACTGAACACAAGATGTCAGTCTTGACAGTAAGTGCCTGTACTGTCCAACGGAGCTGTTCTGGGGTCCACCAGTCCTTGCTTTCTCTCACGGAGCTGACCTTCATCAACTCGCCCGGTAGCTGAAGTTTTTTTTTTTTTTTCTTTTTTTAACTTTGATCTTCTGATCCTTCTGCCTCCAACACTAAAGTACCAGCTTTATTGGTGTGGACCACCAGAGTTAACCAGATCTTATGCAAACTAAGCTGGCGCTCTGCCAGCAAAGCCACACCCCCTCAGCTTCTGACGGCTACATCTTCACATTACATATTCCATCCCTAGCACCACGCAAAGGGAAGTGGTGATATATACTTTTATTTATTTATTTATTTGTTTGTTTGTTTTTCGAGACAGGGTTTCTCTGTATAGCCCTGGCTGTCCTGGAACTCACTTGGTAGACCAGGCTGGCCTCGAACTCAGAAATCCGCCTGCCTCTGCCTCCCGGAGTGCTGGGATTACAGGCGTGTACCATCACTGCCCGGTGGTGATAGGTGATATATACTTTTATTCCTGGCACTCATAAAGTAGAAGCAGGAGGATCAGAAATACAAGACCATCTGTGGCTACAAAACCATTTCAAGGTCAGCCCGGGATATATGACCCTGTCTGAACGTTCATTAATTCACTGATTAATTAATGAATTTGGTAGCTACAGTCCCTTCTCTGATCTATAACTGGACTCCTTTCGAATGGGCCGTACTCACATTTCACGGATAAGCCAGCTGTGGTGGCCCAGGCTGTAACCCAAGGACTTAGGAGACTAAGGCAGGATAGAATTTGAGACTGGTTAGGGCTGCACTGGGAGATCCAAAGAGGAGGAGTGGGTGGGACCTAGGGAGGGGAGAGTGGGTAAGAGTAAGCTCTCTTACTGTGCAAACAGGAGGACCTGAAGCTGGGTGTGGCCTTGTGAGGACCCTAGTTTATTGGCACTGCAGATCGGGGAGAAAACAAGAGGACCACTCAGAATTGCTGGCTGTGGATTGAGGTTCCGTAAACAGCCCTGGTTCAGTAAACAAGGCGGCAAATGGTTAACGCAGACAATTTTGTGGTCTCCTCATTCACAAGGACACAGACTGCTCACACATACTCTACATACACACGTACTGGCAAAAATAGAGGCCTTCAGGAGGAGAAGAGCACAGAGCCCAGGGAAAGGTACATTTTAGTCCATTTTGGTGTTGTGTTTGTTTGTTTATTTTTTGGTTTTTGTCTTGTCTTGTTTGGTTTTTTGTTGTTGTTGTTGTTGTTCTTATTCTTATTGTTTTGGGGTTTTTTTTGAGACAGGGTTTCTCTGTGTAGCCCTGGCTGTCCTGGAACTCACTCTGTAGACCAGGCTGGCCTCAAACTCAGAAATCCTCCTGTCCAGGCTGGACCAATAAGATAAGTCAGTGAGTGAACAGCTCTTGCCATCGAGCCTGGTGACTTGAGTTCAGTGCCGGGACCCACATGGGGGACAGAGAGAACTAAACGGTCCAGGTTGCTGGGAACTCAGTATCATCAGCATCTGTCTCTCAAATGCTGGATCACAGACACACAGCGTCTCGCCTGGTGTGAGCTCAGCCTTGATGGAGACCCGACTGGCCTTTAACGAAGACGGGGAGGCTGGAAGGCAATGATTGTGTGCAAGAATACCGAGTGCTGGTGAACAACTCTAATCGCAGCATTCAGGACGCAGAGGCAGGCGGATCTTGATGAATTCAGGGCCAGCCTGGTCTACAGAGTGAGTCCAGAACAACCATGGCCACACCAAGAAACCCTGTCTCCAAACAAACAAACAAACAAACAAACAAACCAAACAACAAATAATAAGGTTGTGGGCTGGCAGGATGGTTCAGTGGGTAAAGCCTTGGACTACAAAAGCCCTGGCAAACAGAGTTTGGTTCCCAGAACCAACATAAAGATGGAAAGAGAATTCACTCCATGAAGTTGTCTCTGACCCCCACAAGTATGCCAACACACACATACACACACCATAAATAAAGCAATTCTCTTTTCTTTTCTTTTCTTTTCTTTTCTTTTCTTTTTTTCTTTTTTCTGAGACAGTGGTGAGACACAGTTTCTCTGTGTAGCCCTGGCTGTCCTGGAACTCACTCTGTAGACCAGGCTGGCCTCCAACTCAAGAGATCTTCCTGCTTCTGTCACTTGTGCTAACACTAAAGGTAACCAATGACTTTTAAAGCAGGCAACCAATGACTTTTAAGGCAAAGCTGGGTATGGTGGGGCATGCCTTTAATCCCAGCACTCAGGAGGCAAAGGCAGGCCAGTTTCTGTGACTTTGAGACCAGCCTGATCTACACAGCTAGTTCTAGGCCAGCCAGGGCTGCCTAGTAAGACCCTGTCTCAAAAAACAAAACAAAGCAAAACAAAACAAAACTAACAAATCGCGAAGATCCAATTAAGGTACACACCTGTCAACAGTCTTCGTCCTCCACACACAGCCACATGGAAGAGTGTACATGTGTCCACATGCATACGCCACACACGTGTCCACACAGAGAAGAGCCCATGTGGTGGGGGGGGCGGGGAAGTGCCACAATGCACAGCATACAGAGGAGAGAAACATCACGCACTGGACATAGCTAGTGTTCACAGTCACCATGAGTTCCCTCTGTTCTAAGAGCAGGTGCAGCTCGGTCTAGAGAAGGCCTCTGGACTGGATTACAATGGTCCTTCAGTGCCAGCCAAGAAGTCTGGGACAGACGCTGGTCGGATGCCTCTCATTCCAGCCTCTGCTTCCAAACAGGATTACATCACCCACTCAGAGAGGCCCAGCCAGGGCCGCCTTTTTTTTTTCCCCTAGATAAGGTCTCTGTCTTAATGTGCTTTCTATTGCTCTGATAAAGATCATGACCAAAAGCCATCAGGGAGGAAAGGGCTTGGGCTTGTTTGGCTTGCATGTTGTTCTGGTCACAGTTCATCCTGGAAGGAAGTCAGGAAGCTGAAGCGGAGACCACAGAGGAGTGCTGCTGACTGACTGGAGGACTGCGGCCTCTGCCTCCCAAGCGCTGGGATTAAAGGCGTGTACCACCATACCTGGATCTTTTATTTTTCAAAAAATTGTTTATTTTATGTATATGAATACACTGTCACTGTCTTCAGACATACCAGAAGTTACCAGATCTCATTACACAGATGGCTGTGAGCCACCATGTGGGTGCTGGGAATTGAACTCAGGACCTCTGGAAGATCAGTCAGTGCTCTTTACCACTGAGCCATCTCACTAGCCCCAGCCTACTTTCTTATACCACCCAAGACCGCCTGATTAGAGGTGGCACCGCCCACAGGAACTGAGCACTCCCACATCAATCAATTTTAATTAAGAAAATGCCCACATATAGGTCAATCCAATAAAGGCGAATCCAAATTCCAAAATTGGGGTTCCCTCTCCTCAGATGTCTTATGTTTGTGTCAAATTGACAAAAAACTGACTAGCATGACTCAACTGTGTAGCCCTGGCTGGTCTGGATCTTGAATAGCCTCCAGCTCGTAGAGATCTGCCTGTTTCTACCTTCCAAGTTTTGGTTTTGGTTTTGGTTTTTTGAGACAGGGTTTCTTCTCTGTGTAGCCCTGGCTGTCCTGGAACTCACTCTATAGACCAGACTGATCTCAACTTCAGAGATCTTCCTGCATCCGTTTCCCAAGTACTGTATTAAAAGTATGTCTCAATACACACACATAGCTGGGTTTAATCTTTAAAACTGGCAAGCTTGGAGGTGGTTACGAGCTCTTGTGGTTGTTGCAGAGGACCAGAGTTAGTTTCCAGTTCCCACATGGAGACTCATAAACATCTGTAACTCCCATTCCAGGGGTTTGGAATCCTCTTCTGGAGCTGCAGGCACCAGACAAGCATGATGTGGTCCATGCACACTTGCAGACAAAACATCTATACACGTGAAATAAAAATAAGGAAATCTGAACCTGTAATCCCAGCACTCTAGGAAGCAGAGGCAGGTGGATTTCTAAGTTCGAGGCCAGCCTGGTCTACAGCGTGAGTTCCAGGACAGCCAGGGCTATACAGAGAAACCCTGTCTCGAAAAAAACCAAATCCAAAAAAAAAAAAAGAAATCTGCCAGGCAGTGGTCACACATGCCTTTAATCCTAGCCCTCAGGAGGCAGAGGCAAGCGGAATTCTGAGGCCAGCCTGGTCTACAGAGTGAGTTCCAAGACAGCCAAGGGCTACACAGAGAAACCCTGTCTTGAACTGCACCCCCACACACACCGTCCCCTATGGAGGGGCTGGGGCTGTGACTCCACAACAGAGCATTTGCCCTGCATGTGCAAGGTTCTGGGTTTATCCCCGGTCTGAGACTGGAGATTGAAAGACAGAGATAAAGACAGACAGACACACAGACAGACAGGTCAGTACAGACACATGCACCATTAATTCTCCGGAGGAAGTGTATTTTAAAGATGCAGGAGCCGGGCGGTGGTGGCGCATGCCTGTAATCCCAGCACTCTGGGAGGCAGAGGCAGGCAGATTTCTGAGTTCGAGGCCAGCCTGGTCTACAGAGTGAGTTCCAGGACAGCCACTGCTATACCAAGAAACCCTGTCTCGAAAAAAACCAAATCCAAAAAAAATAAATAAATAAACCAAAAAAAAAAAAAAAAAAGGATGCGGGAGGCACCTGAGGGCATCCTGGCTTCACTGTCCATGCGTTCCCATGCTCTCTGTCTGTCAGTCAGCAAGCCGCCATTGTCACAGGATGTTGGAGGAAGACTTGTGTTGCCTTAATTGAATTCAGAGGGTTTGGTCCATCATCAGCTAGCTCCATGGTTCCTGGGCCTGTGGTGAGGCAGAGGGGCTCTCACTTCATGGCCACCAGGATCAGAAAGAAATGACCGAAGAGGCCAGTGAAAAATACAATCCCCAGCAGTTAAGAGCACTGGCTGCTCTTCCAGAGGTCCTGAGTTCAGTTTCCAGCAACAACATGGTGTCTCACAACCATTTGTAATGAGATCTGACGCCCTCTTCTGGAGTGTCTGAAGACAGTTACAGTGTACTTACCTATAACACTAAATAAATAAATAAATAATTCTTAAAAAAATAAATAAACAGTCCCTAAGGACAAATGATCCAGTGACCTACTTCCTCTGAGTAGCCTGTCATGTTATAATGTTATAATGTCTTTTCTTTCTTTAATCTTCCCTCTCTCCCTCCCTCAAGACCCTGTCGATTGAGCTGGCTTGGCCAATCTTCCATAGTACCCCTACCTCCAATAGTGTATTCAAAACTCGAGCCCATCAATGGAGTAAACAACTGATTAGGAAAGAGCCTCATTTTTTTTAAAAAGATTTATTTATTTTATGTATGTGAATACACTGTCACTCTCTTCAGACACTCCAGAGGAGGGCATCAGAGATCAGATTTGAACTCAGGATCTTCGGAAGAGCAGTCAGTGCTCGTAACCGATGAGCTATCTCTCCAGCCCCCAAGCCTCATGATTTAATCTGTCTGGCAATGCCCTCACAAGCACCTCTGGAAGTTTGCTTTCCTTATCTCCTAGGTGCCTCTCAATCTGATAAGAGGGTGATTATCAAGAACAAGCCCAGGGGTCAAGAGTTCCTACTGCTTTTGCAGAGGACCCGGTTCAATTCCCAGGAACCACGTGGTGGTTTACAAACATCTCTAAGTCCAGCTTCAGGGGATTGGATGCCTGAGGCTAGCCTCTCAAGGTAGCAAGAATGCAGTGCTATACATACGTACATACATACATACATACATACATACAGGCAAAACATGTTCACAAAATAAAAAGTACATGAATCTAGGTAGGATGGGGGGGCACACACCTTTAATCGCAGCACTCAGAAGGCAGAGGCAGGCAGATCTCTGAGTTTGAGCAAGTTCCAGCCCAGACACAGCGACACAGAGAAACCCTGTCTTGGAAAACAAAAACAAACAAAATGAATATTATAAAAATCAGGGACAGTCCCTAAAGAAGCCTCAGGTCATGTCTCATTTGCATATGTCTCTTAGCAACCCAGGAAGCCTGGGTGGTTGACTTACACTCAACCCCCACAGCAGCAGAGCAGCCAGCCCTGGTTCCTACAGCGCAGAAGAATGTGGCTGGTTGTCTATGGCTGAAGGCTCACCTCTAGCTGACTTAACAGGTTAGGCTAGACCTCCTGTCCTAATATGCTTATTACAGAGGCAATGAAGTCTCACTTCTTTAATCCCAGTACTCAGAAGCCTGAGGCCCAACGATCAGGTGTTCAGGACCAGCTTATGCGTCATAAGAATCTGCCCAAAGGAGAAAACAACAACAACAACAACAAAAACCCAAGTCAATAGAGTATCACCTAACTCATGCAGTATCTTGGGTTCCATTCTCAGGGCCACATAAACAGAGAGAGGTACCTCACGCCTGTAATCCCAGCACTCAGGAAGGCAGTAGCAAGGTTATGGGGACTGGAGAGATGGCTCAGTGGTTAAGAGCACTGACTGCTCTCCCGAAGGTCCTGAGTTCAAATCCCAGCAACCACATGGTGGCTCACAACCATCCATAATGAGATCTGATGCCCTCTGCTGGTGTGTCTGAAGACAGCTACAGTATACTTATAATAAATAAATGAATCTTTAAAAAAAATATTTATATGGACTGGTGAGATAGCTCAGGGGATAAGAGCACTGACTGCTCTTCTGAAGGTCGTAAGTTCAAATCCCAGCAACCACATAGTGGCTCACAACCATCTGCACATCTACACAGAGAAACCCTGTCTCGAAAAAACCAAATCAAAAAAAAAAAAAAAAAAAAAAGCAAACCAACAAACACTTTGACTCAGAAAGAATAAAATAAAGTAGACAGTAAGATCCTTCAGTCGCTCACACATCTCTATGACTTTCATGTTGAAGAGGAACGAGATGGTTAGGTTCCCACTGTGGCTTAGTATTATTATTATTATTGCTATTATTATTACAGTTATTTATTTAGTGTGTGTGGGCATACACATGCCACAGCTTGTCTGTATGAAGGTCAGAGGACACACAACCCTTGAAAGGGTTGGTTCTCTTTTTCCACCATATGGTTCCTAGGGACTAAACTCAGATCCTTGGACCTGGCAGCAGGAGTCTTAAGTTACTGAGCCGTTCTGAGCCATTTAATTGCTGTCCCTAGATAACCCCTCCCCTTGTTTTTAGACAGACACATCTTGAGTGATTGGCACGGCTGTGTGACCTGAAGCAAAAGAAAGGCGGGAAAGTCCAGGCTTTCAGCCTGGCTGCGCTGCCCCACGGACCCCAGGGAGGAGTCAATGCTTTTGCATAGACTAAGTTTCTGAATGTCTAGAAGAGGAACATCAGAGCGGGGCATGTAGTTCTGTTAGTAAAATACGGACTACCGTGAAGAAGTACTGAGTTCAAATCCTGGCGCTGCAAAAAGCAGATGTAGTGATGCATGCCTGTAATGATGGGACCCAGGAGGTGGAAGTAGGAGGCTCAGAAATTCAAGGTCCTCCTTGGACTGCATGAGACCCTATTCTATCTTCAAAAACAAAAAAAACAAAAAACAAAAAACAAGCCAGGCAGTGGTGGCGCACGCCTGTAATCCCAGCACTTGGGAGGCAGAGACAGGCGGATTTCTGAGTTCGAGGCCAGCCTGGTCTACAGAGTGAGTTCCAGGACAGCCAGGGCTACACAGAGAAACCCTGTCTCGAAAAACCAAATTCAAAAAAATAAACAACAACAACAACAACAACCCCCCCAAAAAAACCCAAACAAACAAAAACCCAAACGACAGAAAAGAAGAAGGAAAAACAAACCATAGAGGTCTCCAAACCCAGATAAGGGCTTTCTAGCTGGCTGCTGGTGCTGTTCTCAAGGGCACCTGCTCTCTCCTCTGTCCAGAGCTAACCTTTCTTGACACATTGCCAACTTGGCATGGGAGGCCAGGCAAGCATTAGCGAGGCGGGCTGAGACAAACCCCTCTGAGGTAAACCGGCAGAACCGGATCCGGCTTTGTGTGTTTCCCAGGCCTCAGCCCTGAGCCCTGGGGCCTCTGCCCACACCTGCACCCGGGGTTTTGATCTCTAAAGTACTGGGTTTTTTTTGTTGTTGTTGTTGTGCAGCTCTGAGGATGAACCTCAGGCCCCTGCGTGCTAGGCAAGCACACAGCTAGGCCCACCCCAGCCCCCACTGTGTTCTTTTATGTCTGGTTTCATGTCCGGTTTCAGCTTGACATTGTGTTATGAGAAACCTCTCTGTGGGTACCCGCTGGTCCAAACAGAGAGGATTTTTATTTAATTTGTTTATTTTGATTTTTAAAAATTAGATTGTGTGTGCGTGTGTGTCTTGTGTGTGTGACTCTGTGTATCTGTCTCTTTTTAAGTGTATGAGTGTGTGTCTGTGTGTCTGTAGTGTATAAGTGTGTCTTTGTGTGTCTGTGTAGTGTATAAGTGTGTGTCTTTGTGTGTCTGTGTCTTGTGTGTGTGACTGTGTGCATGTGTGACTCTGTATCTGTCTCTCTTTAAGTATGTGAGTGTGTCTTTGTATGTCTATAGTGTATGAGTGTGTAAGTGTGTCTTTGTGTGTCTATGTAGTGTATGAGTGTGTGTCTTTATATGTCTGTGTCGTATGACTGTGTATCTGTCTCTAAGTGTACGAGTGTGTGTATATCTGTCTCTTTTTAAGTGTATAACTGTGTGTGTGTGTGTGTGTGTGTCTGTGTGTGTGTAGAGCAGAGGACAATTTTCAGGAGCTGGGTTCTCACTACCCTTGGAGTCCCATGGATGGAACTCCAGTCAGGTTTGGTCTCTAGGCCCCCACCCACCTTATTTGGGCTTATTTTTATTTTTTCAAAATGTAGAAGAATGATTGTCTATGTAAAGATCGGTGTGCCACATGCAGGCCTGGTGTCCTCAGGGGCCAGAGAAGACCTCGGATCTCCTGGAACTGGAGCCATAGATGGTTATGAAAGGTCATGTAGGTGCTCAAAACCTAAACTTGGACCCTCTTTAAGAGCAGTAAGTACTTCTTAACCACTGAAACATCTCTCTAGCCCTCTGTTTTATTTTTTAGACACAAGCTGTCCTGTAGCCCAGGATAGCCTCAAATATATCATTCCACTGAAGGTGTCTGGAATTCTGTTCTGTTCTTCCTACTTCCATTTCTGACATATTAGGATTTCAGGCCCCGGGCTAGCACGTACAGTTTCTAACAAAGAGAATTTAAATCTCGGAGGAGAAATCCTGCCTGGCACCTCTGCACAGTTAGTCTTTCTATTCTGTTTATCTAATGGCATATCTTGGGCAGCATTTTGGCAAAACAGTCCTTTGGTGACTTGCTTAGTTAGAATTGGTCCCTGCATCAGTTGTAAATGAGCCAGGCTTGACAGTGCGTGCCTGTAATCCAGATTTTGGGAGGATGAGGCAGGGAGATCAGGAGTTTAAGACCAGCTTGGGCTACATCATGAGTTCAAAGTCAGCCTGGGCTAAATGAGATGCTATCTAACAAAATCAAAATGAGAGCAAGCGAGATGGCTTAGCAGGTCACAGTGCTTGGTTTAGGAGCCTGAGAGGCTGAATGTAGTCCCCAAGGCCATTAAAAAATGAATGTGTTGGCAAGCAAGTGACATTAGAACACTCTTACATCCAGGGAGGACAGGAGACGCTCTTGGAAGCCCTCAGACTTGGTGGCCTGGAATACACAGAGGGGCAGAGACAAATCTGCTTCACCAAGGTGGAAAGAAAGAAAGAAAGAAAGAAAGAAACAAACAAACAAACAAACAAACAAACCTTCCTGTTAGGTTGACAATCAGGTATCACTACACCTAACTTTGGTTATAAATTTGATTCAGCATAATTATGGTTTAAAATAATGTTTTGTGTGTATATAGAAAGACAAATGTAGTGGAATTGTACTCACAGGGAGAGGAAGGGTCCAGGTCTGCATTCCCATGGGACAGAGGTGCTGACCTGAGCTGAGGGAACAAGGGCTTCCTCCGTGGAGACTCAGTTCTGGTTTTACAGAATGAAAAGGTTCTGTGGGGATCTCCTGCACAGCACTGTGACTGTTTTAAACACTCCACTTTTTTTTCTTTCTTTGATACCTGGATGGAACCCAGGGCTTCCACTGAGCTTCTGCTCCAGCTTAACACACTTAACTGTCAAGAGGCATGCTCGGAAGTGGGTACGGTAGGGGCTGGGAGCTGGTACATCAGGAAAGCAGTGTCTGTATAAGTGTGAGGACCCAAGTTCAAGGCCTGGCACCCATGTGAAAACTGTGTGTGTGTGCATATGCATGTGTGTGCAGAGCTCTTACAGTGTACTGGAGAGGAGCAGAGACCCTCAATCCCACATCCGAACATGCACACACACACACAC